>NW_027141362.1:0-309469 GCF_036365525.1 Heterodontus francisci
GCACCGCAGCCTCACAGCTCCAGCGACCCGGGTTCAATTCTGGGTACTGCCTGTGTGGAGTTTGCAAGTTCTCCCTGTGTCTGCGTGGGTTTTCTCCGGGTGCTCCGGTTTCCTCCCACAAGCCAAAAGACTTGCAGGTTGATAGGTAAATTGGCCATTAGCAATTGCCTCTGGTATAGGTAGGTGGTAGGGAAATATAGGGACAGGTGGGGATACTGTAGGAATATGGGATTAATGTAGGATTAGTAGAAATGGGTGGTTGATGGTCGGCACAGACTCGGTGGGCCGAAGGGCCTGTTTCAGTGCTGTATCTCTAAACTAAACTAAACTAACCAGTGCTTTATAAAGGTTCAGCATAACTTCCCTGCTTTTGTACTCAATGCCTCTATTTATGAAGCTCAAGATCCCATATGCTTTGCTAACCAATCTCTCAATATGTCCACTCCCTGGTCCCTCTTCCTGCGCTCTTTAAAACTGTGCTATTAAGTCTATATTGTCTCTCCTTATTCCTTCTGCCAAGATGCATCACTTCACACTTGTTAGTATTAAATTCCATCTGCCACCTGTCAGCCCATTCTGCTGGCCTGTCTATGTCCTGTTGCAGGTGGTTCATGTCATCCTTAAAGATTGCCACATCTCCAAATTTGGTGTCATCAGCAAATTTCAAAATTCTACTCTGCATTAAAAGATGTAAATCATTTCTATTTAGCAAAAAAAAAGCAGTCGTTCCAGAACTGACTCCTGGGAAACACCACTGTCTACCATTCTCCAGTCTGAAAAACAACCATTTACTGTAAGTCGCTGTTTTCTGTCCTTAAGCCAATATTTTTATCCAATTTGACACTGACCCTCCTATTCCCTGAGCTTCAATGTTTTTAACCAGCCTTTTATGTGTACATTATCAAACACTTTATTAAAATCCATAAAAACAGCATCAACCACATTCCCTCATCAACCTTCTCTGTTACTTCATCAAAAAAATCAATGAGATTGAATCTGATCTGCCTTTTACAAATCCGTGCTGATTATCCTTAATTAACTCAAACCTCTACAAGTTTCAGTTGATTTCCTCCCTAATTATTGTTTCGAAAACCTTACCCACCACTGATGTTAAACTAACTGGCCTGTAGTTGCTAGGACTGACCTTAATACCTTTCTTGAATAAGGATGTCACATTTTCCACTCTCCAGTCCTCTAGCACCTCCCCCATATCCAGTGAAGAATGGAAGATTATGCAAACCCTTCTGCTATCTCCATCCCCACTTCCTTTAGTAACCTGGGATGCAAGCCATCCGGATCAGGGGACTTATTTACCTGAAGCATAGCCAGTCTTTTTAGTATTTCCCCACCCCCCCCCCCACCCTCCTCAATATTTACCCTATCCATTGCCTCTACCTTCTCTGCTTCTACTGATATTTTGTCAGATTGCACTGCATTAGTGAACAGAGTTACAAAGTACTCATTAAGTATATAAATATTGCCCAGCTCCTCTCAGCATATATTACCCACTTTGTCCCTAATAGGCCCCACTTCACATCTTACTACTCGCTTACTGTTTACATGCCAGTAAAAGATTTTGGGTTCCCTTTTATGTTGACTGCCATCCTATTCTCACATTCTCTCTTTGCCAGTCTTATTTTCTACTGCACCTCTCCTCTCAACCCATTGTAAATGGCCTGATTCTCACTTGAAGAATTCACCTGACATGCACCACACATCCTCTTTTTTTGTTTCATCATAATCTCTATCTCCCTGGTCATCCAGGGAGCCTTTTTTTGGTTCCCCTACCTATCGCCCTTGTTGGAATGTATCTAGCCTGGACCTGAAGCATCTCTTCCTTAAAGATATCCCATTGTTCCGATACAGTGCTTCCTGTCAGTTTTTGGTTCCTTAGGTTCGATCCCTTCTCATCACATTAAAATTAATTCTCTTCCAATCTAGACGTTCTAGCTTATTTAGTTCCTTGTTTTTCCACGTTACTAGTCTAAACCTTATGATGTGATGATCACTCTACCCAAGTGTTCCCCCACTGATACTTGGTCCACTTGGTCCACCTCATTTCCCAGCACCAGATCCAGCAATACCTCCTTTCTAGTTGGGCTGAGAACAGACTGGTCAAGGAAATTCTCCTGAACACATTTCAGAAATTCCTCCCCCTTCTTAACTTTGACTCTAGAATTATTCCAATCGATATTTGGATAATTAAAGTCCCCCAATATCACCACTCTATAGTTCTTGCACATCTCTGTGAATTCCCTGCAGATTTGTTCCTCTATTTCTCTCTATCAATATAGAGGCCTATAGAATACCCCCAATACTGTGATCTTACACATTTTGCTTCTCAGCTCGAAGCAAATGGATTTAGTCCTTGCCCCTTCAAGGATTTCCTCTCTTTTCAACAGTACAATGCCTTCCCTAATCAGGACTGTCACCCCACCTCCTTTTTGTTCTTTTTCTATCTTTTCTGAACACTTTATGTCCTTGTATATTCAGTGCCCAGTCCTCACCATTTTTAAGCCACATTTCTGCCATTGCCACTACATCATATTCCCATACTGCTATTTGTGCTTGGAGTTTACCAAAACTTTTCACCACACGTTTTGCATTTGCACACATGCATTGTAATCCTGTCTGGAGTATTGTGTACAGTTTTGGTTTCCTTATCTAAGGAAGGATATACTAGCCATAGAGGGTGTGCAACGGAGGTTCACCAGACTAATCCCTGGGATGGTGGGATTGTTTTATGAAGAGAGATTGCAGAAACTGGGTCTGTGTTCTCCGGAATTTCGGAGAATGAGAGGTGATCTCATTGAAACTTAGAAAATTCTAACAGGTTGTGACAGGGTAGATGTGGATCGGATGTTTCCTCTGGCTGGTGTGTCGAGAAGAAGGGGACACAGTCTCAGAATAAGGGGTAGGTCATTTCAGACTGAGATGAGGAGGAATTTCTTTACTCAGAGGGTGGTGAATCTGGAATTCTCTCCCCCAGAGGGCTGTGGAAACTCAGTCGTTCAGCATGTTCAAAACAGATTTCTGAATACTAATGATATCAAGGGATATGGGAATATTGGGGGAAAATGGTGTAGAGGTAGATGATTAGCCATGATCAGTTTGAATGACAGAGCAGGCTCAACAGGCCAAATGACCTACTCCTACTTCTCTGATCCTATGATCCTTTGCATTCCTCTCAGTCCGCTGCAATCTAATACAGAACTTCTGTAGTCCAGTCTAACGCTCTCTCACATTGTGCACCTTATTCCTTTTTCTACTTCCATGTACTGGTGCCCACCCCGTCAATTTAGTTTAAACTCTCCCAACCACACTACTGAATCTCCCTGCAACGATTGTGATCCCATTACTGTTCAGGTGCAACCTGTCTCTTTTGTCCAGGTGCCTTCTGCCCCGGAACTGGTCCCAATGCCCCAAGAATCTGAAGCCCTGCTTCCTATACTATATCTCAAGCCATGATGTTTCCTCTTGTGGGATAATTTATAACTTGGGGTCACTATTTAAAAATAAGGAGTTGCCCATTTAAGACAGAAATCAGAGGGTTGTGAGTCTTTGTAACTCTCTTCTTCAAAAGACGGTGAAAGCTGAGTCTTTGAATAATGTTAAGGCCGAGGTAGATAGATTATTGATAAGCAAGGGGTGAAAGGTTATCGGGGGTAGGCAGGAATGTGGGGTTGAGGTTACAATCAGAGGAGCAGGCTCGAGGGGCCGAGCGGCCTACTCCTGCTCCTAATTTGTGTGTTTGTGTGTAAACCACGCATTGATCCTCCGTATCTTCTTATTTCTACTTTCACTAACACGTGGCACTGGGAGTAATCCAGAGATTACTAAGCTCAAGGTTCTACTCTTCAACTTCCTCCCTAGCTCCTGAAAATCTGACGTAGGACCTCAATCCCTGTCCTTGCTATGTTGTTGGTGCCAACGTGTACCACAACTTCTCAGCAATTCCTACCCAGCAGATTGGAAATCCACCAAGGCAGTGGTGATGGATCTAGTCGTTGAAAATAAATCAGAGCAAATATGAAAAGCAAACTTAAGTGAAAATTGAGCCAATATCAGTCACAACATAATAAGGTTTAAGGCAATGATTCAGATCAATACAAGTAAGAAAAGCCAAAAATAGATTAGAAAAAGCTGATTATTGGGGATTGAGAATGCAACGAGTGAAGATTTAACTGGAACAGAATATTAACAAACAGAGAGAACAGTGCGGGGGAATCATAGACTTCAGGAGAAATATACTCCATGATAAAAGAACAGACTGGCCTTTTATGAATCATTATGGACGAATAAAGGGATAAGGACAAAATTGAAACTAAAGTAAAAATCATGTACTAAATACATTGGCAAAAATGAGCAAACGATGAAAAACTAAATCAAAGAGATTAGGAATGAAGTCAAAAAATTATGAAGGCAAAGAAGAGCAGCAAATATAAATAGTCAAGGAATATGAAAAGCAGAAGTAAAGTATCATACAGACACATATAGATAACAAAAGGTCATTCAGAATAGGGACAGAGTCACTGAAGGATGTACAAGAACAACTCACAGATAATGACAGAGGTATGGCAGAAATATTAGAGAATTAGTTTATCTCAATTTTTACCAGCTGGACTAACAATGTGGACTAGACAGCATTCCAAGTAGATATTAAAATATATAGAATAGAAAGGATGGGATACCAGGAAATATTAGAGAAAATAAACTCTTGGAACTGGATGAATTACATCCACATGGGTCAGTGGAATACTCCATTGAGAGCAGTACATACAGTTCTAGACCCCACACCTGAAGAATGATGTTTTAGTTTTGGAGGGGGTGAAACACAAATTCACCAGAATGGAGATCGGGCTGAAAGGTTTAAATAATAAGGATAGGTTTTACAGACTAGCCTTGCATCTCCTTGACGATAGAAGATTAATGGGTGATATTTTGAAGTGTTCTTGATGATTAAAGGCTTAGTTCGGATAGCTAGCGGGAAACTAATTCCTCTGGCGGCTTCAGAAGAGGCTTATCCCTAATAATAGAGAAAGGCCTCTCATCTCTCTGCCTCTATTACTTCTCTCTCTTTCACTTTGTCTTTCTCACCTCATTTCCTCTCACTATTTCTGCCTCTGTCTCTTAGTCTCTCTCAACAACAATCGACAATGGTGGTCATCATTAGACTAGCTTTTAATTCCAGATTTTTTTATTAATTAAATTCAAATTCCATGATCTGTTGTGGTGGGATTCGAAACCATGTCCCCAGAGCAATACCCCGGGTCTCTGGGTTACTAATCCAATGACAATACCACCACACCACCATCTCCCAACTGTCCCAACACAATATACACACAATCCCAGCCTGTATTCTGAATACATTCGAAGATATATTATTCCATACTGAATATACTGTATCAGCTGAAGCAGCATCTACACTCCCAGTTTTTTTAAATGATCTGTGAATGTACCAGGCCTCATCAGTGGCTTCGAGTCCGGCAAGATTTTGCTGTTAATCTGGAGGGGAAATTGCCTTTGCTTCAGTACTCGGAAGCAGCTCTGCCTCCCATCTCACCCAGTCCTCTTCATAAACTCATTTTATCACGTTTCATCTTGCAGTGACATATCCACCTGCTGAAGTATATACACTAGCTGTCGAGTCTAGAACTAGGAGACACAGTCTCTGAATAAGGGTCAACCACTTAGGACTAAGATGAGGAGGAATTTCTTCCCCCAAAGGGTTTTGCATCTGGAATTCTCTACCCCAGAGGGCTGTGGATGCTCAGACATTGAGTATATTCAAAGCAGAGATTGATTGATTTTTAGACAATGAGGGATTAAGGGATATGGAGATGGTGTGTGAAGGTGGAATGAAGGTAACAGATCAGTCAAAAACGTGTGAACTGGTGGAGCAAGTTCCAATGGCCGAGTGGCCTACTCCTGCTCCGAAATCTAGTGTTCATATACCTGCAATGTGCTCCACTCTGTAAATCTTCTGGACCTTGTTTTTCCTTATTTCTGACAACCTGTCTTTGTAACTGAAGCTATTTGGTCAGTTTCCAAATTTATCTTAAACATTTGAGTAATTGGCAAGCAATTGCTGCTGATCTTATAAAGACATTTCCATATAGGACATAGATACCTCAGAGGAATGTGGATCCAGTCAGGTTAAATAATGTAACAAAGGTTATTCTACAGACCACCTAATAGTGGAAGAGACCGAAAGGAAAATATACAAAGCGATGAAACAAGTAAAATTCATAGCATCGTAATCATGGAATATTTCATAGCAAATAATCTGTCAGGAAGAGGAAGGAAAAGGGGATAAAAGGGAATGGAGCCGTTTCCCTGTGTTCTAGACATCTTTCTTACCCAGTACATAAGAAGCCCAAACAAGAGAGGAATCACTGATGGATCAAGCAATATAGAATGCACCAGAGCAGATAAAAGTTGGAGATTTCGGAGAAACTCGTTGGAATATCAGTCAGAACAGAATATAGTTTAAGGGAATGTTTGAGAAAGATGTAACTAAGAAAAGGCAAAAAAAATTGATTGTAAAAAGCTGACTTGGGGGGGATGAAAATGGAAGTTGTGAAGAAAACTGGACAGAATATTGATGAACAAAGATAGATCAGCAGTGGAAAATATGTAAAAAGGTGATCACTAGACTTCAGGAGAAATAAATTCCACAAAACAAGAATCAATTAACCAATTATGAAACACCATAAATGAAAAAAGGGATAAGTGTGAAACTGAAATGAAAGTCAAAGGCAGGTAATAAGTATCTTGAGATTAAGGGAGAGGATGACAAAAACCAAAATCAGGAGGTTAGGGAACATGTTCAAAAAGTAAAACAAAGAGAAACTGTGAAATTAAATTCTGAAGAAATTTAAAAAGAAATAGTAAAATATCCTACAGACACATAAATAACAGAAAGGTAAATTCGAATAGGGATAAAGTCAATGTCGGCTGCACAGGAAAAACTCACAGGTAATGAGGAGAGATGGCAGAAAGATTGGAGAATTACTTTGCTTCAGTTTTACCAGCTGGACTAACAAGGTGGATTTGACATCATTACAGGTAGATATCAAAACATTTAAAACAGAAAGGAGGGGATAGCAGTAAAACCTAGAGATGATAAATTCTGGAAACTGGATGAATTGCATCCGTGTATACTAAAACAGGCAAAGGAAGACCCCATTGAGAGTGATGTATTCAGTTCTGGACCCTACACCTCAAGAATGATGTATTAGTTTAGGATGGGGTGCAGCACCTATTCACCAGAATAATACTGAAGCTACAAGGGTTAACCTGTGAGGACTGATTTTTTGAAATTATTCATTCATGGGATGTGGACATCGCTGGCTAGGCCAGCATTTATTGCACATCCCTAATTGCATTTGAGAAGGTGGAGATGAGCTGCCTTCTTGAATCGCTGAAGTCCATATGGTGTAGGTACGCCCACAGTGTTGGTAAAAAGGGAGTTCCAGGATTTTGACCCAGCAACAGTGAATGAACAGTGATATAGTTCCAAGTCAGGATTGTGTGTGGCTTGGAGGGAACTTGCAGGTGGTGGTGTTCCCATACATCTGCTGCTCTTGTCCTTCTAGGTGGTAGAGGTCACAGGTTTGGAAGGTATTGTCGAAGGAGACTTGATGAGTTTCTGCAGTGCATCTTGTCGGTGGTACACACTGCTGCCACTGTGCGCCAGTGATGGAGGGAGTGAATGTTACATCCTGTTATGACAAGGTGCAAAAGGTGTCTCGGGGTCTGTTACTATCTTCATCTGGTCTTATTGTAACAGGGTTTTATTTTTAAACACACTGTATTTTGAGATCCCCCTTTGTGAATCCTTGTTCACAACTTTCCAATTATAAGGCTTTCTGTGGTTTAAAGAAGAAAGATGAAATTTATTAAACCTACCTAACTTAAACTCTAATACAGTTAACACCTACAGATATACGACGTGCCTATGCTTGCATGCACATGCAATACACACATACAAATTGGGACAGAAAAGAGCAGAGGAACAGATAAGTAGAACAGTTTGAGGCAATATCTTGTTACTGTTTCTCGAGCTCGCCGTAGTCCTTGATTGAAGATATGGTCTTGCGTTTCATTGGGGCCCAGTATCCTTCGTAAACCTAGTTCGCGTAGGAGATTTTTCTCTGCCTGAGTTTACGTGTCTTCATAAGATTCAGTTCTGTGGGGAAGAGATGGAGGCAGGCAGACAGGAGAGGAGGTAATTCTTGCTTCAGTTCCAGGAAAGATCTTCACTCCATGAGTCACAGAGTTATACAGCACAGAAACAGGCCCTTCGGCCCATCGTATCTGTGCCGGGCATCAAGCACCTAACTATTCTAATCCCATTTTCCAGCACTTGTCCCGTAGCCTTATATGCTATGGCGTTTCAAGTGCTCATCTAAATACTTCTTAAATGTTGTGAGGGTTCCTGCCCACAACTTTTTCTCAGTTGAAATCCTGTTTTCTCCAATTTAGAACTCTCAGTTCAAACCTCTGCAGCCGCCAGTTAGTCATGTAACTAAAACTGCTCTGACCACTTCTTTGTATTGGGGAAGCAACTACTGGATCCCCATTGTTTCAACACCGTCTGGTACTTGGCAAAAATGTCTTTCCAGTCAGGGGCTTGTGATTTTTAAGTTTTAATGTTCATGTGGCAAAATAACGTGTGCCTCAGTCTTGGCAGGTGGGGGGTTTGCCTGACAATACGAACATACGAATTAGGAGCAGGAGTAGGTCACTTCGTTCATAGAGCCTGCTCCGTCATTCAATCAGTTCATGGCTGATCTCGACTCCACATTCCCGCCTAAGCCCGATAACCTTTCAACCTATTGCTGATCAAGAATCTATCTACTTCTGCCTTAAAAATATTCAAAGACTGTGCTTCCACCACCTTTTGAGGAAGAGAGACTCACGACCCTCTGAGAGAAAAGATTTCTCCTCATCTCTGTCTTAAATGGGCGACCCCTTATTTTTAAACAGTGACCCTTAGTTCTAGATTTTCCCACAAGGGGAAACATCCTTTTCACATCCACCCTGTCGAGACCCCTCAGGATCTTATATGTTTCAATCAAGTTGCCTCTTACTCTTCTAAATTCCAGGGGATACACGCCTAGGCTGCCCAACTTTTCCTCATAAGACAACCTGCCCATTCCAGGTACTAGTCTAGTAAACCTTCTCTGAACTGCTTCCAACACATTTACGTCCTTCCTTAAATAAGGAGACCACTACTGTTCACAGTACTCCAGATGTGGTCTCAGCAATGCCCTGTTCAGCTGAAGCATAACTTCCCTACTTTTGTATTCAATTCCCCTTGCAATAAATGATTAAATTCTATGAGCTTTCCTCATTACTTGCTGAACCTACATACTGACCTTTTGTGATTCATGCAGTAGGACACCCAGATCCCTCTGCATCTCAGAGCTCTGCAATCTCTCACCATTTAGATAATATGCTTCTTTTTTATTCTTTCGACAAAATGGACAATTTCACATTTTCTCACAATATACTCCATTTGCCAGATCTTTGCCCACTCCCTTAACCTGTATATATCCCTTTGTATCCTACTTATGCCCTCTTCACAACTTACTTTCCTATCTATCTTTGTGTCATCAGAAAATCTAGCAACATACCTTCAATCTTTTCATCCAAGTCATTTTTAACAGTTGTAAAAAGTTGAAGCCCCAGCATTGATCCCTGTGGCACATCACTCATTACATCTTGCCAATCAGAAAATTACCATTTTATGCTGTTTTGTTTCCTGTTAGCTAGCCAATCTTCTATACATGCCAATATGTTACCCACCCCGCCCCCATCCCACAAACTTTTATTTTCTGCAATAACCTTTGATGTGGCCCCTTATCAAAATGCCTTCTGGAAATCTAAGTACAGTACATCCGCAGGTTCCCCTTTATTCCAGCACGTTACTTCTTCAAATAACTCCAATACATTGGTTAAATGTGTTTTCCCTTTCACAAAACCATGCTGACTCTGCCTGATTATCTTGAATTTTTCTGTGTCCTGCTATAATGTCTTTAATAATAACTTCTAACATTTTCCCCAAGACAGTTGTTCAGCTAACTGGCCTCTATTTTCATGCTTTCTGTCTCCCTCCCTTTTTAAATAAAGGAGTTACATTCGCTATTTTCCAATCTAATGGAACCTTCCCCGAATCTAGGGAATTTTGGAAAATTAAAACCAACACATCAAATATCTCACTGTTCACTTGTTTTCGGAGCCTAGGATGACGTCCTTCAGGACCCGGGAACTTGTCAGCCTGCAGCTCCAACAATTTGTTCAGTACCACTTCCCTGGCGATTGTAATTTTAGAGTCATCGAGTCGTACAGCATAGAAACAGGCCCTTCGGCCCACCGCGTCCATGCCGACCATAATGCCGATCTATACTAATCCCACCTGCCTGCATTAATTCCATATCCCTCTATGCCTTGCTCATTCAAGTACCTGTCCAGATGTCTCTTAAATGTTGCTACTGTTCCTGCCTCCACCATCTCCTCAGGCAGCTCATTCCAGATACCCACTATTCTTTGTGTGAAAAATGTATCCCTTTGATCCCCTTTAAATCTCCTCCCTCTCACCTTAAATCTATGCCCTCTAGTTTTAATCACCCCTACCATGGGAAAAAGACTCTGGCTATCTACCCTATCTGTACCTCTCATAATTTTATATACCTCCATCATGTCCCCCCTCAGCCTCCTTCGCTCCAGGGAAAACCGACCCAGCCTATCCAATCTCTCTTTATAACTCAAGCCCTCCAAACCAGGCAACTTCCTTGTGAATCTTTTCTGCACCCTCTCTAGCTTAGTCACATCTTTCCTGTAGTGCAGCGACCAGAACTGCACACAGCACTCCAAATGCGACCCAACCAACGTTTTGTAGAACTGGAACATGACGTCCCAACTCCTGTACTCAATGCCTCGGCCGATGAAGGCAAGCATGCCATACGCCTTCTTCACCACCCCGTCTACCTGTGTTGCCAATTTTACCTGCCAATATCTTTTCATGTCCTCTCTTTGCTGTTCTAATTTCCTTTTTTACTTCACCCCTGCACTTTCTATACTCCTCTAGGCTTTCTAAGGTATTAAGGTGTTAATTTTCTTGAGTTCCTCCCTCCCTTCTATGTCTTGATTTACAGCTTTTTCTGGGATGTTGCTGGTATCCTCGATGGTGAAGACCGATGCAAAATACCTGTTCAGTTCATCTGCCATCTCCTTATTTTCCCTTAGTAATTCCCCAGACCCACTTTCTATTGGACCAATGCTCACCTTGTTAACCCTTTTCTTTTTTAAATATCTGTGCAAACTCTTACTATCTGCTTTTATATTTCTAGCTAACTTTCTCTCGTAATCTAATTCTTCCCTTATCAATCTTTTGAGTCATTCTTTGCTTTTTTAAAATATTTTTTCCAATCTTCTGACCTGCCACCCATTTTTGAGTAATTATATGCTTTTTCTTTAAGTTTGATTCTATCTTTAACTTTTTGATTAACCACGGATGGTGAGTCCTCCCCTTGGAATTTTTCTTTATCGTTGGAATGTATCTATTCTGTGTATTCTGAAATATCCCCTTATATGTCTGCCACAGCATCTCTATTACCTAGAAAATTCTAACAGGACTTGATAGGGTAGATGCAGGTAGGATGTTCCCGATGGTGGGGGAGTCCAGAACCAGGGGTTATCCTCGAAGGATAGGGGGTAAACCTTTCAGGACTGAGATAAGAAGAAATTTCTTCTCCCAGCGAGTGGTGAGCCTGTGGAATTCGCTACCACAGAAAGCAGTTGAGGCCAAAACATTGTATGTTTTCAAGAAGGTGTTAGATGTCGGTCTTGGGTCTAAAGGGATCAAAGGGTATGGGTAAACAGGAGGAACAGGTTACTGAGTTGGATGATCAGCCATGATCATAATCAATGGCGGAGCAGGCTCGAAGGGCCGAATGGCCTACTCCTGCTCCTATTTTCTATGTTTCTATTGATCTGTCCTTTAACCTGAATTGCCAGTTCAGTTTAGCTCTGCGTTCATGCCCTCATAATTTGCCATTATTTAAGTTTAAAATATTAGTCTTAGACCCATTCTGCCTCAAAATGAATGTAAAATTGAATCATATTATGATCGCTGCTGCCTGGGGGCACCTTCACTATGAGGTCATCAGTTGTGCCTGTGCTGGCATTTTGCTACAGCAATCTTTGTCCAGAGAGTGGCGCTCTAAGCATTCACATTATTAATTTAAAATCGACCAACAAAACAATTTATCCAGTGTTTTGAAGGTAAATTACTAAACCTTGCTTCAACACCTTACATGTTAACATAAGCTTTTATATTGGAAATATTATTGGAAACAGATGTGTTCTTAAATCCACAGTTTTGTCAGTCTGAGTTTAGTTACTTGTGTAATCTTTCTCTGAATACGGGGACTTATCTCTAGAGGCGGCTAATGTACCTGGCATTAGCACAACACCTTCCCAGGGTCAGCTCCTGTGATTGGGATGTTTTGTGCGCTTGTGATGATCTCAGTGAATGTGCAGAATGTCCCTGATTTCAGGTCAGTGCTGAGTTCAGCTTCCTCCCCCCCCCCACCCCCAATCCATTCCCAGCCTGCTGTCTATCACCTCTGAAACATTACCTGCTCACCCTCTCTGCTGTCTGAACCCAAATCCAGTCTTTATCACCTCGACACTCAATCTCCCCAATGCTCCCCCTACCAACCACCCCAATTCCCCACTCCACAAACTACAATGTATCCCGACTGTCACAGTGCAAATCATGAACTGGGAAAAGGCCCAAACACCCTGGAAATCCTAGGACAGCATCATGTGGATCCACCCCTTTCTCCTCTCATTTACATCTGGGAATTAAACATGTAGCAGACACATGGAAGGGGAATATAGGGACCTGTATCATGTCCAACGATCCCTCCTCCTGTCCATGTCTGATGTACCAGCTGCCAACTCCAGCTCCTGCCCACGGGAACTACAACTGATGAATTGTAACCAGGGGCTAAAACCTGTCTCCAGGTGACATCACAAAGGGAGCCAATCACACAGCAGCCAGCACAGGCCCTGCCCACTGGTGGTATTGCAGGGTCACATGACCAGGCCCTGCTCCAGTCTCACTGGATTGGGAGCACAGGTTACAAGATCAGCCCAATCGTATGATGGCCGTGTCCCCGACCCGAGCCCCCGTATAATGACACCACAGGCAGGGAGCCCCATCCACCATCTTCAACATTCACTCCTTCACCACTGATATACAATGGCAGCAGTGTGTACCATCTACAAGATGCACTGCAGAAACTCACCAAGAACTGACTGACCTGCAGTTGCTGGGCTTTTTTACACTCTTTTTTTGCACAATTTGCAATTCTCCAGTCCTCTGGCACCACCCCTGAGTCTAAGGAAGACTGGAAAATTATGGCCAGTGCCTCTACAATTTCCACTGTCACTTCCCTCCGTATTCTTGGATGCATCTGGTCCTGGTGCTTTATCAACTTGAAGTATAGACAGCCTATCTAATACCACATCCTTATCAATTTAAAATCATTCTAGTTATTATCTCCTCTTTCACAGTGGTCTGGGTAGCACCTTCTTCCTTAGTAAATACAAATGCAAAGTATATATTTAGCACCTCAGCTATTCCCCCTGCCTCCATATATAAATCCTCTTTTTGGTCCCTAAATGGCCCTACTCCTCTCTTCACCACTTTTTTACTATTTAAATGCCTGAAGAAAGCTTTGGGATTCCCTTTTACGTTAGCTGTCAGTCTCTTTTCATACTCCCTCTTTGCTTCTCTTACTTGCTTTTTCACTTCCTCTCCGAACCTTCTGTATTCAGCCTGGTTCTCCATTGTATTCTCCAGCTGACATTTTTTCTTCTTCATCGTAATCTCATCTCTTTTGACATCCAGGGAGCTCTGCATTTAGTTGCTCTCCCTTTCCCCTTTAAGGGAATCTACCTTGATTGTGCCCAAACTATCTATACTTTGAAGGTAGCCTATTGTGCAGCTGCTGTTTTTTCTACCAACCTTTGATTCCAGTTTATTCGGCCCAGATTCATTCTCACCCCATTGAAGTTGGCTTTCCCCCAATTAAGTATTCTTACTCCAGATTGTTCTTTCTCCTTTTCCATAGCCAACCTAAACCTTATGATACCTGATCACTGTTCCCTAAATGTTCTCCAACTGATATTTGATCCACTGGGTCCACCTCACTCCCATGAACCAGGTCCAGCAGTGCCTCCCTTCTAGTTGCAGTGGAAACATACTGCTGTAGAAAATGTTCCTGAACACACTCTCGGAACTATTAGTCCTCTCTGCCCTTTACACTATTAATATCCCATTCAATATTCAGATATTTACATGCCCCATTACAATGATTCCATAATTCCTGCACCTTCCTGTAATTTCATTGCAGATTTCTTCCTCTGCACCCTTTCCATTAGTTATTGGCCTATAGACTACACTGAGTAATGTAACTGCACCCTTTTTGTTCTTTAGCTTTAGCCAAATAGGTGCAATGATCACAGTCCCCTAAATGTTCTCCGACTGATATTTGATCCACTTGGCCCACCTCACTCCCATGAACCAGGTCTAGCAGAGCCTCGCCTCTTGTTGGAATGGAAGCATTCTGCCAGTCCTGCCCTTCATTAAGCCAGGTCTCTGTTTAGCCACATCATATTTCCACATATCAATCTGCACCTGAACTCACCAGATTAACGACACTCTGATGAATGCACAGTGTGCACATTAACCCTGATTTTACTCTAGGTCTTTCTCCCTGACTCTGACCCCACCTGATATCCCCAGATACAGGAGTGTGAGACAGGGCTTCGAGGGACCTCCCCAGATACAGGAGGTTGAGAGGGTTTAATGCAAACTCCCGATACATGGACTGTAACCTGTGTCAGGAGTAGGACTGACTGTTGACATTAGTGGTGCTTTGTAGATGAGTTTATTTTATCAACTCCCAGGTAACATAAGTTGAACAAACCCTGCCCTTTTTCAAACCTGACAAAATATTTAAGATAAGAATCAAATGGCAGCAGGTAACTGGGATGAATGTCACATGTGATGGTATCTCTGAGGGCGAATCAGTTCAATAACATTATCTAACTTTGTCCTTCTTTAAACCTCAGCAAGAATTTCAGGTCGGTTCAGGTATGCAGCAGAGAAATGGGATGAATGTCGTGGTTAATTGCAGGTTCAGTGAAGTTCAGAATCACAAACATCATCCAAACAAACCGAGTCAGTTGTTCATTGGTTACTGTAAACAATACCAGGGAAATGTAAACAGAATTTTTATAATACATGAACTGATAGAATCATAGAGACATGTCCGGCACAGTGGCCCAGTGGTTAGCACTGCAGCCTCACAGCTCCAGCGACCCGAGTTCGGTTCTGGGTACTGCCTGTGTGGAGTTTGCAAGTTCTCCCTGTGGGATTTCGCCGGGTGCTCCGGTTTCCTCCCACAGCCAAAGACTTGCAGGTTGATAACGAAATTGGCCATTGTAAATTGCCCCCAGTGTAGATACGTGGTAGGAGAATGGTGGGGATGTGGTAGGGAATATGGGACGAATGTCAGATTAGTATAAATGGGTGGTTGTTGGTCGGCACAGACTCGGTGGGCCGAAGGGCCTGTTTCTATGCTGTATTTATTTATTTTATTTTTTATTTATACAACACTGAAACAGGCCCTTCGGCCCACCACGCCCATGCCGACCATAATGCCTCTCTATACTAATCCCACCTTCTTTTGGGCCTCCTTATCTCGAGAGACAATGGATACGCGCCTGGAGGTGGTCAGTGGTTTGTGAAGCAGCGCCTGGAGTGGCTATAAAGGCCAATTCTGGAGTGACAGGCTCTTCCACAGGTGCTGCAGAGAAATTTGTTTGTTGGGGCTGTTGCACAGTAGGCTCTCCCCTTGCGCCTCTGTCTTTTTTCCTGCCAACTACTAAGTCTCTTCGACTCGCCACAATTTAGCCCTGTCTTTATGGCTGCCCGCCAGCTCTGGCGAATGCTGGCAACTGACTCCCACGACTTGTGATCAATGTCACACGATTTCATGTCGCGTTTGCAGACGTCTTTATAACGGAGACATGGACGGCCGGTGGGTCTGATACCAGTGGCGAGCTCGCTGTACAATGTGTCTTTGGGGATCCTGCCATCTTCCATGCGGCTCACATGGCCAAGCCATCTCAAGCGCCGCTGACTCAGTAGTGTGTATAAGCTGGGGGTGTTGGCCGCTTCAAGGACTTCTGTGTTGGAGATATAGTCCTGCCACCTGATGCCAAGTATTCTCCGAAGGCAGCGAAGATGGAATGAATTGAGACGTCGCTCTTGGCTGGCATACGTTGTCCAGGCCTCGCTGCCGTAGAGCAAGGTACTGAGGACACAGGCCTGATACACTCGGACTTTTGTGTTCCGTGTCAGTGCGCCATTTTCCCACACTCTCTTGGCCAGTCTGGACATAGCAGTGGAAGCCTTACCCATGCGCTTGTTGATTTCTGCATCTAGAGACAGGTTACTGGTGATAGTTGAGCCTAGGTAGGTGAACTCTTGAACCACTTCCAGAGCGTGGTCGCCAATATTGATGGATGGAGCATTTCTGACATCCTGCCCCATGATGTTCGTTTTCTTGAGGCTGATGGTTAGGCCAAATTCATTGCAGGCAGACGCAAACCTGTCGATGAGACTCTGCAGGCATTCTTCAGTGTGAGATGTTAAAGCAGCATCGTCAGCAAAGAGGAGTTCTCTGATGAGGACTTTCCGTACTTTGGACTTCGCTCTTAGACGGGCAAGGTTGAACAACCTGCCCCCTGATCTTGTGTGGAGGAAAATTCCTTCTTCAGAGGATTTGAACGCATGTGAAAGCAGCAGGGAGAAGAAAATCCCAAAAAGTGTGGGTGCGAGAACACAGCCCTGTTTCACACCACTCAGGATAGGAAAGGGCTCTGATGAGGAGCCACCATGTTGAATTGTGCCTTTCATATTGTCATGGAATGAGGTGATGATACTTAGTAGCTTTGGTGGACATCCGATCTTTTCTAGTAGTCTGAAGAGACCACGTCTGCTGACGAGGTCAAATGCTTTGGTGAGATCAATGAAAGCAATGTAGAGGGGCATCTGTTGTTCACGGCATTTCTCCTGTATCTGACGAAGGGAGAACAGCATGTCAATAGTCGATCTCTGCACGAAAGCCACACTGTGCCTCAGGGTAGACGCGCTCGGCCAGCTTCTGGAGCCTGTTCAGAGCGACTCGAGCAAAGACTTTCCCCACTATGCTGAGCAGGGAGATTCCACGGTAGTTGTTGCAGTCACCGCGGTCACCTTTGTTTTTATAGAGGGTGATGATATTGGCATCGCGCATGTCCTGGGGTACTGCTCCCTCGTCCCAGCACAGGCATAGCAGTTCATGTAGTGCTGAGAGTATAGCAGGCTTGGCACTCTTGATTATTTCAGGGGTAATGCTGTCCTTCCCAGGGGCTTTTCCGCTGGCTAGGGAATCAATGGCATCACTGAGTTCCGATTTGGTTGGCTGTATGTCCAGCTCATCCATGACTGGTAGAGGCTGGGCTGCATTGAGGGCAGTCTCAGTGACAGCATTCTCCCTGGAGTACAGTTCTTGGTAGTGCTCAACCCAGCGGTCCATCTGTTTGCGTTGGTCAGTGATTATGTCCCCCGATTTAGATTTGAGGGGGGCGATCTTCTTGATAGTTGGCCCAAGAGCTCTCTTCATGCCATCATACATTCCTCTGATGTTTCCGGTGTCTGAGGCCAGCTGAATATGACTGCATAGGTGTTGCCAGTAGTCGTTTGCGCAACGCCTAGCTGTTCTTTGTGCAGTACTTCTGGCTGCTTTAAGTGCTGCGGATGTTAAATCGCTGGGGGCTTTCTTGTAGTTCAAAAGTGCAATGCGCTTAGCGGCTATGACAGGTTCCAGCTCTTCATTATGAGATTGAAACCAGTCTGCATTTCTCTTCGCACTTTTGCCGTAGGTGGTCAAAGCTGACTCATAGATGGCGTCTCTGATGTGGGCCCACTTGGTCTCAGCATCCCCTGTGGGAGTGTTTTGAAGGGCTGTTACAAATGAATTTAGAAATTTTTGTAACAGCTGTGGGTGAGAAATTCTGCTCGTGTTGATGCGCGGGTGGCCCTTCTGCTTGGAATGATGCAACTTCTTTGGTCTGAGTCTAACCTTGCTGCACACCAGGCAGTGGTCGGTGTCGCAGTCCGCACTGTGGAAGCTGCGTGTGATTTGAACACTGTTTAGGCGGCTCGCCTTGTGACAATGAGGTCTAGCTGGTGCCAACGACGTGATCTTGGGTGCCTCCATGAAACCTGGTGACAGGGTTTAGTGTGAAAGAACGAGTTGGTGATGCAGAGGTTATGATAGGTACACAACTCAAGCAGTCTCTGCCCGTTCTCATTCATCCTTCCAACGCCATAGCGCCCAAGGCAGGAGGGCCATGAGTCATGGTCGGCCCCAACCCTGGCATTAAAGTCCCCCAGCAGGAATAGGTGTTCGGTGTTGGGGATGCTGCTAATGATGTTATGGAGTTGTTCATAGAACTGGTCTTTAGCTTCAGGTGCGGAACAGAGTGTTGGAGCATAGATGCTGAGTAGGTGTACTGGACCAGAGGTGGTGAGCAGTCGGATGGACAGTATGCGTTCCGAGCCATTTGAGGGAGGCTCTATCATGCTGAGCAAGGAGTTTCTGATGGCGAAGCCCACTCCATGCTGTCTTGGTTCTTCAGGATCCCTGCCCTGCCAGAAGAAGGTGTAGTCTTGCTCTGCTAGAGAGCCACTCGCGGGGAGGCGAGTCTCCTGAAGTGCTGCAATGTCCACATTGAGTCTACTGAGCTCGTTGTTAATGATGGCGGTCTTCCGAGAATCGTTGATTTGTGTAAGGTCTTCCGACAGGCCAGGACACATAGTTCTGACGTTCCAGCTTGCAAAGCGAAGGGCTGGTACCTTCTTTCCTTTTTTCATGTTGTTTGGTGCGGTGTATCAGTCCACCTTTCGGGCAATGACCCTGAGCTCCAAGCACCCATTGAAGCAGGCAGACTGTGGCGGGACAGAACCTTATTGACCGGGGGCTGCCCGGTTTGAGGCGGGCGGTAGCTGTCCAGTGAGGTGCAATGACCTCTCCCACCGACAAAGGCAACCCGTGGCGCCCAGTTTCTACGCCAATTTATCTGGACTTATAACCCGTAACTGCTGCCTTCCGTGTTGTTTCAGTCGCTGTGAGGCAACTATGGAGTGACCTCTCCATGGCGCATGCCTGGGCAAATTTATGGAGGTTGAGAGTTGCCCAGTCGTCAAAACCCCCCTCTCGGCCTTTCTGGTGGGGTCCAAAGGAGTGCAGGACACGACGTTTGGCACCAGTATGGCTGCAGGAACTGCCGGAAACATGCCAAAGGTGACACATGACCGCCCCCTGCATTAATTCCATATCCCTCTATACCTTGCTGATTCAAGTACCTGTCCAGATGCCTCTTAAATGTTGCTACTGTTCCTGCCTCCACCACCTCCTCAGGCAGCTCATTCCAGATACCCACTATTCTTTGTGTGAAACATTTACCCCTTTGATCCCCTTTAAACCTCCTCCCTCTCACTTTAAATCTATGCCCTCTAGTTTTAGTCACCCCTACCATGGGAAACAGACTCTGGCTATCTACCCTATCTATGCCTCTCATAATTTTATATACCTCTATCATGTCACCTGTCTGCCTCCTTCGCTCCAGGGAAAACAGACCCAGCCTATCTAATCTCTCTTTATATCTCAAGCCCTCCATACCAGGCAACATCCTTGTGAATCTTTTCTGCACCCACTCTAGCTTAATCACGTCTTCCCAGTGGTGCGCAATTTTTGGCCTGGTCTGACTTTTCTGCACCGCCGCTGAGTCAACAGGTCCTTGATGGCATCCCTTCACTTTGGCAGATGAGTACGTCAGGATGCCCAGCAATTATACACCATCTGCGTGGAGCCATTCCTGTGCCTGCTTTGCAAGAGGTTGGTGGGTTTGGCTCTGCATGGGTCAGGCATGCGGGTCGTCCTCTCGGCTTACATCGATTACGTGCTCCTCATGATCACAGATCCTGTTGACTTACAGGGGATGCTCTCAAGAGGCAAATCCCCGGGGCTGACGGTCGAGTTCTTCAGGGCATTCTGGGATGTCCTGGAGGGCGACAACGTGCCATTCCTTGGGGGGGGAAAGCAGGGCAATCGGGGAGATGCCCCTCGCCTGGCGCAAAGTGGTCCTGGCCGTGCTCCCAAAGCGGGGTGATCTCCACTTGTTTAAGAACTGGCGTCCGGTCTCTCTCCTCAGCACGGATTATAAGATCTTTGCCTGGGCTTCATGCTGACTCATATCACCACCCCGACCAGTCCTACATGGTCCTAGGCCGGTCCATCCATGACAACTTTGACCTGGTCTGGGACCTGATCCATCATTCCCAGAGGACTTGTCTGTCTGTCTGTCGGCTTTCTCTCCCTCTCTCTCCGTTTACCCTCCTCGCGCTCTTTTCCATTTCCCCCCCCCCCCCCCACCAAATCGCTCTCTCCGATTTCCGCCCCCTCGCTCTCGCCGATTTCCCCCCCCGCCCCCGCTCTCGTCGATTCCCCCCCCCCCCCAGCTCTATTTGATTTCCCCACTCTGTTCCGCCCCCCCCCCCGTCTCTATTTCTTTGTTCCCCACCCCCCACCGTGTTCCACCCACCACCACCCCCGACAATTACACTGAGCAGGAGCGCTCAACACTGCAGCATTGACATTAACCTTATCTAACCTTGTCCTTCTTTAAACCTGAGCAAGAATTTCACATTAATTCAGGTATGCAGCAGAGAAATGGAATGAATGAATGTCGTGGTTAATTGCAGGTTCAGTGAAGTTCAGAATCTCATACATCAAACACACCCAGTCAGTCGTTCATCGATTACTGTAAACAATACCAGGGAAATGTCAACAGAATTTTTATAATACATGAGCTGATAGAATCATAGAGTCGTACAGCATAGAAACAGGCCCTTCGGCCCACCGTGTCCGTGCCGACCATAATGCCAATCTATACTAATTCCACCTGCCTGCATTAATTCCATATCCCTCCATGTCTTACTCATTCAAATACCTGTTCAGATGCCTCTTAAATGTTGCTACTGTTCCTGCCTCCACCACCTCCTCTGGCAGTTCATTCCAGATACCCACTATTCTTTGTGTGAAAAATTTAACCCCTTTGATCCCCTTTAAACCTCCTCCCTCTTAAATCTATGCCGTCCAGTTTTAGTCACCCCTACCATGGGAAACAGACTCTGGTTATCTAACCTATGTATGCCTCTCATAATTTTATATACCTCTATCATGTCCCCTCTCAGACTCCTTCACTCCAGGGAAAATAGACCCAGCCTTTCCAATCTCTCTTCATAACTCAAGCCCTCCAAACCAGGCAACATCCTTGTGAATATTTTCTGCTCCCATTCTGCCTTAATCACATCTTTTCTGCAGTGCGGGAACCAGAACTGCACACATTACTCCAAATGCGGCCTAACCAATGTTATGTACAACTTAACATGACATCCCAACTCTTGTACTCAATGCCTCGGCCGATGAAGGCAAGCATGCCATACGCCTTCTTCACCACCCTGTCTACCTGTGTTGCCACTTTCAGGGAACTATGTACTTGCACCCCAAGGTCTCTCTGCTCAACAACACTTCCCAGGGCCCAGCTTTTCACTGTATATGTCCTGCCCAGGTTTAACTTCCCAAAATGCATCACTTCACACTTGTCTGCGTTAAATTCCATTTGCCAATTTCTTGCCGTCTTTCCCAGTTTATCTATATCCTCTTGTAACCTCAGACAACCTTCTTCACTGTCCACTATACCATCAATTTTGGTGTCATCTGTAAACTTACTAATCATGTCCCCTACATTCACATCCAAGTCATTAATATATATGACAAACAACAGAGGGCACAGCACCGATCCCTGCAGCACACCACTGGTCACTGGCCTCCAATCTGAAAAACAACCCTCCACTACCATCCTCTGCTTCCAATCAACAAATCAATTTTGAATCCAGTTGGCTAGCTCACCCTGGATCCCATGTGTTCAAACCTTTTGGACCAGCCTACCACGCAGGTCCTTGTCAATGGCCTTGCTACAGTCCATGTAGACAACATCCACCGTCCTGCTCTCGTCAATCCTCTTGGTCACCTCCTAAAAAAACTCAGTCAAATTCGTGAGACATGATTTCCCACGCACAAAGCCATGCTGACTATCCCTAACTATACCTAACTATCCATGACTATACCGTGCCTTTCCAAATGCACATAAATCCTGTCTCTCAGAATCCCTTCCAATAACTTTCCCACCACTGATGTAAAGTTCACCGGCCTATAGTTCCCTGGCATATCCCTGCTGCCCTTCTTAAATAAAGGCACAATATTAGCTATCCTCTAGTCTTCCGGTACCTCATCCGTGGCTAACGATGAGACATAAATCTCTGCCAGGGCCCCAGCAACCTCCTCCCTTGCTTCCAAAAGCATCCTCGGATACACCTGGTCAGGCCCTGGAGATTTATCCATCCTAATGCGCTTCAAATCATTGTCCCATCCACCACTGACTGCTCTTCACTTCCCCATGCAAGTTACTCACTGCTTCCCTGATAGAGATACAGACACTGACTCATTCTGAGTATCGATCCAAAGACAATGAAACTGCTGGGAAATGGTCCGTGCCAATAATCACTCGGTGTTTATGTAGAATTTTGTGATGAGTGCGAGAGAGTGGTCTACCCAGATACAGGAATGTGAGGGAAGGGTTAGACAGACTTCTCCATGTACAAGAATGTGACAGAGGGGTTTACTGGGGTGTCCCCAGGTACACGAGAGGGACAGAGGATTTAGAGTGGCAGCCCCAGATACTGGAGTGAGAGACAGCAGTTAGAGAGATCTCTGCAGATACAGGAGTGTGAGTGAGGGGTTCGTGGGTCCTCACCAGATACAGCGGAGTGGGAGAGGTGTTAGAGGGGTCTCCAAAGATACAGGAAATGTGTTAAAGGTATCTTACAGAAACAGGCGTGTGAGAGAAGGGTTAGAGTGACCACCCCAGAAAGAGGAGTGTGAGAGACGGATTATAGATTCCTGCCCAGAAACAGGAGAGTGACTGAGGGGTTAGAGGGTCCTCCCCAGGTACAGGAGTGGGAGACGGGGCCTCCGACCCGAGTTTCTGTCCAACAACACCGCAGGCAGGAAGCACAGTCTCCAAATATTACCCTTTATAAATGTTACATCTTAACCTCTTAATGTGAGGTCCCACTATTCAATGTCCCTCACCTCCCAATGTCTTCACATATTTTTCTTCTCCATTGTAACTGGGAACTAAGCATTTTCCAGATACATAGAAGAGGAATATAGGGATTTGTGTCACATCCAATGATTCCTCCTCCTGTCATTGTCTGATGTAAAGCTGGACATTGTCCCTGCTCTCCTGATCATTATATATACACTAACCATCTGTCAGATCAGCAGGATGCATGGGGCCAGCTTCCACAAGAAGATAAATGACATTCCCCACCTCCTCCAGTGAACTCAGGGTGTCGTCACTCTCTCCAACTGTCTGTCCAACATTTAGATCTGGATGAGACAGAAGTTTCTCCAGATAAATGTCGGTCAAACTGACTCCGTCCTCTTTGACTCGCACAAACACTAACACAATCCCTGCCCCTGGAATGGTTGATGGGACAGTGAAGAAGGAGCTTTGCTCTGTACCTAACCCGGGCTGTACCTGCTCTGGAAGGATTAACAGACCACTCCACACTCCCAAGCCCCCTCAACACCCGCAGTGAGGGGCGTCTCGGGGGCTTCGGCTACTCCTCCACCCGTCGATCCATCCCCAGAGCCGGCCACACAGACAACCAGAGCCCCCTCCTCCGCCGGCAGGGAAGCACCCTGACTGGAGGTGACCATGTTCCAGACTCTGAATAGATCCCAGTAAAAGTCAGGTAACTCCCTTCGAGAGGCATGGCTAATGTTTGCTACCGGGAGCTGTCTGTCATCTTGAAGGCTGGCGGAAAAAATACATCGCCAGTGCACATCATCTGGGAGGACGATCGACGTACAGGTGTCTCTGTAGGGTCCAAAGGCGCGGAGTCACAGTCTGGTTCCAGACCAGCAGCTGAGCACTCTCCTCAATCAGGAGACGCAGGACTGTGGTAGAGACCCAGTGTTTCCTCTTGCCCCAGCAGAAATAGACGAGCTTCTTCTGCATGTTGGTGAAAAATGCAGGGGGCAGTACCAAAGTGACCAACCGGTACCACAGGATTGAGGACACCAGCTGATTTAATACCAGTACCCAGCACCTGAAGGAAAGCACTCTGGGCAGTCCTGTCCAGTGCCCTAGCAGAGCTGGGACTTTCACCTCCAACTCCAGCCAGTTTCTGGTCAGGCTTCCTCAACGGGGCTCAGGTGGACTCCCAGATAGAGGAAGTGCGTGGTTAACTCCTCCGGCAGGGAATCCACCCACCACTGACCCACCAGGAGTCTGGAACATTTCTCCCAATTGCTCCTCAGAGAGGATGCGGCAGAAATGGTTTGATAGTACTCGGGCATCCTCTGCAAGTCAATGGGATCTGTGACCATGAGGAGCACATAATCGATGTAAGCCGAGAGGACGACCCGCATGCCTGACCCATGCAGAGCCAAACCCACCAACCTCTTACAAAGCAGGCACAGGAATGGCTCCACGCAGATGGTGTATAATTGGTGGGCATCCTGACGTACTCATCTGCCAAAGTGAAGGGATGCCAACAAGGACCCGCTGACTCAGCGGCAGCGTAGAAAAATCAGACCCACAACAAATTGCAGCCCGAGTCTGAACGTGCGCAGAATCCCGAAGAAATATTCGTGATCCACCTTGCCGAGTCCCTTCTCCTGATCGAAGGGGAGAAAGGCGACTGACAAACCAGTCCACTTAGAAAGATGCATCGTGTCCAGGACCAGGTGGATTTTGTCCTGGATGGACCGGTCCGGGGGCAAAGATCTTATAGTCTGTGCTGAGGAGGGAGACCGGACACCAGTTCTCAAGCAGGTGGAAATCAGCCCTCTTCAGCCCTGCAGCATGAGAGGGGCATCACCCCGGTCACCAGGGTTTCCCCCAGGATCTGTACATAATGGTCCCCCCAGGATTTCCCAGAACCCCCCGAGGATGTCTATTGTCAGCCTGTCAAGCTCTGTAGATTTTCCCGATGAGAGCTGCTGGAGGGCGCTGGTCAGCTCTGCCAGTGTGAGCAGAGCCTCCAGTCGAACAGCACCCTCCGGGCTGACCTTTGGCAGGCCCTCTCAGAAAACTCTGCACGCATCCTCTGGGCAGATCCAGAGAGAACGATGTGCTGTAATGAGTATGGACCAAAAAGCCCATTCCCTCCGGATCTGTGATGGAGGTTCCATCATCAGCCAGCAGCTCTGACCATGACACCAACTGCATGGAGGCCATCGAGACACACGAAACATATGTCTACAAAATGTAGAGGTTGTCAATTCAGGAACCTCCTCCTCCAGACCTGCAGCCGAAGGCACTGGAGTCGGGATTGAGATTCCACTAGACGTTCACCAAAGCGAGGGTGCTGATCAGTTACCTCAACTTCTCCAAGGCAGTTGCAGCAAGTGTTAGATGAAGTAATGCTCATTGTACACATCCCCCTCAGTGACTCTTCAAAACATAGATTTTTATGAAAGAACAGGATTCTGCTGCATTGCCGCCTGCACATGGAGTGTTAGATTCCCTCCACACTTTCCCATCAAACACTCACAGGGCAGCTACAGCTCTGATTGGTTGGTGAATTTGGAGCATTTCCTGTCTACAATCAGGTGAAACAGCTGCACCTGTGCAGACTGGTGGGAGTTGAAACATTTACAACATGCAAGTGTGGAACTGATTCCATCCATTGCAGAGAAACAGGATCTGCGAGTTATTTTGGAGAGGTGGGTGTTGGAGCACTGAAGAACTGATTTGCTTGGACTGTTGGGGGAGGGAGGAGATGCCGGAATATCCAGGGGTGGGACACAAGATTCTCTACAGAGCCCCTGTATTTGCTCTTGTGCTTTCCTCCATCTGGCACAAATGGAGCACCCTCCCCACCCCAACCGCATGGCTCAGGACAGCTGGAGCCACCTGGGTGAAGAAAGTCTTTGTCAGAACAGCAGAAAGTGGAAAGAACCGGACAGCTCCAGCCGACCAGGGATCCAGGGTGAGCTAGCAAATTGGATACAAAATTGGCTTGGTGATAGGAGGCAGAGGGTGGTAGTGGAGGGTTGTTTTTCAGATTGGAGGGTGGTGACCAGTGGTGTGCTGCAGGGATCGATGCTGTGCCCTCTGTTGTTTGTCATATATATTAATGACTTGGATGTGAATGTAGGGGGCATGATTAGTAAGTTTACAGATGACACCAAAATTGGTGGGACAGTGGACAGTCAAGAAGGTTGTCTGAGGTTACAACAGGACATGGATAAACTGGGAAAGTGGGCAAGGGATTGGCAAATGGAATTTAATGCAGACAAGTGCGAAGTGATGCATTTTGGGAAGTTAAACCTGGGCAAGATATGTACAGTGAATGGCAGGGCCCTGGGAAGTGTTGTTGAGCAGAGAGTCCTTGGGGCACAAGTACATAGTTCCCTGAAAGTGGCAACACAGGTAGACAGGATGGTGAAGAAGGCGTATGGCATGCTTGCCTTCATCGGCCAAGGCATTGAGTACAAGAGTTGGGACGTCATGTTAAGTTGTACATAACGTTGGTTAGGCCACATTTGGAGTACTGTGTGCAGTTCTGGTTGCCGCACTGGAGGGAAGAAGTGATTAAGCGAGAGAGGGTGCAGAAAAGATTCACAAGGATGTTGCCTGGTATGGAGGGCTTGAGTTGTAAAGAGAGATTGGAAAGGCTGGGTCTTTTTTCCCTGGAGCGAAGTAGTCTGAGAGGGGACATGATAGAGGTATATAAAATTATGAGCGGCATACATAGGTTAGATAGCCAGAGCCTGTTGCCCATGGTAGGGGTGACTAAAACTAGAGGGCATCGATTTAAGGTGAGAGGGAGGAAGTTTCAAGGGGATCAAAGGGGTAAATTTTTCACATAAAGAATAGTGGGAATCTGGAATGAGCTGCCAGAGGAGGTGGTGGAAGCAGGAACAACAGCAACATTTAAGAGGCATCTGGACAGGTACTTGAATGAGCAAGGCACAGAAGGATATGGAATGAATGCAGGCTGGTGGGATTAGTATAGAAAGGCATTATGGTCAGCATGGACACAGTGGGTCAAAAGCCCTGTTTCTATGCTGTCCGACTCTATGACCCTGTGACCCGGGCAAAGAATTCCCCACCGCCCCCCACTGGAAGATTGAGCTTTTTGTACTATTTCCAGTCGGGTGCTCCAACCACCTATTCAAGAGGAACATCCTTGCAGTCTTTCTCTCCTTTCCACTACTCAGCCACCTATCCTCTCCTTTTCCATTTCACCCCCATCTCCTCTACACCCACCCCCCATCATATCCTTTAACGTTTTAAAAAATCTGCTATTTGCTTTGTTTCTCGGGTGGGTCTGGCTCTGCTGTTCAGAAGGGCGGGAAAAAAGAGTGGAAGGGCTATCGTCATAGGGGATTCGATTGTAAGGGGAGTAGATAGGCGGTTCTGTGGTCGAAAACGAGACTCCCGAATGGTATGTTGCCTCCCAGGTGCACGGGTCAGGGATGTCTCAGATCGGCTGCAGAACATTCTGAAGAGGGAGGGTGAACAGCCAGTTGTTGTGCACATAGGCACCAATGATATAGGTAAAAAAACGGGATGAGGTCCGACAAGCAGAATTTAGGGAGTTAGGAGCCAAGTTAAAAAGTAGGACCTCAGAGGTAGTAATCTCAGGATTGCTACCAGTGCCACGTGATAGTCAGAGTAAAAATGAAAAAATAGTCAGGATGAATGCGTGGCTTGAGAGATGTTGCAGGAGGGAGGGGTTCAGATTTTTGGGACATTGGGACCGGTTCTGGGGGAGGTGGGACTATTACAAATTGGACGGTCAACACTTGGGTCGGACTGGAACCAATGTCCTTGGGGGTGCTTTTGCTAACGCTGTTGGGGAGGATTTAAACTAATGTGGCAGGGGGATGGGAACCAAATGAGGAGGTCAGTGGACAGTAAGGAGGTAGTAACTAAAGCCTGTAAGGAACTAGAGAATGAAGTCAGCGTGACTAAGAGGAAGAGTAGGCAGGGAGCAGATGATGAATGCAAAGGGACTGGTGGTCTGAGGTGCATTTGTTTTAATGCAAGAAGTGTAGTAGGTAAGGCAGATGAACTTAGGGCTTAGATTAGTACCTGGGAGTATGATGTTATTGCTATTACTGAGACTTGGTTGAGGGAAGGGCATGATTGGCAACTAAATATCCCAGGATATCGATGCTTCAGGCGGGATAGAGAGGGAGGTAAAAGGGGTGGAAGAGTTGCATTACTGGTCAAAGAGGATATCACAGCTGTGCTGAAGGAGGGCACTATGGAGGACTCGAGCAGTGAGGCAATATGGGCAGAACTCAGAAATAGGAAGGGTGCGGTAACAATGTCGGGGCTGTACTACAGGCCTCCCAACAGCGAGCGTGAGATAGAGGTACAAATATGTAAACAGATTATGGAAAGATGTAGGAGCAACAGGGTGGTGGTGATAGGAGATTTTAATTTTCCCAACATTGACTGGGATTCACTTAGTGTTAGAGGTCTGGATGGAGCAGAATTTGTAAGGAGCATCCAGGAGGGTTTTCTCGAGCAGTATGTAAATAGTCCAACTCGGGAAGGGACCATACTGGACCTGGTGTTGGGGATTGAGCCCAGCCAGGTGGTTGAAGTTTCAGTAAGGGACTACTTTGGGAATAGTGATAACAATTCCGTAAGTTTTAGAATACTCATGGACAAAGACGAGAGTGGTCCTAAAGGAAGAGTGCTAAATTGGGGGGAGGCCAACGATACCAAAATTTGGCAGGAGCTGGGGAATGTAGATTGGGAGCAGCTGTTTGAAGGTAAATCCACATTTGAAATTTGGGAGGCTTTTAAAGAGAGGTTGATTTGCGTGCAGGAGAAACATGTTCCTGTGAAAATTAGGGATAGAAATGGCAAGATTAGGGAACCATGGATGACAGGTGAAATTGTGAGACGAGCTAAGAGGAAAAAGGAAGCATACATAAGGTCTAGGCGGCTGAAGAAAGACACAGCTTTGGTCCTACATTCCCGATATTCTTCCAATCTGAAACGAGGAATTAAGAGAGCTAAAAGGGGTGATGAAATATCTTTAGCAAACAGGGTTAAGGAAAATCCCAAAGCCTTTTATTCATATCTAAGGAGCAAGAGGGTAACTAGAGAAAGGATTGGCCCACTCAAGGACAAAGGAGGAAAATTATGCGTGGAGTCAGAGAAAATGGGTGAGATTCTAAACTAGTTCTTTGCATCGGTATTCACCGAGGAGAGGGACATGACGGATGTTGAGGTTAGGGACAGATGTTTGATTACTCTAGGTCAAGTCGGCATAAGGAGTGAGGAAGTGTTGGGTATTCTAAAAGGCATTAAGGTGGACAAGTCCCCAGGTCCGGATGGGATCTATCCCAGGTTACTGAGGGAAGCGAGAGAGGAAATAGCTGGGGCCTTAACAGATATCTTTGCAGCATCCTTAAACACGGGTGAGGTCCCAGAGGACTGGAGAATTGCTAATGTTGTCCCCTTGTTTAAGGAGGGTAGCAGGGATAATCCAGGTAATTATAGACCGGCGAGCCTGACATCAGTGGTAGGGAAGCTGCTGGAGAAGATACTGAGGGATAGGATCTATTCCCATTTGGAAGAAAATGGGCTTATCAGTGATAGGCAACATGGTTTTGTGCAGGGAAGGTCATGTCTTACCAACTTAATAGAATTCTTTGAGGAAGTGACAAAGTTGATTGATGAGGGAAGGGCTGTCGATGTCACATACATGGACTTCAGTAAGGCGTTTGATAAGGTTCCCCATGGTAGGTTGATGGAGAAAGTGAAGTCGCATGGGGTCCAGGGTGTACTAGCTAGATGGATAAAGAACTGGCTGGGCAACAGGGGACAGAGAGTCGCAGTGGAAGGGAGTTTCTCAAAATGGAGACGTGTGACCAGTGGTGTTCCACAGGGATCCGTGCTGGGACGACTGTTGTTTGTGATATACATAAATGATTTGGAGGAAAGTATAGGTGGTCTGATTAGCAAGTTTGCAGACGACACTAAGATTGGTGGAGTAGCAGATAGTGAAGGGGACTGTCAGGGAATACAGCAGAATATAGATAGATTGGAGAGTTGGGCAGAGAAATGGCAGATGGAGTTCAATCCGGGCAAATGCGAGGTGATGCATTTTGGATGATCCAATTCAAGAGTGAACTTTACAGTAAATGGAAAAGTCCTGGGGAAAATTGATGTACAGAGAGATTTGGGTGTTCAGGTCCATTGTTCCCTGAAGGTGGCAACGCAGGTCAATAGAGTGGTCAAGAAGGCATACGGCATGCTTTCCTTCATCAAATGGGGTATTGAGGACAAGAGTTGGCAGGTCATGTTACAGTTGTATTGGACTTTGGTTCGGCCACATTTGGAATACTACGTGCAGTTCTGGTCGCCACATTACCAAAAGGATGTAGATGCTTTGGAGAGGGTGCAGAGGAGGTTCACCAGGATGTTGCCTGGTATGGAGGGCGCTAGCTATGAAGAGAGGTTGAGTAGATTCGGATTATTTTCATTAGAAAGACGGAGGTTGAGGGGGGACCTGATTGAGGTGTATAAAATCATGAGAGGTATAGACAGGGTGGATAGCAAGAAGCTTTTTCCCCCCAGAGTGGGGGATTCAATTACTGGGGGTCACCTTTCAAAGTGAGAGGGGAAAAGTTTAGGGGGGATATGCATGGAAAGTTCTTTACGCAGAGGGTGATGGGTGCCTGGAACGCGTTGCCAGCGGAGGTGGTAGACGCGGGCACGATAGCGTCTTTTAAGATGTATCTAGACAGATACATGAATGGGCAGGAAGCAAAGAGATACAGACCCTTAGAAAATAGGCGACAGGTTTAGATAGAGGATCTGGATCGGCGCAGGCTTGGAGGGCCGAAGGGCCTGTTCCTGTGCTGTAATTTTCTTTGTTCTTTTCTTCGACCCCATGGCAAGCCCCTCTTTACTGGTGACGGGGCCTTCTCACACATATGCTGCTGCTGCTGCAGCTGCACCTATTGCCCTGTCACCATTTACGCTGTTAACATCAAAGCATGGGGTCGAGAGCTACGTCCACCCCAATAAGTCAATAGAGGCACGTGTAAAAGCAATGGCTGAGGTTGTCGGTCCGTCGGCCATTGTTGCTGTCTTGAAAATATATGGGAGACCATGTTACTCCTGAATAGCGATTGGGCGGTGTTCCTGGCCCTGAGCAAGGGTCACTGTGGGTGGGACCTTTCTGGCAGTGGACTCCCTCGAGGCTTCGGGAGAACTGCCTCCGGCATGTATACTCCTTCCGCTGCCAACTCTTTATGCAGCTGGCGCGGGAGGAAGTCACGGAAGGTCAATTTGATGTGGGGTTCCAGGGAGTGGCCTACCGTTTCCTCTGGACCTCGAGTGGGACGCGGTGTCACGCCTCTAAGGGGGTGGGACATGTTCGTAAGAGCGACCTCAACCTCCAGGCTGCTAACTTTACCTCGGCGGCACAGAGTGGAGCTGCTGCACCTCCCCCAATTCCCCCGACACCTGCAACAGCAGCCACTCGGGTGGTTCTGGAGGCCGTGGTTTTCACAGCCTCCGATAGGGATGGGGAGACCCGTCCAGGTGGAAGGAAGGCACGGTGCAAGTCAAAACACCCAAAGGTGCGCCACCTGGACACAAAACAACAACCTGAGCCAGGCCCGAGACAGGGGAGCCCACCTGTCCTGTGGCTGAGCTTGGGCCCAAGGGATCTGGGCAGGTCCCCAGCACAGCCAAGCCTCAGTGGAGAAGTTGTGGGAACTGATCAGCTCCGTCAACTTGGTGGACGTCTGGCGCAATCTGCATCCCGACTCCAGCGCTTTCACCTGGAGGTCAGGAGGAGGAGGGTCCCAAATCGGCCGCCTCTGCACTTTGTCTCACTGGCCTCCCTGCGGTTGGTGCCGTGCTCGGATCACTGCCTGGTGTGGGCGGAGCTCACTCCACTCTGCACACAAGCAGGGTCCTTATACTGGCACTTAACAACCGGCCCCTGGAGGACAAGTGATTTCCGCACTCAGTCTGTCGATTCTGGGCCGACTGGAGAAGGAAGCAGGGGGGCTTCCCCTCCTTGAGGCAGTGGTGGGGTGTGGGCAAGACTCAAATCCGTGTCTTCAGTCAGGAGTAGGCAAAGCGGGTCGAAAAGAGGTGGGAAGCTGGGATCAGGCTCCTGGAGAGGGTGGTACTTGATCTGGAGTCCTGTCTCAGTCAGGCCGTCATGGTCCCGGCCCTGTTGGAGGGGTACAAAGAGAGGAAGGACACGCTGAGGGACTTACAGCTCGTCGGGTCCAGAGGCAAGTACGTGAGGTCGCGGAACCAGACCTTGGAGATCAGGACCGCGCCTCACCCTTCATCGACATGTTGGAAAATGGCGGGGCGTCTGGAAGCAGCTCGTTGAGCTGCTGGCCGACAACGGATATTCCGATATGAATCCAAAGGGAATGGGCCTCTTGGTCCATACCTATTACATCACGTTGTTCTCTCTGGATCCGTCCTTTGAGGACGCATGCAGAGTTTTATTTAGAGATTCAGCACTGAAACAGGCCCTTCGGCCCACCGAGTCTGTGCCGACCAACAACCACCCAAATCTTTGGCTGTGGGAGTAAACCGGAGCACCCGGCGAAAACCCACGTGATCACAGGGAGAACTTGCAAACTCCATACAGGCAGTACCCAGAATCGAACCCGGGTCCCTGGAGCAGTGAGGCTGCGGTGCTAACCACTGCACCGCCTTTGTGGGAGGACCTGCTGAAGATCAGCCCGGAGGGCACCAAAATATTGGAGGCTCCGTCTGCATTGGCGGAACTGACCGGCGACCTTCACCTGCTCTCGAGGGGCAAATCCCCGGGGCTGACCGTTGAGTTGCTCAGGGCATTCTGGGACGTCCTGGGGTGTGACTACGCTCCGGTCCTTGGGCGGTGTGAGGGGAAAGCACAGCAATCGGGGAGATGCCCCTCTCGTGGCGCAGTGTGGTCATCGTCCTGCTGTCAAAATAGGGTGATTTCCGCTTGCTTAAGAACTGGCATCCGGTCTCCCTCCTCAGCACAGATTACAAGATCTTTGCCCGGGCTGTGTCTACTCACCTCGGTTCCGTGCTGACTCATATGATCCACGCTGACCAGTCCTACACGGTCCCGGGCCGGTCCATCCAGGACAACATCGACCTGGTCTGGGACCTGATCCGTCATTCCTAGAGGAGTTGTCTCTCTCCCCGACTTCCCCCCCCTCGCGCGCGCTCCCCGATTTACCCCCCCCTCGCCCGCTCTCCCCGATTTACCCCCCCCCCTCGCCCGCTCTCCCCGATTTACCCCCCCCCCCCCCCTCGCCCACTCTCCCTCTCTGTTTTCCCCACCCATGTTCCACCCACCATCATCCCCGACAATTACACTGAGCAGGAGCGCTCAACACTGCAGCATTGACATTAACCTTATCTAACCTTGTCCTTCTTTAAACCTGAGCAAGAATTTCACATTAATTCAGGTATGCAGCAGAGAAATGGAATGAATGAATGTCGTGGTTAATTGCAGGTTCAGTGAAGTTCAGAATCTCATACATCAAACACACCCAGTCAGTCGTTCATCGATTACTGTAAACAATACTAGGGAAATGTCAACAGAATTTTTACAATACTTGAGCTGATAGATTCGTAGAGTCGTACAACATAGAAACAGGCCCTTCGGCCCACCGTGTCCATGCCGACCATAATGCCAATCTATACTAATTCCACCTGCCTGCATTAATTCCATATCCCTCCATGCCTTACTCATTCAAGTACCTGTCCAGATGCCTCTTAAATGTTGCTAGTGTTCCTGCCTCCACCACCTCCTCTGGCAGCTCATTCCAAATACCCACTATTCTTTGTGTGAAACATTTACCCCTTTGATCCCCTTTAAACCTCCTCCCTCTTAAATCTATGCCCTCCAGTTTTAGTCACCCCTACCATGGGAAACAGACTCTGGTTATCTAACCTATGTATGCCTCTCATAATTTTATATATCTCTATCATGTCCCCTCTCAGACTCCTTCACTCCAGGGAAAATAGACCCAGCCTTTCCAATCTCTCTTCATAACTCAAGCCCTCCAAACCAGGCAACATCCTTGTGAATATTTTCTTCTCCCATTCTGCCTTAATCACATCTTTTCTGCAGTGCGGGAACCAGAACTGCACACATTACTCCAAATGCGGCCTAACCAATGTTATGTACAACTTAACATGACATCCCAACTCTTGTACTCAATGCCTCGGCCGATGAAGGCAAGCATGTCATACACCTTCTTCACCACCCTGTCTACCTGTCTTGCCACTTTCAGGGAACTATGTACTTTCACCACAAGGTCTATCTGCTGAACAACACTCCCCAGGGCCCTGCCTTTCACTGAAGATGTCCTGCCCAGGTTCAACTTCCCAAAATACATCACTTTGCACTTGTCTGCATTAAATTCCATTTGCCAATCCCTTTCCCAGTTTATATATATCCTGTTGTAACCTCAGACAACCTTCTTCACTATCCACTATACCACCAATTTTGGTGTCATCTGTAAACTGACTAATCATGTCCCCTGCATTCACATCCAAGTCATTCATATATATGACAAACAACAGAGGGCCCAGCACCGATCCCTGCAGCACACCACTGGTCACCAGCCTCCAATCTGAAAAACAACCCTCCACGACCACCCTCTGCCTCCCATCACCAAGACAATTTTATATCCAATTTGCTCGCTCACCCTGGATCCCTGGTCGGCTGGAGCCATCCAGTTCTTTCCACTTTCTGCTGTTGTGACAAAGACTTTCTTCACCCAGGTAGCTCCAGCTGTCCTGAGCCATGCAGTTGGGTTGGGGAAGGTGCTCCATTTGTGCCAGATGGAGGAAAACACAAGAGCAAATACAGAGACTCCCTCTCGAATCTTTGTGCCCCACCCCTGGATATTCCAGCATCTCCTCCCTCCCCCCAACAGTCCAAGCAAAACAGTTCTCCAGTGCTCCAACACCCACCTCTCCAAAATAACTCACAGATCCTGTTTCTCTGCAATGGATAGAATCAGTTCCACATTTGTATGTTGTAAATGTTTCAGCTCTCTCCAATCTCAGCTCCCACCAGTCTGCACAGGTGCAGCTGTTTTACCTGATTGCAGACAGGAAATGCTCCAAATGCACCAACCAATCAGAGCTGCAGCTGCCCTGTGAGTGTTTGATGGGAAAGTGCAGAGGGAGTCTTGCACTCCATGTGCAGACGGCAATGCAGCAGAACCCTGTTCTTAAATAAAAATCTATGGTTTGAAGAGTCACTGATGGGGACATGTACAATGAGCATTACTTCATCTAACACTTGCTGCAACTGCCTTGGAGAGGTTGAGGGAACTGATCAGCACCCTCGCCTTGGTGAACGTCTGGTGGAATCTCGATCCCGACTCCAGTGCCTTCAGCTGCAGGTCTGGAGGAGGAGGCTCCTGAATTGACCACCTCTACATTTTGTAGGCATATGTTTCATGTGTCTCGATGACCTCCATGCAGTTGGTGCCATGGTCAGAGCTGCTGGCTGACAACGGATCCTCCATCACAGATCTGGAGGGAATGGGCGTTTTGGTCCATACTTATTCCAGCACATAATTCTCTCCGAATCTAACCAGCGAGGATGCGTGCTGAGCTTTCTGAGAGGGCCTGCTGAAGGTCAGCCTGGATGCTCTGCTAACATTGGCAGAGCTGAACAGCACCCTCCACCAGCTCTCCAAGGGAAAATCTACAGAACTTGACAGGCTGACCCTGGGCTTCCTCAGGGGGATCTGGGAAATCTTGGGGGGACCATTTTGTACAGATCCTGGGGGAAAGCCTGGTGATTGGGGTGATGTCGCTCTCATGGTGCTGGGCTGAAGAGGGGTGATCTCCACCTGCTTGAGAACTGGTGTCCGGTCTCCCTCCTCAGCACGGATTATAAGCTCTTTGCCCGGGCTAGGTCGACTCGCCTGGGCTCCCTGCTGGCCCATATGATCCAACCCGACCTGTCCTACACAGTCCTGGGTCGGTCCATCCAGGACAACATCCACCTGGTCCTGGACATGATCCATCTTTCCAAGAGGACTGGTTTGTCAGTCGCCTTTCTCCCCTTCGATCAGGTGAAGGGACTCGACAGGGTGGATCAAGAATATTTTTTCGGGATTCTGCGCAAGTTCGGACTCGGACTGCAGTTTGTGGCCGGGTCTGAATTTTCTACACTGCCGCTGCTGAGTTAACGGGTCTTTGATGGCATCCCTTCACTTTGGCTGATGAGTACGTCAGGGATGCCCAGCAATTACACACCATCTGCGTGGAGCCATTCCTGTGCCTGCTTTGCAAGAGGTTGGTGGGTTTGGCTCCGCATGGGTCAGTCATGCGGGTCGTCCTCTCGGCTTCCATCGATTACGTGCTCCTCATGATCACAGATCCTGTTGACTTACAGGGGATGCTCTCAAGAGGCAAATCCCTGGGGCTGACCGTTGAGTTCCTCAGGGCATTCTGGGACATCCTGGGGGGCGACTACGTGCCAGTCCTTGGGGGTGGGGGGGTGGAGTGGATGCTGGGCAATCGTGGAGATGACCCTCATGTGGTGCAGTGTGGTCATCGCCCTGCTCCCAAAGTGGGGTGATCTCCACTTGCTTAAGAACTGGCATCCGGTCTCTCTCCTCAGCACGGATGATAAGATCTTTGCCCAGGCTATATCTATTCGCCTGGGCTCCGTGCTGACTCATATCACCACCCCGACCAGTCCTACATGGTCCCGGGCCGGTCCTTTCATGACAACATTGACCTGGTCTGGGACCAGATCAATCATTCCCAGAGGACTTGTCTGTCTGTCAGCTTTCTCTCCCTCTCTCTCCGTTTCGTCCTTCTCTCTCCGTTTCGTCCTTCTCTCTCCGTTTCGCCCTCGCGCTCTCTGTTTCCCCCCCCCTCGCGCTCTGATTTCCCCCCATTCGCGCTCTCTGATTTCCCCCCACTCGCTCTCTGATTTCTCCACTCTGTTCCCCCCTCTCTGTTCCCCCTCCCCCCCCGTCTCTATTTCTCTGTTCCCCCCCCATGTTCCACCCACCACCACCCCCGACAATTACACTGAGCAGGAGCGCTCAACACTGCAGCATTGACATTAACCTTATCTAACCTTGTCCTTCTTTAAACCTGAGCAAGAATTTCACATTAATTCAGGTATGCAGCAGAGAAATGGAATGAATAAATGTCGTGGTTAATTGCAGGTTCAGTGAAGTTCAGAATCTCAGACATCAAACACACCCAGTCAGTCGTTCATCGATTACTGTAAACAATACCAGGGAAATGTCAACAGAATTTTTATCATACATGAGCTGATAGAATCATAGAGTCGTACAGCATAGAAACAGGCCCTTCGGCCCACCATGTCCTTGCCGACCATAATGCCAATCTATACTAATTCCACCTGCCTGCATTAATTCCATATCCCTCTATGCCTTACTCATTCAAGTACCTGTCCAGATGCCTCTTAAATGTTGCTACTGTTCCTGCCTCCACCACCTCCTCTAGCAATTCATTCCAAATACCCACTATTCTTTGTGTGAAACATTTACCCCTTTGATTCTCTTTAAACCTCCTCCCTCTCACCTTAATTCTATGCCCTCTAGTTTTAGTCACCCCTACCATGGGAAACAGACTCTGGCTATCCACCTTATCTATGACTCTCATAATTTTATATACCTCTATCATGTCCCCTCTCAGCCGCCTTTGGCTCCAGGGATAACAAACCCAGCCTTTCCAATCTCTCTTTATATCTCAAGCCGTCCATACAGGCAACATCCTTGTGAATCTTTTCTGCATCCTCTATACCTTAATCACATCCTTCTTGTAGTGCGGTGACCAGAACTACACACATTACACCACATGCGGCCAAACCAACGTTATGTACAACTGTAACACGACGTCCCAACTCTTGTACTCATTGCCTCGGCCAATGAAGGCAAGCATGCCATACGCCTTCTTCACCACCCTGTCTACCTGTCTTGCCACTTTCAGGAAACTATGTTTAGTTTAGTGATACAGCACTGAAACAGGCCCTTCGGCCCTCCGAGTCTGTGCTGACCATCAACCACCCATTTATACTAATCCTACACTAATCCCATATTCCTACCACATCCCCACCTGTCCCTATATTTCCCTACCACCTACCTATACTTGGGGCAATTTATAATGGCCAATTAACCGATCAACCTGCAAGTCTTTGGCATGTGGGAGGAAACCGGAGCACCCGGAGGAAACCCACGCAGACACAGGGAGAACTTGCAAACTCCACACAGGCAGTACCCAGAATTGAACCCGGGTCACTGGAGCTGTGAGGCTGCGGTGCTAACCACTGCGCCACTGTGCCGCCCTGAACTCACTTGCACCCTCAGGTCTCTCTGCTCAACAACATTTCCCAGGGCCCTGCCTTTCACTGTATATGTCCTGCCCAGGTTTAACTTCCCAAAATGCATCACTTCGCACTTGTCTGCATTAAATTCCATTTGCCAATCCCTTGCCCACTTTCCCAGTTGATCTATATCCTGTTGTAGCCTCAGACAACCTTCTTCACTGTCCACTATACCACCAATTTTGGTGTCATCTGTAAACTTACTAATCATGTTCCCAACATTCACATCCAAGTCATTAATATATATGACAAACAACAGAGGGTCCAGCACTGATCCCTGTGGCACACCACTTGTCACTGGCCTCCAATCTGAAAAACAACCCTCCACTACCACCCTCTGCCTCCTATCAACAAGCCAATTTTGAATCCAATTGGCTAGCTCACCCTGGTCCCATGTGTTCGAACTTTCCAGACCAGCCTACCCGCTTGGTACGGACCTTGTCAAAGGCCTTGCTAAAGTCCATGTTGACAACGTCCACCGCCCTTCCCTCGTCAATCCTCTTGGTCACCTCCTCAAAAAACTCAATCAAATTCGTGAGACATGATTTCCCATGCACAAAGCCATGCTGACTATCCCTAATCAGACCTTGCCTTTCCAAATGCATATAAATCCTGTCTCTCAGAATCCTTTCCAATAACTTTCCCACCACTGATGTAAGGCTCACTAGCCTATAGTTGCCTGGCATATCCCTGCTGCCCTCTTAAACAAAGGCACAACATTAGCTGTCCTCCAGTCTTCCGGTACCTCATCCGTGGCTAACGATGAGACATAAATCTCTGCCAGGGCCCCAGCAACCTCCTCCCTTGCTTCCTATAGCATCCTAGGATACACCTGGTCAGGCCCTGGGGATTTATCCACCTTAATGCTCTTCAAATCATTGTCCCATCCGCCACTGACACACCATGCGTCTTGAACATTTCTCACAGTGGATGCGGCAGAAAAGGTTTGCTGCTACGCATGCACCCACCAACCTCTTGCAAAGCAGGCACAGGAATGGCTCCACGCAGATGGTGTATAATTGCTGGGCATCCCTCATCTGCCAAAGTGAACGGATGCCATCAAGAACCCGTTGACTCAGCGGCGGCGTAGAAAAGTCAGACCTGGCCACAAATTGCGGCCCGAGCCCGAACGTGCGCAGAATCCCGAAAAAAATATTTGTGATCAACACTGTCGAGTCGCCTTCTCCTGATCGAAGGGGAGAAAGGCAACTGACAAACCAGTCCTCTTAGAAAGATGGATCATGTCCAGGACCAGGTGGGTGTGTCCTGGATGGACCGGTCCGGGACAGTGTCGGAGAGGTCAGGTTGGATCATATGGGCCAGCAGGGAGCCCAGGCGAGTCGACCTAGCCCGGGCAAAGATCTTATAATCCGTGCTGAGGAGGGAGACCAGACGCCAGTTCTTGCAGGTGGTTCAAGCAGGTGGAGATCACCCCTCTTCAGCCATGTACCATGAGAGGGACATCACCCTGGTTACCAGGCTTTCCCCCAGGATTTCCCAGAACCCCTGAGGAAGTCCATGGTCAGCCTGTCAAGCTCTGTAGATTTTAGCTTTGAGAGCTTGTGGAGGGTGCTGGTCAGCTCTGCCAATGTTAGCAGAGCCTCCAGTCATTCAGCACCCTCCGGGCTGAACTTCAACAGGCCCTCTCAGAAAACTCTGCACGCATCCTCGCTGGTCAAATCCGGAGAGAGCAATGTGCTGTAATAAGTATGGACCAAAAAGCCCATTCCCTCCAGATCAGTGATGGAGGATCTGTCATCAGCCAGCAGCTCTGACCATGACACCAACTGCATGGAGGCCATCGAGACACACGTAACATATGCCTACAAAATGTAGAGGTTGTCAATTCAGGAGCCTCCTCCCCCAGACCTGCAGCTGAAGGCACTGGAGTCGGGATCGAGATTCCACCAGACGTTCACCAAGGCGAGGGTGCTGATCAGTTCCCTCAACTTCTCCAAGGCAGTTGCAGCAAGTGTTCGATGAAGTAATGCTCATTCTACACGTCCCCCTCAGTGACTCTTCAAAACATAGATTTTTATGAAAGAACAGGGTTCTGCTGCATTGCCACCTGCACATGGAATGTTGGATTCCCTCCACACTTTCCCATCAAACACTCCCAGGGCAGCTACAGCTCTGATTGGTTGGAGCATTTCCTGTCTGCAATCAGATGAAACAGCTGCACCTGTGCAGACTGGTGGGAGCTGAGATTGGAGAGAGCTGAAACATTTACAACATACAAATGTGGAACTGATTCCATCCATTGCATGTGAGTTATTTTGGAGAGGTGGGTGTTGCAGCACTGGAGAACTGATTTGCTTGGACTGTTGGGGGAGGGAGGAGATGCTGGAATATCCAGGGGTGGGGCACAAAGATTCTTTCGGGAGCCCCTGTATTTGCTCTTGTGCTTTCCTCCATCTGGCACAAATGGAGCACCCTCCCCACCCCAACTGCGTGGCTCAGGACAGCTGGAGCCACCTGGGTGAAGAAAGTCTTTGTCAGAACAGCAGAAAGTGGAAAGAACCGGACGGCTCCAGCCGACCGGGCAAAGAATTCCTCCACCGCCCCACCCCACTGGAAGATTGAACTTTGTACTATTTCCAGTAAGGTGCTCCAACCACCTATTCAAGAGGAGCATCCTTGCAGCCTTTCTCTGCCTTCCACCACTCAGCCACCTATTCTCTCCTTTTCCATTTCCTTTCCACCCCTGTCTCCTCTACTCCCTGCCCCCACTCCCCCCCATCATATCCTTAAAGTTTAAAAAACTGCCATTTGCTTTGTTTCTAGGGTGGGTCTGGCTCTTCGACTCCAGCGCAAGCCCCTCTTTACTGGTATGGATGAGGATCCAACAGCAGGTGAGTTGAGGCAGGGGTGGAGACCGTGACTGTTATAGAGGTGACAGTTGGCAGTCTTGGTGATGCAGAGGATGCAGGGTTAAAAATGCAGCTCTGGATTAAATAGGACGATGAGGTTGTGAACAGTCTGGTTCAGTTTCAGACAGTGACTGGGGAGAGGAATGTAATCAGTGGTTAGGGCCTGTACCGGTAGGTCACAGTGGGAACAGACAGTGATGTTTCCAGTGGTCCAATAACAATAGTCAGAACATTCCCGTGAAGGAACTGCCGATGGAACCCGGACCCCAGTGAGAGATAGAACTATCTGGGCTGAACGGAAAGAGGTTTATAATAACATTGGAAACACATCCGGCGTGTCCTTACTGGTTTATCAGCTGAGTTCCTTCTCTGAAACAGTTGGAGACTGGCTTGGTTTTCATTCCCTACTTTCCTTTTCTCTCGAGCCCATTTCTGTTCCATCTGCATCCCTGCTATCTCTCCCTGGCATGTAAGAGTTACTAGACCCAAATTTATTCAGAGTTATGGGATCTGTGTATTAACTCATCATTGTCAGTCATTTCTGTGGCTTCTCTTGCCCTTTAACTCTTTGTTCTTCAAGGTGGGTTCTTGTATTAACTGCGATACTATTTTTAATTTCTTGCAGCAACGTCACTTCACTCAAATTTTCACGTGAGGGTTTAAGCTTGAAAGATCGTATCCAGCGATCGAATGTCATCTGTTTAATTCTTTGAATTTCAATGCAAGTCTAAGCGGGTCTCATCCTGGTGTGTCTCAGTTTCTGTCAATAGGCTGCACGTACTAACTCACACGCATTTAGAATTCTAATTTTAGTTTGTTGACGGTCAAAGGAGCTTTCTTCTGATAACAGAGAAAAAGCTTCACATGCCCTACCCAGGAACTCACCTTGTTAAGAGGAGAGTCCAAAATTCTTTTGGCCAACTTAGCCTGGTAGCTCTTTTTTGCAGCTGACATTAAATATGACTCAACCTTCTCATTAAAGTTTGACACTAGTCTTGAATGTCTCAGTACCTCATAGTCATTCCCTGAATTGGAGATAAGGTCTGAGTGCCTGGTGACATTTTCATTTTGGGTTTTCAGCCTCACTAACTCAAACTGTTTCGATGTGATGGGATTGTCTGCCTCATAATGGTAAGTAGTTGTATATGTTTACAGCAACCGAGTTAGGCCATTCAGCCCCTCAAGTCCATTCCCAATGTAATTACATGATGACTGTTCTGGCCCTCAAATTGATTTACCACCTTTGATCCATATCCCTTGATAAACTAAGGAACAGGAGTCGGTCATTCAGCACCTCAAGCTTGGTCTGCCTTTCTATTGGTTGATGGTTGATTTGCAGATTAACTCCATCTAATCCACTTAGTTCCATATTCCTTCATTCCCTTCCTAACATCTATCACTTTTTGTAACTTTACAGTTGACCCCCAGTCTCAACAGCCTATTGGGGGCGGAGAGGTTCTGATTTCCTCGACTTCTTGTGTAAAGAAGAGTTTCCTGACATTAATCCTTTTATCATCTTGAACACATCAATGAGATCATTATTTAATCTTCTATACTCAAGACAATACAAGCCTAATCTATACAACCAGGCCTCATAATTTAACCCTCTAAACCCTGGTACAATGCTGGTGAATCTGTACTGCATCCTCTTTAAAACCAAATTATCCTTCCAGAGGTGAGGTGTCCAGATCAGAACACAGTCCTCCAGATGTGATTTAACCAGAGCTTCACACAACTGTAACATAACTTCCACCATTTCTGTTCCAGCCCCATTGAGGTAAAGACTTCAATTCCATCAGCATTTTCAATAATTCTCAGGTGGTCCAATGGTTGCTAATCATTTCCATACCTATCCCTTTAAATCTCTCTGTTCCTCCACAGTTCCCAGATTCTAACCATTTGGAAAATACCCTGATTTATCTTTGAGGTTAAAAATTATTGACCTCAAACTTCCCCACATTTTACACCAGCTGCTGTAGTTTGATCCTCTCACTGAATCTATCAAGGTCCCTGGGTTGTAACTGTGTGGAAACCTGAGTACACTGTGAGTCAGACAGGGCTGTTCTCTCTCCCCGGTCTTGTTTGTTTGCTGTATTGAACCCTTTGCTGAGTCTATTAGGAAGGATGCGAGCAGAAGAGGGGTGACAATCCCAGGCAGTGGAGGCATTCAGGTTAAAACCTCCCTGTACATAGATGACATCGCCATCTTCTGCTCGGATCCGCTGTCTGTGCACAGACTGATGAGCATCTGCGATCAGTTCAAACTGGCCTCGGGAGCCAAAGTTAACCACGGCAAGAGCGAGGCCATGTTCTTTGGGAACTGGGCTGACCGATCCTTTGTCCCCATCACCGTCAGGTCAGACTACCTGAAGTTGCTGATGAACTGGTTCGCAAAGGCCAGGACGTGCACCAAAACCTGGGAGGAGCGCGTAGCCGGGGTACAACACAAGCTGAGCATGTGGGAGCAGCGATCTCTCTCCATTGTGGTTAAGAACGTGGTCATCAGGTGCGAGGCGCTCATGTTGTTGCTGTACGTGGCGCAGGTCTGACCCATACCCCACTCCTGCACTGTGGCAGTCACCGGAGCCATTTTCCGCTTCATCTGGGGATCCAAAATGGACCGGGTCCGGAGGGACACAATGTTCAAACCTCTGGATAAGGGCGGGAAAAATGTACCCAACGTCGCCCTCATCCTGATGACTACCTTTGTGCGCGGCTGCATCAAGCTGTGTGTTGAACTCCAGTACGCAAACTCCAAGTGTCACTATGTGCTGAGGTTCTATCTGTGCCCGGTGTTGCGAAGGATGGACCTGGTCACATTGCCGCAGAACGCTCCATCCAGTTGGACTGTGCCGTACCACCTATCTGTCGTGGAACAGTTTCTGCACAGAAACACTTTTGACCACCGGTCCATCAGGCAGTGGTCTGCACGGAATGTTCTCAAGGCCCTACGGGAAAAGGAGATGGTAGATTCTGTCGGATAGTTCCTTGAGCAGACTGCCAAAGTCATTTGGCGGAATGCCTCATCACCAGAACTTTCAAACAAGCACCAAGACGTAGCTTGGCTGGTGGTGAGAAGAGCCCTCCCAGTCAGATCCTTCCTGCACGCCCGAAGTCTCACCCCCTCCGCACAATGACCTCGCAGTGGCTGTGGTGGGGAAGAGACGGTTGCCCACCTCCTTCTGGAATGTGTCTTTGCAAAGTAGGTGTGGAAAGAGGTTTTGTCGAGGTTCATCCCAAGCAGCTCTAACAGGAGTCTGTGCTCTACGGCTGTTCCCAGAGACGCACACCGAGATAAACATCAACTGCTGCTGGAGGACTATCAATTTGGTGAAAGAGGCCCTTTGGTCTGCCCGAAACTTGCTGGACTACCAGCGCAAAGAGTTGTCCACGACCGAATGGTGCAGACTGGCACATTCCAAGGTCCAGGACTACATGCTGAGGGACGTACTAAAGCTTGGGCAGCCGCAGCAAAGGCTCAATGGGGAAAGACCTCAGTGTAAGGTCCCCCCACCAAGCAGAATGGAGGGGCTGGATCCATGGAAAACCCCTTGAACTGTATCGGGAAAATTTTCGTTTGCTGTAAAATGTATATGGCACGAGAAATGAAATGGAAGGGTTGTGAGCCAATTCATGATTGCATTGAAGGAAACTGACCTCCTTTGCACTGTCTGTAATTTTTGACTTGGTGCTGTTTGGAACTGTTTGTCATGTTTTTTTTTACAGATTTTTATGAATAAAGTATATTTTGAGAATAAAATAAAAGAAACCTGCGTACACTGTGCACAGGGGAAATGGAATTTTTTTTCTCATACCAATAGAGTTTATGTTGCCCATTCAGCCTGTTCCACTCAATTCGGTTCGGGCTGGTTTGTACATTAACTCCATCTACACCTCTGCTTGGTTCCATATTCCTTAATATCCTTCCAAACATAAATCTCTCAATCCAGTTTATTAAATTATCAATTGACATTTCAATGTAGCAACTGTGCCTGGGGTGTTGGGTAAACTGTCGGCAGGAGTTAAAGGGACAGTATTTGCCTGGAAAGTGGAGGTGACATTGTTCACACAGTACTCCAGATGTATAATTGCAGCAAGACATCCTTGCTCCTGTACTCAAATCCTCTCGCTATGAAGGCCAACATACCGTTTGCCTTCTGAAATGCCTGCTGCACCTGCATGCTTATTTTCAGCGACTGGTGCACAAGGACACCCAGGTCTCACTGCACCCTCCCATTTCCCAATCTATCGCCGTTCAGATAATAATCTGCCTTTCTGTTGTTGCCAACAATGTGGATAACCTCACATTTATCTACATTATACTGCATCTGCCATGTATTTGCCCACTCAGTCAATCTGTTCAAATCACACTGGAGCTTCTCTGCATCCTCCTCACAGTTCACACTCCCCCAGCTTTGTGTCATCTGCAAACTTGGATATATTACATTTAATTCCCTCATCTATATCATTAATATATATTGTGAATATAGTTATGGATCTTGTGTTTGGAATCATGTTCGAGGAAATGTATATTTGTATGGTGCATTGGAGAGATGGTCGAAGACGGTGTCTACTGTAACAATAGAAGAAATGGCTTTGCTATGAGACAGGATTGTTTAATTTCAATTAAGACAGGCTCAGGGTCACAATAATTGATAGACTTGTAGGCCTCACGATGGAAATGTAAGTAAAGGTGTTCGGAGACTATTCATGACTGGAATGTTGATGGGGATAGCAAACATTCCCCATTGTGGGAAAATGACATAGGCCATCAAGCTATCTTCAGAGATAATGTATGGGAGGTGCAGTCATAACTGATCAATCGAAAGCGATAAGGTGGAATGTAACCTTACATGGAATTAAGGAACCTTCGGTGGCAGCACAAATGGAAGGTTCTGAGAGACATCGGGGAGAAGTCTGCAGTCAACAGAACACCTCGAGAGAGAAGACTGCACTACAGCAGCTCAGCAAACAAGAATCGAGGATGCTCTTGACTCTGCGTTATAGAGTAAGTTGGGGAAACAGCGAGCATTTGTGTCTGCTGTCACCCTATATGATCCAGAATATACTGATTCCTCAGAGGTAGAGTGGGGTTCATTCAGGGAGAAAGCCTCCAAGTACCACTCGGGTGAAGACTAGCGGGTCCAGGACCTCCCCACTCCACACACCCCCCCTCCCACCCCCGCCGATCTTCCTGTTAATGTGGTGATGGAGACTCGTGTTTTAAATCAAGCGGGACAGCAGACTGGAACTAATTCCTGACCCCGGTCCCTGAGTCCCAATGATTTACAAACCTGCATCCATGAGTTAGACATTATTAAAATGGGGACTCATTGTGAATTGAGAATTTCAGAACCTGAAAGTAGATTGCACATGAGGGAGAATGGACAGAAGGAAAAGAAATTACGATAGCCCACCGTAAAGGTTAGGATGGTGTGTGAGCAACCAGATAGTTATGAAAAGAATTTCAACTTGAAACCTTCACTGGAGTTCATATCCAGCTCAGATCCTGTGTCGAGGGAAATTTAAAGAGAGAGTAACTCCTCTCTGTGTGATTCCCTTGTGTGTGTGCTCAGTGTTCTGTGTCACTGGAATTGTAGACTAACTAACCCTCTTTGGTCTCGTCTTGTATGTTGTTTGAAGATTGTTGGTTGTTTAATCTGTGTTCTGTATACACTTGGATCAAAGTTGATTTAAAGAGAAGGATGAGTTCAGTTCTGATGAAATGAAGGAGAATGGAATATGAGTTTGTAGTGTTCTGTCTCTTTAAGAATCTGTGACTGGAAGCACTGAATAACAGGCTGCAAAAACTTTGCTGGGTGATTTTCTTTTGGGTTTCCTTTTGTTGTTTGTGGAATTAACTCTTTCTTTAGTTTTCTATTTACAGGCATTCATAAAGGTACCAGAAAAAAGAAGACAAGTTTAATTTAATTTCCTCTTTTCCCTTTTAAAGAAAAAGCACGTGTTTATTCTGTTCTGTGTTTAATTAATCATTAGTTCTAAGTTATTAAAGTTGAAAAGACCCAGAGTGGCTGCAGTGTGTGTGAGAGGAAGCTTCCGAATTTGTGAATAAAAGACCTTTTTTCCAGTTTGTGTGTGTGTGTCATCTTCACTGTTCTGTGCAGAGAACTTAAACCTGTTTAACCTGTTTTGGTGGTCTTAAGTGGAAGTTGTTTGAAGTTGTCTGTTTAATGTGTGTCTGCATTTGTAATATTTAGTTTTTATCTCTGGGACACACAATCCTGCAATAGTAGAATTGACACTTTGAGTTAAATATGAGAATTGTAAGCACAGTCTAAAGGGATGTGGAATTAATAAAGTAAACCTTTCTAAGTGATGAAATTGGAATTTCATTGGTTGTCACAGTGGCATTCCAGTGACAATGATAAAACATGTGGGAATTTTTTTCTGGAGACTAATTCACACATGTAAGAGTGGGGCAGTTTTAAGGTTTGATTGTGTAAATTGGAATTTGGGATGTTTGAGGTGATTGTTCAGTCACCTGGTTTGGAATTAGTCTTGGATTTTTAAGAAAGCTAAGGAGTTTTGGAAACAATTGGGAGTTTAATTGAAAATGCTTTAACCCATTTGGGTGTGTGTACGTGACTTAATGGAACATATTTGCTCTTTTTTCAAAGAAAAGGTGGTGATCTAATGTGAGAACTTTTGCCCCGCCCCCTTTTCAAACTAGCAGTGACAGTTAACCCTTTCAGCTCGCAGCTTAGCTCACTACAAAACTTTTAGTTCATTGAAGCTTTATATACAGTACATTAGACATTATGAAATTTTAAGCTGATGAATTCACAGATACAATTAGACATGTTAACCCATTGGGCTCCTGACCAGAGACAAATGGATTCTTTGTGCTTTTTTTAAAAACAGAAACAAGAACAATAAGCAATCCAGAAGTTTTGAAAATCTTTCAAGACAAAGTGCTTGAAAACAAGAGATGTGAAGATCACCTCTAAACACCTGCAAACACTTTTATCTGATGTAAAAGCACCATTTAAAAGCACCAAGCCTGGGGATAACTATTTCTAAAATTGGAATTGATAACACAAATTGATGAGTTGTTATTCCAAGCACTCAGAAGTGAAGTTCACTTGAAGTTTAAGGAGATAAACAAAATTTTACTTCAAAACAAAATGGTAATGCCTGGGGCAACTACATGTCTGTCTGCCAGTATATTATTGTGAAGTAAGATGTTGTGTCAGTGGGAACTGCCGCTACAGTGAGATAATGATTAAGGGTCTGTTTGATTCTTCAGTTAAAAACGTTCTGGGTAATGGACATTAAAGTTTCTCCAGGGCGCAAAAATGAAATAGAATTGTAATTCATTAGAATTGGGAATAAAATCTGGTTGCTGCAAGATCTAAGCAAGGAATTTTGGGGACAAAAATTGACAGAATAAGAACTCAAACTGTTAAATTAATGTGCATAATTTCCAGGAAGTTCAGAACTTTCGAATAAGAGTTAGGAGAGTGTTGTTATGAATTGTAAATTGATAGCTTTCTCTTGGAGATTTGTATCTTGCCTATGTTTTTTTTAAGAGAACTGAATTTGACATTCTGGCCACTGCCCAACGCATTGGGACCATGCAGTGGGAGATGAGCAAGGTCTCGAAACACTTCCCTCACCCCCTCCCCTTTTTGATCTTTTGTTAAGATCACTGGCGAGTCAGGAATGTGTGACATGATATTGGGACACTGGTGGAAATGTGATGTGTTATGCACAAAGTAACTAACATGCAGATGCATGGTGAAATGCACTGAAGAATGGGTCTCAGACATGTTCACCAACTTAACAACAGTACAACACGGAATGGTTAATGTGGTCAGTCGAGTGAAACATGTTTTAAATTATCAAGGCATTGATTAATATTCCATAGTAACTGACTTTAAAACAATTAGAATAGAATTAAACACCCTGGAAATGGACAGAGGGAGCAAGATGAAAGTTCAGAGAGAGACAGTTGAAGGGCGAGGAATGATTCAAAAGATGGATATGATAAAGGGAGAGCTGGAGAATCTTTCAAGTCCATGACTGATCTGTTACTTGAAACAAAAGTACTGAGAACAGGACAATCATTCAGAATTAACAAGCTTCAGCAAAAGAATAAAGAATTGATCTTGGGAATCTTGAATTACTGCAACAGTTGTTAAGGAATAGATAATAATGAGGAATCACATTGTTAGATACAAAAATCCACCTATTTATATCTCCCTTGTCAATGAAAACACCTGTGTTGCCCCTGACTTGTCTGGGGGTCTCCAGTCAGAGGATGTCTTTGTTTGCCCATATGATATTGTAGAAAACTCTGCTCCAGCATGTGGATTAACCTGGAACAAAGACCCCCCACAACTGTACAATGGAAATAGTGAGTGGAGAGAAGTTCCCCAATCACTCTGTCTACCAAGGTGAGGGAAGGTATTGTGTTGTTACTACCCACACAGAGTATACATATGGCAGTTTAATGTGTCAAATAAATAAGGGAGAATTTTGTTTTAGTCCCTCTCTAAGGGCTCAGATAGTAAACGAGGTCCTATTCAGTATAAGGAATCATCAGCAAATAAATATCACTGTTAAAGATGATCTCAAGGAGCAGTTATATCAATATGTCAGTAGATTTGTTTATGGCATTCCCCCTTTTCCTGAACATCTGACTGAGCTATTGCAAAGACTCAATACATCCAACAAACACTTTTATGTCCTGCAACAATAAAATGAGGAAATTAATAAGGAAATCCCTGAGATAGGGGATGAGAGTCACTGGTGTGACATTGAAATACCCCCTTGGATCAGGATTATTTCCCATGTCTTTGTAATCGTTCAATAGGTGATAATTTGATTTTGGTGTGTGCGTTAAGACAAATCATGGGGATGATAAAGAAAATGAGAATTAGACAGGAGACCATGAAAGAATATGCCCCACTTAAGGGTAATGTATGTGGGATCAATGCCATCTGGTATTTTACCCTCACAGTGGGCACTGTAGGGGTTAACAACTACCATGTTTAATCTGTTGGATGAATCTGTGCGAGTTGTGGCCTGATACAATTCACATGAGGTGCTATGTTTTAAAGTAGAATAATTTGAAATGATATTGTGGTTATGTTCAGGAATAGTTATACTTTGTATATGTATCAATGTATTCTATTAGAATTAAGTTATGGACCTCGTGTTTGGAATCATGTTATGTGAAATGTATATTTGTATGCTGTATTGGAGAGATGGTGGAAGACGGTTTAACTGGAACAACAATAACAGAAGTGACTTTGCTATGAGACAGGATGTTTTGATAAGTACCTTACTGCATTTCAATTAAGACAGGCTCAGGGTCACAATAATTGATAGACTTGTCGGCTTCATGATGGAAATGTAAGTAAAGGTGTTCGGAGACTATTCATGACTGGAATGTTTATGGGGATAGCAAACATTCCTCATTGTGTGACAATGACTTAGGCCATCAAGCTATCTTCAGAGACAATGTATGAAAGGTGAGGTCATAACTGATCAATCAAAAGGGTGCAGGTGGAATGTAACCTAATATGGATGAAGGAACCGTCAGAGGATCAGGGTGCAGGTATGAATGAAAGGTGCTGAGAGACATCAGCACACAAAGATTTGAGAAGAGACCATCCTGCAGTCAACAGAACACCTCAAGAGAGAAGACTTCACCACAGCAGCTCAGGAAGCCAAACTGAAGGCACTCTGCTGTTTAACGACTGCCATTGGTTTAGAATTGCTTGCAAATCCTTGCTGTACTCAATGAACTCACTATCTTGATTTAAGAATACCAGAGACAGTAACTTGTGGGTTAAAAGCGAGTCAATGTCCCACACAAAAATCATACAGAGGCCCCTCTAATGCTTCTGTTACCCTCCTGTAATATCAGGAAACTTTGCATCAAACACAGTGGCGCAGTGGTTAGCACCGCAGCCTCACAGCTCCAGTGACCCGGTTTCAATTCTGGATACTGCCTGTGGAGTTTGCAAGTTCTCCCTGTGTTTGCGTGGGTTTCCTCCGGGTGCTCCGGTTTCCTCCCACATGCCAAAGACTTGCAGGTTGATAGGTAAATTGGCCATGAGCAATTGCCCCTCGTATCGGTACGTGGTACGGAAATATAGGGACATGTGGGGATGTGGTAGGAATATGGGATTAGTGTAGGATTAGAATAAACGGGTGGTTGATGGTCGGCACAGACTCGGTGGGCTGAAGGGCCTGTTTCAGTGCTGCATCTGTAAACTAAACGCAAAGTAATTGTTGGCACTGTCAGTTTTCCAGTAGGTGTCATTGTCCGTGGATTTATATTGGGAATGTGTTAGTGTCTGTCTCTCTATCATAAAACATAAAGAGACCAGGAGAGAGAGCGAAAGTTCACTCAGCAAGCGGGAAAAAGCAAGAGCAGAGCCGGGGCATAAAGAGACCGCGAGAGTTCACTCGGAGAGCAGGGAACAGCGATAGTGAAGCCGCAGCATAAAAAGAGTGGGTGAGAGAGTGAGAGTTTGAAAACAATGTGACCAGTGACGTCACAGGAAAGCTGCCTTCTCCAGCTTCCAACCTCATAGTCCTGCAACCTTGGACAGCCCGCTTCTACCTCCTTCCTAAAATCCACAAGCAGGACTGTGCCGGCAGACACATTGTTTCAGCCTTTTCCTGCCCCACTGAATTTATTTCTTCCTATCTTGTCTCTATCTTTTCTCCCCTGGTCCAGTCTCTTCCCACCTTCATCCCGTGACTCTTCTGACGCCCTATGTCATTTTGACAATTTCCAGTTTCCTGGACCCAACCGTCTCCTCTTCACTATGGACGTCCAATCTCTCTACACCTCCATCGCCCACCGGTACGATTTGAGGGCACTCTGCTTCTTCCTTGAACAGAGGCCCAACCAGTCCCCATCCATCACCAACCTCTTCCGCCTGGCTGCACTTGTTCTCACATTGAACAACTTCTCCTTCAACTCCACTCACTCCCTTCAAGTAAAAGGTGTTGCTGTGAGTACCCACATGGGTCCTAGTTATGCCTGTCTTTTTGTGGGATATGTCGAACATTCCTTCTTCCAGTCCTACTCAGGCCCCCTCCCCCAACTCGTTTTCCGGTACATTGATGACTGTGTCGGTGCCGTTTCCTGCTCCCACCCTGAACTGGAAAACTTTATCAACTTTGCTTCTAATTTCCACCCTTCTCTCCACCTTTACATGGTCCATCTCCAACACTTCCCTTTCCTTCCTCGACTTCTCTGTCTCCATCTCTGGGGATAGGCTGTCCAGTAATATTCATTAAAAGCCCACTGACTCCCACAGCTCCCTGGACGAGGTAAGCACTCCATTCCATTCTCCCAGTTTCTCCGTATCCGACACCTCTACTCTAATGATGCAACCTTCCACGACAGCGCTTCTGATATGTCTTCCTTTTTCCTCAACCGAGGATTCCCCCCCACACCCCCACTGTGGTTGACAGGGCCCTAAACCATGTCCAGCCCATTTCCCGCACCTCAACCCTCACCCCTTCCCTTCCCTCCCAGAACTGTGACAGGGTTCCTCTTGTCCTCACTTTCCACCCCACCTGCCTCCACATCCAAAGGATCATCCTCCGCCATTTCTGCCACATCCAGTGTGATGCCACTACCAAAGGCATCTTCCCCCTCCTCTCTCCTGTCAGCATTCCAAAGGGATCATTCCCTCCACGACACCCTGGGCCACTCCTCCATTACCTCTGACACCTCATCCCCCTCGAACGACACCTTCCCCTGCAATCGCAGGAGGTGTAATACCTGCCCATTTATCTCCTCTCTCCTCATTATCCAAGGCCCCAAACACTCCTTTCAGGTGATGCAGCGATTTACTTGTACTTCTTTCAATGTAGTATACTGTATTCACTGCTCACAATGTGGTCTCCTCTACATTGGGGAGACCAAACGCAGACTGGGTGACCACTTTGCAGAACACCTCTGCTCAGTCCGCAAGAAGGACCCTGAGCTTCCGGTTGCTGGCCATTTCAACACACACCCCTGCTCTCATGCTCCCATCTCTGTCCTGGGATTGCTGCAGTGTTCCAGTGAACATCAACGCAAGCTCCAGGAACAGCATCTTATTTACCGATTAGGCACACTACAGACTGCCGGACTGAACATTGAGTTCAGTAATTTCAGAGCATGACGGGCCCCCTTTTTACTTTTATTTTTCGTTATTTTTTACTTTTTTTTCTTTTTTGAGTTTATTTTAATTTAGTTTTTTCAGTTTGTTTCTACTGTGCCTACACACTTTATTTTCATGTTTGTGCCTTTGGCTGTTCAGTTTTCAGTCAATTAACACCCTATCTGTACTAATGCTTTGTCTTTCTGCACATCATTAACATATTGTTTGCCTTTGCTGCATAACCTTCTGGTCAGCTATTCTGTGACCTTGTCCTATCAACACCTCTTTTGTTATCTCTTGCCCCACCCCCACTTTACTTGCTTAAAATCTTTCATATTTCTTATATCTGCCAGTTCTGATGAAAGGTCACTGACCTGAAATGTTAACTCTGCTTCTCTCTCCACAGATGCTGAGTATTTCCAGCATTTCTTGTTTTTATTTCAGATTTCCAGCATCTGCAGTATTTTGCTTTTATTCTCCTTAAACCTTATTCAATGCAGGAGACTTTTCTCTCTTGGTGTTCATCTGTCTTCAATGGTTTATGAAGCTGGTGAGAGCAGACAGGCGAAAGGTGTTCTCAGTCCTGGAGAAAACAGCCTTCTGAGTTCAAAATCCCTGTTGGAAGGTCAAATTCAAAAACTCAAATAGTCATGTGACCAAACTGGTCCGACCACATCTGTTTGTGTATTCGGCCATCTTAGAAACATAGAGAATAGGAGCAGGAGTAGGCCATTCGGCCCTTTGGGCTTGCTCCGAAATTCAAAAAACATCATGGCTGATGGTCTAATTCAGTACCCCATTCCCACTTTCTCCCCATATCCCTTGATCCCTTTGCCTTTAAGAGATATATCTATCTTCTTCTTGAATATATTTAATGACATGGTCTCCACTGCCTTCTGAGGTAGAGAATTCCACAGGTTCACCACCCTCTGAGTGAAGAAATTTCTCCTCCTCTCAGTTCTAAATGGCATACCTCAAAGGTGTAACCCAGACTGTGACCCCTGGTTATGGACTGCTCAGCCATTGGCTCATATTGTTTTCAAACTCTGGCGCGGCTGGACTCTTGGAAGGCAAGTGATCTATGCCGCGATCGTCGGGCTAAATTTATCGGCTCCTTGCTCCGATGTTCTTCCCACAGCTCCACTTCTGTCTGCTGCTCTGCTGGAAGGTAAGGGGAGCGGGGAACACTGAGTGGGGAACACTGGGCGGGGAGTTGGGAACACTGGGTGGAGAGTGGGCAACACTGAGTTGGGAACACTGAGCAGGAAGTGGGGAACGCTGAGTGGGGAGTAGGGAACACTGAGCAAGAAGTGGGGAACACTGAGCAGGGAGTGGGGAACACTGAGCAGGGAGTGGGGAACACTGAGCAGGGAACACTGAGTGGGGAACACTGATTGGGGAACACTGGGCGGGGAGTGGGGAACACTGGGCGGGGAGTGGGAAACATTGGGCGGGGAGTGGGGAACGCTGAGCGGGGACTGGGGAACGCTGGGTTGGGACTGGGGAATGCTGAGTCGGGAACACTGGGCGGGGAGTGGGGAACACTGAATGGGGACTGGGGAACGATGAGTGGGGAACGTTGAGCAGGGAACACTGAGTGGGGCGTGGGGAGCGGGGAGTAAATTTTGTCCATAATTTTGTATTGTCACACGTGTGTGTGCGACATTGTCCATAGCAACACCCTTTATTTGGAGGAGGTGTGTGGAGGTGAAGGAGAAGTTGTTCAATGTGAGAACAAATTCAGTCAGGTTGAAGAGGCTGGTGGTGGATGGGGACTGGTTGGGCCTTAGTTCATGGAAGAAGTTGAGAGCCCTCAGACCGTCCTAGTGCCAGATGGAGGTGTAGAGACATTGCATGTCCATGGTGAAAATGAGACAGTTAGCTGCAGGAAACTGTAAAATGTTAAGTTGACAGAGTCACAGATGTCCATTGAAGGAGACTGGACACTGGGACGATAAATAGACTTGAGTGGACAGTGAACTTTACTCAGTACCAGACCCCTGCTGGACCGCACCCACCCCCTCAAAACTTACACCCCACTTATAATCACTTACCCCTTTTTCTTTCTGTCTCTTCTTGTGTGTATGTGTTTGTGCATGTGTGTATGCGTGTGTGTGTGTGTGTGTGTGCGAGCGAGAGTACTGGATGGGATTTTTGGAGTGAGTTTTACTCTGTACATAACATGTGCTGTACCTATACTGGGATTATTTTATGGGACAGTGTAGAGGGAGCTCTACTCTGTACCTAATCTGTGCTGTGCCTATACTGGGATTATTTTATGGAACAGTGTAGAGGGAGCTCTACTCTGTACCTAATCTGTGCTGTACCTATACTGGGATTATTTTATGGGACAGTGTAGAGGGAGCTCTACTCTGTACCTAATTTGTGCTGTACCTATACTGGGAGTATTTTATGGGACAGTGCAGAGGGAGCTCTACTCTGTACCGAATTTGTGCTGTACCTATACTGGAATTATTTTATGGGACAGTGGAGAGGGAGCTCTACTCTGTACCGAATTTGTGCTGTACCTATACTGGAATTATTTTATGGGACAGTGGAGAGGGAGCTCGACTCTGTGCCTAATCTGTGCTGTACCTATACTGGGATTATTTTATGGGACAGTGTAGAGGGAGCTCTACTCTGTACCTAGTCTGTGCTGTACCTATACTGGGATTATTTTATGGGACAGTGTAGAGAGAGCTCTACTCTGTACCTAATCTGTGCTGCACCTATACTGGGATTATTTTATGGGACAGTGTAGAGGGAGTTCTACTCTGTACCTAATCTGTGCTGTACCTATACTGGAATTATTTTATGGAACAGTGCAGAGGGAGCTTTCCTCTAACTATGCAGTACTGCACCTGCATTGGAAGTATTTGAAGGCACGTTTTAGAAAACCCTTTTCTCTTTCTAACCTATGCTGTAGTTGCTCTGAGTTCAACAAAGAATCAAACAGTCACATCACAGGAAAGCTGTAAGGTGGTTGGTTGGTGAGTTACTGATGTGAAATCTCAGTTTGTACACTGCTGTTAGGGTGCACCAGTTAGTAGCTGGAAATTAGAGGAAAGTAAAATAAAAATAAATAATTTTTAAGTAACTCCCTGATAATTTAGTTAAGATATGCAAGCAAAAGGGAAGTAAGAAGCAGGTAAGTCTACTGTTTTCTTTTATTTTAAGTGGTACATTTTATTGCATTACCAAGATTTTAAATTCATCAAAGCAAGTGCTGGTGAGGAGAGGCATTAATTAAACAATTCATTGAGAAAATAATTAATTCATTAGTAAATGAAAACACAATAAGGATGGCCGGGAAGGTGATGTGTCACAGCTGCAGTATGTGTGAGCTCATGGACACCAATGTGATCCACAGCAACCACGTTCACAGTAAATGTCTGTGGTTCGAGGAGCTTTGGCTCAGGTAGATGAGCTGGAGACTGAGCTATGGACACTGCGATGTATCAGGGAGGGGATAGTTACTGGAACACTTTGTTCCAGAAGGCAATCACACCCTATAGGATAGAGTCTGCTGAATTGTTCAGTGGTCAGGGACAGGGGAGGTGTGACTGTGAGTGAGGCAGGTAAGGGGATCGAGAAGGCAGAAGTGGATGTGCCTCAGCCCTTACAATTGTCCAACAGGTTTGAGGTTCTTTCAGCTTGTATGGATGAGAGTGAGGGCTGCAGGGTGGTTGAGCAAACTGACCATGGCACCATGGTACAGGAAACCATTCAAGATGAACACAGTAAATAGAAATACAATGGTAGTAGGGGACAGTATAGTCAGGGGGATAGACACAGTTCTCTGCCGCCAACAGCGAGAGTCCAGAAGGCTGTGTTGCCTGCATGGTGCCAGGGATCGAGATATCTGTTCAGTGATGGAGAGGAACTTGCAGTGTGAGGGGGAGGATCAGTTGTCGTGGTCCACGTGGATACCAATGACATAGATAGGACTAGGAAGGAGGTTCTACATAGGGAGTATTAACATATAGGGTATAAATTGAAAAGCAGAACCTCAAAGATAATAGTCTCTGGATTATTACCTCAGCCACAAGCAAATTGGAGCAGGGTAAATAACATTAGAGAGTTAAATGCACGGCTCAAAGATTGGTGTGGGAGAAATGGGTTTCAGTTCATGGGGCAGTGACACCAGTGCTGGGAAAGTAGGATCTGTACCTTTGGGAACGTCTTTACCTGAACCATGCTGGACCAGTGTTCTGGTGAGTCATATAACTGGGGCAATAGAGAGGGCTTGAAACTAAATAGAGGGGGTGAGGGATCAAGTGAGGGAAGATTTGATAAATGAAAGAGAGATGACAAGGCAAGAGAGCAAACTAGCAATAAGTGAGTTGATAATCTGGGTGTGGCAGAAAGGGACAGAGTGTACTAACTTTAGAGTGCGGCAGCAGATACGGCTAGAGTTTGTGAAAATAATAAGACAAAATTAAAGGCATTCTATCTGAATGCACATTGCAGTCGCAAAAAGGTAGATGAATTGATGGCACAAATGGACGGAAACAGCTATGATCTAATTGCCATTACAGAGATGTGGCTGCAGGGTGACCAACACTGGAAACTGAATGTTCAAGGGTATTCAACATTTAGGAAGGAGAGGAAAAAAGGAAAAGGAGGTGGGGTAGTGCTGCTAATAAAGGATGAGATCAGTACATTAAGTGAGAGAGGATCTTAGAACGGAAGATCGAGATGTAGAATCAATTTGGGTGGAACTAGGTAACAGCAAAGGGCAGCAAACATTAGTAGGAGTTGTTTATAGGCCACTAAACAGTCATGGTAATATAGGGCACGGTACGAAAAATTAAATCAGGGGTGCATGTAGCAGGGGTAATACAGTAATTATGGGGAACTTCAACTTACATATAGACTGGGTAAACTTAATTAGCACGAATGCTATGAGTGAATTCCTGGAATGTATGAATGGTTTTCTAGAACCGTACGCTGAGTAACCAACTAGAGAACGGGCTATTTTAGATCTAGTATTGTGCAATGAGAAAGAATGAATTATTGTAGAGACAGTGGATGCATTGGTGGTCATCTTCCAAAAATCTATAGATTCTGGAGCAGTTCTTGCAGATTGGAAGGCAGAAAATGTAACCCCACTATTTAAGCAAGGAGGAGGAGGGAAAATGGGGATCTACAGACCTGTTACCCTGATATCAGTAGGAGGGAAAAGGCTAGAATTTACTCGAAGGGATGTGATAAATGGACACTTAGAAAATTGTGATGGATTGGGCAGAGTCAACATGGATTTATGAAAGAGAAATCATGTTTGACAAACCTGTTAGAGCTTTTGACAATGTAACGAGCAGAATAGATAAGAGAGAACCAGTGGATCTGGTGTATTTGGATTTTCAGAAGACTTTCGATAAGGTCTCACACAGGAGGATAGTAAGTAAAATTAGAGTGCATGAGATTGGGGGTAATATATGGGCATGGGTTGAGAATTGGTTAACAGACAGAAAACAGTGAGTAAGAATAAACAGGTCATTGTCAGCTTGGCAGGTCGTGACTCGTGGGGTACCTCAAGGATCAGTACTTCATCCACAGCTATTCACAATCAATATCAAGGATTTGGATAAAAGCAAAATACTGCAGATGCTGGAAATCTGAAATAAAAACAGAAAGTGCTGGAAATACTCAGCAGGTCTGGCAGCATCTGTGGAGAGAGAAGCAGAGTTAACGTTTCAGTTCTGTGACCTTTCATCAGAATTGGAAAAGGTTAGGAAAGATTAGGTTTTAAGCAAGTGAAGGGGGAGACGGTGTTGTTGGTGGGGAAGAGAAAAAAATAAACGGTATGTGATAGGGCAGAGGGCAAGAGAGATTAAATAACAAAGACGTCTTGGGACAAAGGCAAAGAAAGTGTTAATGCTTGTGATGAACAACAATCCAGAGAGAGTGTTAATGGCAGAGTAATGAACAGCTCTGTCCAAAAGCACCACATGAAAAACAGACACATGGTTAAAAAATAAAATAACACAAAATGAGAAAAATATAACAAAGGCCAGTCATGCTCTGAAATTGTTGAACTCAGTGTTGAGTCCGGAAGGCTGTAGAGTGCCCAATCTAAAGATGAGGTGCTGCTCCCCGAGCTTGTGTTGATGTTCACTGGAACACTGCAGCAGGTCAAGGACAGAAATGTAGGCTTGAGAGCAGGGTGGTGAGTTGAAATGGTAAGAAACTGGAAGCTTGGGGTCATACTTTCGGACTGAGCAGAGGTGTTCCTCAAAGCAGTCACTCAATCTACGTTTGCTGTCTCCAATGTAGAGGCGACCACATTATGAGCAGTGAATACAGTGGATAAAATTGAAAGCTGTACAAATAAATCACTACTTCACCTGGAAGGAGTCTTTGGGGCCTTGGATGGTGAGGAGAGAAGATTAAACGGGCAGGTATTACACTTCCTGTGATTTCATTGGAAGGTGCCGTGGGAAGTGAATAAGGTGTCGGGGGTGATGGAGAAGTGGATCAGGGTGTCGCGGAGGGAATGAACCCTTTGGAATGCTGGCAGAGGAATGGAAGGGAAGATGTGTTTTGTGGTGACATCATGCTGGAGGTGACAGAAATGGCGGAGGATGATCCTCTGGATGTGGAGGCTGGTGGTGTCGAAAGTGAAGACAAGGGGAACTCTGTCACAGTTCTGGGAGGGAGGGGAAGTGGTGAGGACAGAAGTGCGGGAAATGGGTCGGACACGGTTGAGGGCCCTGTCAACCAAAGTGGGGGGGAATCCTTGGTTGAGGAAAAAGGAAGACAGATCAGAATTGCTGTTGTGGAAGGTTGTATCGGAGATGGAGAAACTGGGAGAATGGGATGGATTCCTTACAGGAGACAGAGTGTGAGGAAGTGTATTCGAGGTAGCTGTGGGAGTCAGTGGGCCTATAATAAATATTAGCTGACAGCCTTTTCCCAGAGCAGGAGACATTGACGTCGAGGAAGGGAAGGGAAGTGTCGGGGATAGAGCATGTAAAGGTGAGAGAAGAGTGGAAATTGGAAGCAAAGTCGATGAAGTTTTCCAGTTCGGGTTGGAGCAGGAAGCAGCACTGATACAGTCATCAATGTACCAGAAAAAGAGGTGAGAGAGGGGCACTGAGTAGGACTGGAACAAAGAATGTTCGACATATCGACATATCCCACAAAAAGACAGGCATAACTAGGACCCATGCGAGTATCCATAGCAACACCATTTATTTGGAGGAAGTGAGTGGAGTTGAAGGAGAAGTTGTTCAATGTGAGAACAAGTTCAGTCAGGTGGAGGAGGGTGGTGGTGGATGGGGACTGGTTGAGCCTCTGTTCAAGCAGGAAGTGAGAGTCCTCAGACCGTCCTGGTGGGGGATTGAGGTTTTGAGGTATTAGATGCCGATGGTGAAAAGGAGACAGTTTGTTTAACCAGCTGCCCGTTCTTCATCTTGTGATTTTGGACAGAGCTGCTCATTACTCCACCATGAACATTCTCTCCAGAATAATACTTTGTCTTTCACCACAACCATTAACACTCTCTTTACCTTTGTCCCATGACATCTTTGTTATTTAATCTTTCCTGCCTTCTGCCCTATCACACAGTTTCCCTTTTGTTTTCTTCCCCATCACACCACACCCTTCACTTTCTTAAATCCTAAAACTTTTCTAACCTTTGCCAGTTCTGATGAAAGGTCACAGACCTGAAACATTAATTCTCTTTCTCTCTCCACATATGCTGCCTGACCTGCTGAGTATTTCCATCACTTTCTGTTTTTATATCAAGGATTTGGATGTGGGGACCAAATGTAATATTTCCAAATTTGCTCATGACACAAACATATTGAGAACATGATTAAGAAGTTTGCAAATGAACAAAAAATTGGCCTTTTTTTTTGATAGTGAGGAGGATAGCTGTAAACTGCAGGAAGATATCAATGGACTGGTCAGGTGGGTAGAAAAGTGATAAATGAATTCAATCCAGAGAAGTAATGCATTTGGGATGGCAAACAAGGCAAGGGAATAGAATTCTGAGAAATGTAGAGGAACAAAGGGACATCAGACACCTTATCCACTGATAGGAGATAGTTTCTATTTCTTTTGTAAAATATGTTAAGGACCTATGGATTATTTATTATTTGAATTATGGACACTGATTCATCTGGAAACTTGAAGAGGTTGTTGAATTTCATGTAATTTTCAAAAGAGATCACCAGAAGTTTCCTGGATTTGGCTGGTAAACAAGTCTTACTGGAAGGCACCTGTCGATGGACAATCACCTAGCAGGGGTTGTTTCTGACTTGGGGAGATCTTTACAAAGAAGTGACAGGCTAAGATTTATAGATATCAAGAGGCTTAACATCTGGAAGGTTTCAGTTTCAGTTTGAACCATTACAACAGACAGTTGCTTTTTGTCTACCAAAGGAACAGCTCAACTCTCCCTCTCTCTCTTGAAAACAATTCCTGCAACTAGTCTGTCAGATTCCTATTTCCTTCTGCATTTGAAGAAACCCTTCATGTTTGAAGAACCTTTCACACTGACTGTGTGGGTTCTGAAACCTTGTCGCTGCATTCCTGCTATAAGACCCATTTGTAGCCTCTGTACCTGCATCTCTTGGAAAGCCTACCCAAACTGATCTTCAACATTGCTTGGAAAGAACAGTTCTCGGAAGATCCTAGTGACACTCGCCTATAATCAGAACAAAGGACATTGTTCCATAGCTTCTTTTCAGCATATGTGTTTTTTTTCCTTCTGTCATCTTTGTAACAGCTGTAAAGAGAAATGTATTTTATTTTCCCCATTAACCAGTGTGTATATATATGTATATGTGTGTGTGTGTGTGTGTGTGTGTGTGAGGGACTAAGATAAATAAAGGACATTAACATTTGAATTTATGTGTGTATGTTTTACTTCATTATTGGTTGAGACTTGGTTTATAAGAAACTGATAATTCTGTTGTTTATTAAATAAACTTTGTTGGTGTGTTTTATTCTGAGAAAGATAGAGTGTATGATTGACTACATCAGTAAATGGGAAAATTTTAATATTTGTTGTGACCTGTGGAGAAGTGGGATTAGAATAAACAGTGCACTCCTCCTGCCTTGTCTGTAGTATATAATTGAGGACTCTTGTCGGGATAAACCCAACACCAAAGATGTTCAATTGTAAGTGGGGTAATAATAATTGAAAAGGAAAAATAAACAAACCAGGTTTCTTGTGTAATAAAGTCTGTACCACCGGAATGTCTTTCACAGTTGCTGTGACGTTTCTGGGGAAGGAGGATGTATCCTTGAGTGTAATAAAAACCAGAAATGCTGGAAATACTCAACAGGTCTGGCAGCATCTGTGGAGAGAGAAGTAGAGTTAACTTTTCAGGTCAGCGACCCTTCTTCAGAACCTGAAATGTTCACTCTGCTTCTTTCACCACAGATGCTGCCAGACCTGCAGAGTATTTCCAGCATTTCTTGTTTTTATTTCAGATTTCCAGCATCTGCAGTAGTTTGCTTTTGTATTATTGTATCCTTGAGTGATTTGAGGTATTAAGGTTAGTCGAATAGCATTGGCAGCCAAATTGGGGTGAGAGTTAAAACCAGATTTTGATGAAGAAAGATCTGACTCCAGCTCAGGACACAGTGGAAAGCTGTTTAAACTGAAACAAGCCTCCCTATGTTTAAAAACTGGAACTGAGACAACAAGGTGGTCTTTACTCTAGTTAAGATTTTAATGAGGAAAGATCTGACTCCAGCTCAGGACCCAGTGGAAAGCTGTTTAAACTGAAACAAGCCTCCCTATGTTTGAGGAATAGGACATAGAGGCATTTTTCATTTCTTTTGAAAAGATAGCCAAACAGATGAGGTGGCCAAAGGAAAGCTGGACACTGCCTAAGCAAAACAGGCTGGTCGGCAGAAGCTCATGAAGTTTATGCAATGCTTTTTGAAGAGGCTTCTGCAGATTACGAGATGGCAAAAAGGCTATTCCCACTGTGTATGAGTTAGTCACTGAAGCTCACCGACAGAAATTTCAGAACCTCCGGAGATTGTCTGGGAAAACTTATAAACAATTTGAGAGGGTGAAATAAATTAATTTTGATCGTTGGATACAGGAACTAAAGATGGAAGCCATGCATGAGAACCTTAGGGAACTAATTCCACTGGAAGAATTGAAAAGTTCCCTCCCTCCATTGGTACAAACCCATGTAGAGAACCAGAAGGTTTCAACGGCCAGACAGGCAGCAGAAATTGCTGATGATTATGAGCTTGTGTATAATCTCAAACCCTTTATTCGTCATCCCATAAACCCGAGAAGGATAGAAGGTGAGAGAGTGAAAGGAAAGCATGTAGCCAGGAACAACAAGGGACAGCTGGGAACACCCTGGAATCTCCTCCTCAGGCCAGAAAGGAAGGTGCTGAGGGTGGATGTGAGGTCCGTAAGCCCAAGTGTTACCATTGTCACAAAGTGGGACATCTTGGAGCAGAATGCTGGAAGTTGTGAGCTGAACCGATGGGACACACAAAACCAATGTAGACAAAGGAGACGTGATCGACAGTAGAGCAGATCAGGCTGTAGATCTGACAGAAGCTGTAAAGCCAAATAATAAAACCAATGTGAGTGCAGGGGTTGAGAATAAGATACCTGAGAGTTATGGGGAATTCTTGTCGAAAGGAAAAGTCACGCCTTATCCCTCAGGTAAAGCAGGCAAACCTTTAGTTATATTTAGGGATACACGAGCCGCCCAAAATCTTTTGCTGGGTAAAGGAATAACATTTCTACCAGAGAGCACACTGAATGATAAAGTTTTAGTGAATGGTATTGATGGGGATTATATACCTGTACCTTTGTATCGGGTTCACCTAGAGTGTGACCGAGGCTGGAACGTTTCATTGGGTGGGAGGCCCCATTCACCACCTGAAAAGTCAGTGGTGAGCCCACCTCTGTGAGTCTGAGGAGCCAGACTGGGATTTTTCGCTAGCCAGGCCTTTAATTGCTCTTGGGTGGGCCTTCTACCTCCTTGAGGCCGAATGGAGCTGCCGACCAATCAGCAGGCTGGCAGCTCTTAGTCCCAGCATCACCACTGGGAGCGATGGCCAGTGCTGGGACTACACCCAGCCACTGGAAGCAAGAGGAAGGATGGCCCCAGAATTAAGAGAAGTTTTTGTAGCCTTGCCGAGGATAATTGCTTGGGCCTCAGCGAGGCAAGGGGGGTTTAACGCGGGGGTGGGGGAATGTTGTGCATTGGAGGTGATTGGGGCTTCGAAGACAGCCCTCCTTGGGCCCCATCAGGAGGCTCCCCACCAGCCCGCAAGAAGGCCGCCTGGTTTCACTTAAGTGCCAGTTACTTGGCCAGTTAAGGGCTTTGATTGGCCTGGGGCAGAGGGACATTTCTGGATGCCGCCACCCAAAGTAAAATTGCAGCAGCAACAAGAGGAGGTCAGGAATGGTCCCCCTCCTCCCACTTAATTTTACACCACTACCCTCTTCGCCCCACCCCTGCAAACAGCCGCTTGTTTGGTAAGTGTAAAGTCTGGCCCTAATGTCTGGAATGGTAACTGTAGGAGTTGTCCATAGTTTGCTGGTAGAGGAAGTTGACCTAATCCTGGTAAATGATTTGGCTGGAGTGAAAGTAATGGCTTCTCCAGTAGTCACAGAAAACCCAAGGGAAGTTAAAGAGACAGAACAGTTACAGGAAAGGTTCTAGGAATTTTTCCTTCATGTGTCGTAACCTGAACAATGGTTAAACAAGTTCCATTGTCAGAGGTAAAATTGGCACCACCGACAGATAGTCGAATATCTGAAACTTTCTTTGCTGATTTGGATAATCCAAAGGAAATGTTTTATAATTCTTCTCTGATCACAGGTCAGCAAGCTGATCCAGAGTTAAATAAAGTGGCACAATCAGCTCGAACAGAAGCTGAGACAAAAGGGGTTCCAGAAAGCTATTATATTAAAGATGGAATTCTGATGAGGAAGTGGAGACCTCGTCACAGACCTGTAGATGAAGAATGGATGGTAGTTCACCAGATAGTGGTACTGTCTAAGTATCACTGGGAAATATTATGGTTAACAAATGAAATTCCTATAGTGGGAGATGTAGAGATCCAGAAGACCAAATCACATATAAATCACCATTTATACTGGCCAGGTATTTCCAAGGACGTGGTGCAGTTTTGTAAAACGTGCCATATGTGCCAGATTGTGGGAAAGCTGCAACCTGCCATAAAACCGGAGCCTCTAACTCCTGTAGCAGTTATTGGGAACCATTTAGTAGGGTGTTGGTAGACTGTGTAGGACCTTCACCGAAAACAAAAGCATGACACCAATATATACTCACTATCATGGATTTGGTTACTTGGTTCCCAGAGGCCATTCTATTGAGAACAGTTTTTGCTAAGGTAGTGGTAGAGAAGTTAACCCAGTTCTTCACTAGATATGGATTATAGATTGAGATTCAGTCGGATTAAGGTTCCAATTTTATGTCTAAATGTTTTCAGGAAGTTATGAGTAATTTGGGTGTAATACAGTTAGTCTTCAGCATACCACCCACAGACACAGGGAGCTTTAGAAAGGTACCATAAGACCTTCAAAATGATGATTAGGACATACTGTCATGAATATCATGATTGGGATAAAGGGGTAGAATTTCTTTTGTTTGCCACTAGAGATTTACCTAATGAGTCTACAGGCTTTTTGAATTAGTTTATGGACATGAGATAAGAGATCCTCTAAAACTAATGAAAGGAAAGGTTTTTAGAACAGGAGGATGAATCTTCTATACTAGATTATGTATCTGTGTTCTAGGCCTGGCTCACGAGAGCTTGAAAAGTAACTCAGAAACAGCTTAAAGCTTCCCAAACAACTATGAAAAAATGGGCAGATAAGCATGCTAAGACTGGAACCTTTCAACCAAGGGATGAAGTATTAGTATTACAACCCTTACAAGGTGAACCATTGAAAGCATTGTTCACTGGTCCATAGACAGTGGTCAAGAGAATTGGTAAGGTAAATTTATTTGATTGACTCCCCAGATCACTGGAAAAAGAATTGACTGTGTCACATTAATATGTTGAAACAATATTATCACAGGGAGGAGGATAAGCAAGCACAGGTATGTCAGGTAGTCAGGACAGTGAAGGATGAAAGGGTTAGTGAGGATGAGGCAGAAGGAGGGCTAGACAATTCTGCAATTGAACTTCCTACCATCCAGTTAGCCATTACCGAATTGCAAAGGAGATTGGACACTATGCTTTCATATTTAGATGCAGAACAATGAGAAGCTCTAACAAAGATACTCACAGCATTTAAAAGAGTCCATACAGATAAGCCAGGATGTACAACCTTAGTCACACATGATGTGGATGTTAGGGAATCTGTTCCTATAAAATAGCATTCTTACTGCTTAAGTCCAGAGAAACAGGCCCAAGTAAAAGCAGAAAACCAATGCATGAAGGAGAACTACCTAATAGAACCCAATCAAAGCAACTGGAGTTCACCAGTAGTATTAGCGCCTAAACCTGATGGTTCAACTGGACTTTGCAAAGACTGCAGAAAAGTTAATGCAATAACAAGGACAGGCTCCTACCCAATCCCTCGCTTGGAAGACTGTATTGACAGAATTGGCAGTGCCATGTATCTTAAAAAAATAAATTTGTTAAAGTTCCTTTAACACTCCCAGGCTAAAGAAAAATCAGCTTTGATCACACCATATGATTTTTTTCCTGTACCAAGTGATACCATACAGGCTAGGGGCTGCTCCAGCAACATCTCAGTGACTAGTGAACCCAGTGGTAGCCAGTGTTCCTAACTGTGCAGTTTAACTTGATGATGTGCTGGTCTACAGTGACTCTTGGAAGAAACATTTGCAACAACTGGGGGGTTCTGTTTAGAGGTTTGCAATCAACTGATTGGATGATAAACTTGTTCGAAAAAAATAAAAATCAGAATGCCAGACTATTCCAATTGAGTTTATTATTACAGCCCTATCACTTAACGATTATTCACAATGTGGACAAAAATAATGTTATTGTAGATGCTTTATCATGAATCCAGCTTTGTTTTAGTTATTTGAGTGCAAAGATGGTAAAAAACAAAATTGTATTAACTGCAGGTAAAGACTGAATGAGGATGAGTGTGAAAATGTATTTTAAAATGTTTTCATCTTCCATTTATGTTTACATTTTGCAATGGAATGCATTTCAAATGGAGTTTCATTTCTCCAAGGGTGGAGGTGTTAGGAAATTGCTTCTATTTCTTTTGTAAAATATGTTAAGGACTTATATTTGAATTATGGGCACTAATTCATCAATAAGCTTGAAAAGATTGCTGAACTTTGTGTTTAAACAAAAAAATCACCTGAAGGTCCCTGGATTTGGCTGGTAAACAAGTCTTACTGGAAGACACCTATCTCTGGATAATCGCCCAGCAGGGTTTTTTTTTTAACTTGGCTTGCTGCTTTGTAAACATCTTCCCAAGGTTTATAGATGACAAGAGGCTTCACGTCTGGAAGGTTTTAGTTTCAGTTTGAACTGTTACAACAGACAGTTGGTTTTTGCCTACCAGAAGAATAACAGCTCAGCTCTGTCTCTTGAAAATGAATCCTGTATTCAGTGTGTCAGATTCATATTTCCTTCTGTATTTGAAAAACCCTGCATGTTTGAAGAAACCTTGCACACCGAATGTGTGGGATCTGAAACCCCATTACAGCATTCCTACTGTAAGACCTATTTGTAGCCTCTGTAGCTGCAGCTCTTGGAAAGCCTACCCAAACTGATCTTCAACATCACCTGAAAGAACAGTTCTACTAAGATCCTAGTGACATCTGCCTATATGCAATTAGGATGCCGAATCAAAGCAAAGGATATCTTTCCATACCTTCTTTTCAGCCTAAGAGTTTTTTCACCTTCTGCTGCTGCAACAGCTATAAACAAAACTCCCTTTTAATTACGCAGTTGAGCGGTGTGTATATACTTGTGTGTGTGTGTGTGTGTGAGGTGCTAAGATAAATAAGGGTCTTTAATATTTCAATGTGTGTGTGTATGTTTTACTTCATTACTGGTCAAGACTTGGTTTATAATAAACTGGTAATTTTGCTGTTTATTAAAGAAACCTTGTTAGTGTGTTTTATTCTGGGGAAAAATAGAGTGTATGATTGACTGTATCAGTAAGTGGGAAAATTTAAATATATTTGTGACCTGTGGAGAAGAGGGATTAGAATAAACACTGCACTCCTCCGGTCTTGGTCATAACAACACAGATTCCCTGAAGACAGCAGGACAGGTAGATAAGGCGATTAAGAATGCATAAGAGGTACTTTCCATTATTGAGCGTGGAGTGGATTATGAGAGCAGGGGTGTTATGCTAGAACTGCATAAAACACTTTTGGATACAAAGTTCCATCTTCATTGTAGGACTCCCTCCATCGTGTTGGGTGGCACAACCACCATGTTCAGTGGGATCGATTCAGAACAGATGTGGAATTGTATTCAGCCACAGTCTGTAAACTAATAACTTGGTAAATTCCTCACTGTATGAGTATCATCATCCGCAGGACTAACCCTGTTTAAATGAGGAGTATAGGAGACATGCAGGGAACAGCACCAGGCATACCTAAAAATTAGCTGCTAACATGGTGAAGTTACAACATAAGATGACATAACATGCTAAATGGTGGAAACAGCATGCTTTAGAAAGAGTTAAGTGATCTCACAAACAATAGATCAGATCAAAGCTCTGCAGTCCTGCCAAATCCAGTTGTGATGGTGGTGGACAATTAAATAATTAACTACAGAAGAAGGTTCGATGAACATCCCCATCTTCAATGATGGGGAGTCTGGTACATCAGTGAAAAAGATAAGGATGAAGCGTTTGCATTCACCATCAATTAGAAGTGCAGTGATCTATCACATGACAGTACTGGAAGGAGTTAACGTGTTCAATATTATATTTGTGTACCTGGCAAATCCTGTCAGTTGAGCTCATGTGTAAAGACTTGGTCTGATAAATAGACATAAGATCTTATGATCTAAAATATAATGACATTCCAACTGAGCCAACCTGCCAAATGATCCACCCTGACACAGAAAGGAAACACCCCAGGACATTACAAGAGCACAGAGTCACTCACTGTTTCAGTCAGTATAAAAGCAGAAATCTCTGCAAGTCTGGATTCAGAACATTTCTGCTGCAGCTTTCTAATCCTGAGGAACTCTGTGGATGATGATGAAGGCGTGCCTTTTAGTTCTTTGTTTTCTGGTGTTGAATCAGTGCCTTGCTGCAGGACTTAGAAGTGGCAAAGGTGGGAGCAGTGACAGCTCTGCTCGACATGATGAAGGTACATGAAAGTAAATGTCTCTGATCTCCCAGCAACCAGGGCTCAAACAGTTTCATCTTTAAACCACTTTATTCTCTTTGAAGTTCACGGTTTGATTAGTTGAATTAAGTTGATTGCATGAAAGACTGAAGAATTTATTGTAAACCAGTTCCCCAGGTAAATCCCCTGATTGATTATTCACTACCTGAGTGAGTAGAGGGAATGGTGAGCTGATCCTAACAGACCAGCAATAAAAGCACAGATTACTGGGTGATGCTAAGTTGGTGGATCTCAGCCGGAGCATTGACCCGGTTGGCAGACTCTGTAATTGGCCTCAGTACCCAGGTACTACAGAGGGGAAACTCACAGTTGCTGCTCCCGATCACTACAACCTGCTGCAGAATGTGAGAGTGAGGACAGGATCGGGAATTCCTTCAGTCCCTTTTCCCCACACTGACTGTGCAGTCTCACAGGTGAAGGATGGTGAATTGGGAGCAATACTGGAGGTGTCTGTGGAATCAATCCCCAGACATGAGTCAGTTTTTCAAAATATGTGGGGAGGAAATGGGAGTAAAAGGGTTTTAAACAGGTTTATTTAATTTTATTAATACTGCAGCTTTCATAGAGATGGGGATGTGAGAACATGCATTAAGTAGATGTGACAAGTGGTGAAATGATCCATTGTCAGTAACTGGGTGTCAGTCTGCCTCAGTTGGGTGTTGAGTGAACAAGTTGTGGGTTGATGTCCCACTCCAGTCCATACAGTCCAGCACTGGGGGAGTGCTGCTCTGCTGGAGGTGTCATGTTTTGGATGAACCATTAACTGGAGACCCGACTGGGACATTATTTGAAGAGCTGGGAGTTCTCCCGGTGTCCTGAACCAACATCACTCTCACAACCAACATGACCAGAAACTCCCCATCCTGTCAAATCTCATTCACTGTTTGTGGGACTTTGCTGGGAGCAGATTGGCTGCAGAGTTTCCTATAAAACAGTGTCGGCTCTTCAGAAACAGTCCATGGTCTGTGAAACTCTTTGGGCCCTTCTGGTGATGGGAAAGATTCTATATAAATGTCAGATCTTTCTTTTCTCTGTCTCTGGTCTCAGATAGCGGGTGTGGTGGGGTCCACTCTGAGGAAAACCCCTTGGGCTGCCCTTCAGGACAGAGACTGAGTCTGTACAGGTCAGGGGGAGGGAGGGAGGTGCGGGGTTTTATTAAATACAAAAGAGCTAAGGTTGATGTGTGGTCCAGAATCAGTCCCAGTGACACTGACAGACTCAGCTTCATGTTTTCTCATTGTTCTCCCTCCCTCTGTGTACAGAAACATCTCTCAATTCATTCTTCATTTTGGATTTTAGGCACATGCAGAGATATTGGAGGAGTGTGTCGTCATGGTGACTGTAACACAGACGAGAAGTCTGTCGAAGGGGACTGCCCCAATCATCTCCAATGTTGCGTACCGAAATAGTGAAAGATCCAGAGAGGGATTCCCACCAGCCCGAGCTCTCCAAGTTCTCACTGACTGAAACCTTTGTTCCTGGGAAACAGGCTCTGTTTGAATGTTTAGGTCCTGTAACCCCTGACCCTGTATGACTGCTGTCTGAATAATGGGCTGTGCTCAGAAATAAAACTTACTGCATTGATCACTGCTTCATATCTGTGTCTTGTTTCTCTTTAGGATCACTGTGTGTGAGGACAGGGTGTTTGAGGGTGGATTGAGGCTGGGAGAAGATGTGGGAATTACAGGAAATGGGAAGAGGAGATCACTGCAGGGAATCTCTGAATGTTCAGAATAACACATTCAGAAAGAGACTGAGATAAGACAGGGGTCCCAGAGTGACAGCACTCTGACCCTTCGAGATTCAACATATCTCACTGAAATGAGTCTGTTCAGCCAGATTGGAAGCTGATATACTGGCCATTATACCCCAGGCCCCTTACATTTTTGTTGAGGGGGCCTTTATTCCCCAGTTCCCCATTTATAAGCATTGTCTAAAATAATTTTATTCAAATCAAATAAATAAAACAAAACTCAAATGAAAATGGCATTTTCAGCATCGATGATGCTTTCCAGCCCCTGCGGTGCCCACCGGTCGCGAAAGACCTCAAGCAAACCGGCGGACTCCAGGAAAACCCGGGTGTGAACATAACCTCGGAAGAGGGAGAGGCAATCCCGGAGGACAGACCCCTTGACGGCCTGCAGCCTGGATCTGTGAATTGCCACCTTGGCCAGGCCCAGGAGCAGACCGACGAGGAGATCCTCTTCCCGGCCCAACCCACTCCGCACCGGGTGTCCAAAGATCAGGAACATGGGGCTGAAGTACAGCCAAAACTTTAGGAGTAGCCCCTTTAAATACTCAAAGAGGGGCTGCAACCTCACACACTCCATATAAACACGGAACACTGACTCGTTCAGGCCACAGATGTTAGAGGTGGCCTGGGAGTCCGTGAACCTACTTAAAACTCTATTGCACAAGACTGCCCTGTGTAGCACCCTCCACCACAGATCCCCGATGTAAAGGGGGAGGACTCCCGTGTAGACAGACCTCCATCGGGGATTCCCATCGCTTCCAAATGGCAACACAGATCACTACAGAGTGTCCGGGTGGCAGACGAGGGCGAGCAAGTGGAGAATGTGTAGCAGCAGGGTTTTGGGGCCTGGATCTGATAAGCAGTTCCAGCCGAGCAGGGGTCAGCTCAGTCGGGAGTGCTCCGCATTCATGAACCCCCTCGTCACCCGCATGAGGGGTGTCCTGGAGGTTTCAGATACTCCTCCACCTGCCGGTCCGTCCCCAGAGCTGGCTGCCCGGACAGCCAAGGCACTCTCCTCCGCCAGCGGGGGAGCACCCTGACTGGAGGCGACAGTGAGGTGTTTATGCAGCTGGCGCAGGAGGAGGCCTTGGAGGGCCACTTCAGTGTGGAGGAAAAGGAGGGTGTGGAGGCAGAGGCCTCTGATGACATGGAGGTCTCTGAGCCTCCGTGCACAACTGGGAAAAAGAGGAGAAGGCACCCCTCCACGGAGGTAACTCAGGGCCCTGAGGTGCAAGACCCAACTGTTGGAGGAGAGCTGTCCTGGTTCGGGTCACCAATTTCCCACTGCTACCACCAACATCAAGGCTGCAAAGTCTGGGCAGGAGCTCCCTACACCTCAGGATGGAGGTGAGGAGGAGGCCCCTGTACATGAGGCCCCTCCTGGAGGAGAAAGTGGAGCCCTGCTTGTGGTTGGGGAGCCTGGGGACACCTCCCATTCTGCCACTGGGTCGGGTGCCCTGATTGGAGGAAAGGGCGAGGCCCCAAAGGATCGTCCCTCCGAGCCAAAATCCTCCACCAACCAGGAGACACCCGACCCAGTTAGAATTGACAATGCTGCCCCATCTGCTGGGTCTGTGGCCACTGGCGGGGCACGAGATGGCCTCCTCTGTCTGCCTCCAGTCTCGGCTCCGGCCTGATTTCAGGAGTCGGGAACCTCCATCTCCCCTGGACAGCACATTGGCCTGGGGTCGGAGGTGGAGGGGGTTCCTGAGCCGCTGGCACCCAGAGGCTCCAGTTCCATCCTAGAACCCACAGAAGACTCCTCGGCCATCGATCCTGGGGGTGGGATCATGACGGAGGCGGGACCAGCTGGCGCGGCCAGGATATCCGCCCCACAGTGTGTGCTGGGTGTGTCGGCCGCTGGTGGTGACGACCCGGAGGAGGATGGGGACTCGAAGTGGGGCACGGAGGACGATCTTGAATCCATCGCCAGTGAGGCAGTGGAGTCCCTCGTGTCTCCCACCGAGTCTCCTCTCATCCCCACAGCGGAACTCCGGGATTTCTTCGCGGCATGCAGGGGTTGCCGCAATAAAGTTCAGCTGGCCCTCGGCCGTTGGTTGAATCCGGCACTGATCATCCATTCCGCTTGTGCTGTCCTCAAGAAAGTGGGGAAGGGCGCGGGCGTGAAACTGGTTGAGAGGCACCGGTTTAATGTGTTCCTCAATGGGTTGCTGGGGTGGTGGAAGGTCAGGTGCACTTCCACTCCCTCCTCACAGTGAGGTGTTGGTGACGGTTTTTAAGTACCTTTGACATGAAGATAACCATAGCCAGCCTCAACATCAATGGCAGCAGGGGGTCTCACCGTAGATTTCACAATCTCTCAGTCCTTAGGGAAGGGTGATTTGCGGTGAGCTTTCTGCAGGAAACCCACACCATTCCGGGAGACAAAGCTCCCTGGCTCCTGGAGTGGCAGGGTGGGGTCGATGTGAGTCACCTCACCCCTATCTCTAGTGGGGTGCCTATCTTGTTGGCCCCGACTTTTCAGCCGGAAATCCTGGGGGGGTCAAGGAGCTCATGCCGGGCCACTTGCTCCACCTTGCCATTCACCTGGGTCATGTGCCTCTCCACGGAGTGAACGTGTATGTGCCCAGGCCCGGCGCGTTGCAAGCGCGCTTCTTTGAAGAACTGTCCACTCTTCTGAGCTCCATCGATAGCATCATCCTCGGAGGGGACTGAAACTGCACCCTCGAAGTGTGGGATCGCTCCAGTCCCCAGCGCGGCCAAGCATCGGTGGAGAGGTTGAGGGAACTGATCAGCTCCCTCAACTTGGTGGATATCTGGCGGAATCTCCATCCCGACTCCAGCACCTTCACGTGGAGGTCTGGAGGAGGAGGGTCCCGAATTGACCACCTCTACATTTCTCAGGTGTAAGTCTCCCACGTCTCGGCGGTCTCTATGCGGCTGGTGCCGTGTCGGACCACCACCTGGTGTGGGCGGAGTTCACTCCGCTCAGCACACGGCGGGGTCCGCATATTGGCACTTAACAACAGGCTGCTGGAGGACGAGCAATTCTGGGACTTGTTCTAATGATTCTGGGCCGACTGGAGAAGGAAGCAGGGGGGCTTCCCCTCCTTGAGGCTATGGTGGGATGTGGGCAAGACTCAAATCCATGTCTTCTGTCAGGGGTGCGTGAAGGGGTCGACCAGGAGGCGGGAAGCCGAGATCGGGCACCTAGAGAGGGGGGTGCTTGACTTGGAGTCCCACCTCGGTCATGCCGTCGCGTACCCGACCCTGTGGCAGGCGTATAAAGAGAAGAAGGGCGAGCAGAGGGACCTGCAGCACATAGGATCCCGAGGTGCGTACGTGAGGTCTCGGATCCAGATCCTGGAAAATTTGGACCGCACATCACCCTTTCTCTACTCGCTGGAAAAATGGCAAGGGGTCCGTCAGCAGCTCTTCGCGCTGTTGGCCGACGATGGATAGTCCATCAGGAATCTGGAGGGAATGGGCCTCCTGGTCCATACCTATTACAGTGCGTTGTTCTCTCTGGATCACGTGTGCAGAGCTTTGTGGGAGGACCTGCCGCTGATCAGCCCGGAGGGCGCCGAAGGATTGGAGGCTCCGCTCACGTTGGTGGAGCTGACCGGTGCCCTCCACCAGCTCTCGAGGGGCAAATCCCCAGGGCTGGACGGGCTGACCGTGGAGCTTCTCAGGGCATTCTGGGACGTCCTGGGGGACAATTATGCGCGGGTCCTGGGGGAAAGCCTGGCGATTGGGGAGATGCCTCTCTCGTGATGCAGGGTGGTCGTGTCCTGCTGCCGAAGAGGGGCAGTTTCCACCTTCTTAAAAACTGGTGTCCGGTCTCCCTCCTCAGCACAGATTATAAGTTCCTTGCCAAGGCTATGTCGACCCGCCTGGGCTCCTTGCTGGCCCACATGATCCACCCCGACCAGTCCTAAAAGGTCCCGGGCCGGTCCATCCAGGACAACATCCACCTGGTCCGGGATGTCATCCATCGTTCCTAGAGGACTGGTCTGGCGGTCGCCTTTCCTCGATCAGGAGAAGACGTTCGACAGGGTGGATTACGAATGCCTTTTCGGGAATCTGCATGCATTTGGACTTGGGCTGCATTTTGAGGCCCGGGTCCGACTTTTCTACGTTGCCACAGACTGTCTGATCAAAGTTAACGGGTCCTTGATGACGCCCCGTCACTTTGGGAGAGGAGTGCGTCAGGGATGCCCCATGTCCGGACAATTGTATACCATCTGCGTGGAGCCGTTCCTGTGCCTGCTTTGCAGCAGGTTGATGGGATTGGCTCTGTGCGAGTTGGCCACGCGGGTTGTCCTTTCGGCTTCCACTAATGGCCTGCTCCTCGCGGTCACAGATCCCGTTGACTTGTGGAGTATGCGCGACTGCCAGCAGACCTTTTCTGCCGCGTCCTCCGCAAAGATTTGGGAGGAGTTGACACCCTTTGTGTGGAGCACCAGGCACCTCCTCTATCTGGGAGTCCACCTTAGCCCCGCTGTAGATGCCTGGCCGGCAAACTGGCAGGAGTTGGAGGCGAAAGTGACCACTCGGCTGGGGCACTGGACAGGACTGCTCCGAGTGCTTCCATACAGGGTCCGTGTGCTGGTCATAAACCAACTGGTAGTCTCGATGCTGTGGTACCGGTTGATCTCTTTGGCCCCACCCCCTGCATTTGCCACCAAGATCCAGAAGAAGCTCATCAATTTCTTCTGGGGCAAGAGGAAACATTGGGTCTCTGCCACGGTCCTGAGTCTCCCGATTGAGGAGGGTGGCCAGTCGCTGGTGTGTGTCCGCACCCAAGATGGGACTCTCCGCCTTTGGACCCTGCAGCGATACCAGTACGTCGAGCGTCCTCCCAGATGGTGTGTACTGGCGACGTATTTTTTCCGCCAGTGTCACTGCCTTCAAGACGACACACAGCTCCCGACAGAGATCATTAGCCGCTGCTGTCTGAGGGAGTTGCCTGTCTGTTATCGGGATCTATTCAGAGTCTGGAACAGTGTTGCCTGCAGTCAGGGCGCTCCCCCGCCAGCAGAGGAGAGTGCCTCGGCTGTCCGGGCAGCCGGCTTGAGGGACGAACTGACGAGTGGAGGAATAGCCAAAGCCCCTGGGACTCCCCTCATTGCGGGTGTCGAGGGGGCCCGGGAGCGAAGAGCATTCCCAGCTGAGCTGACCCCCTCTCGGCTGAAAGTACGCATTGGGCACAGGCCTTGAAACTTCCTCGGGACCCGGTCCCGCATAACCCGAGCCTCCTCTCGGAAATGCCCTCCGTGCCTTTCCAAACGGCAGAGAGGGGTTTCCTCTTTGGGCTGCTCCTGCATACTCTCTACTTCCTCGCCCTCATCACCCAGCTGGACATGCCCTGGCAGTCCACTTTGCCATCTGACAGTGAGGGAAAGCCCCGATGGAGGTCTCTATATGCGGGAATCCTCCCCCTTTACATCAGGGATCTGGGATGGAGGATGCTGCACAGGGCAGTCCTGTGCAATAGGCTGTTAAGCAGTTTCACGGACTCCCAGGTCGTCTGTAATTTCTGCGGCCTGGACGAGTCTGTGTTCCACGTGTATATGTAGTATATGTTTGAGTATTTGAAGGGGCTGCTCCTCAAGTTTTGGTTGCACTTCAGTCTCACGCTCCTGATCTTTGGGCACCCCGTGCGGAGGAGTGTGTGCCGTGGGGAGGATCTCCGCATCGGTCTGCACCTGGACCCGGCCAAGGTGGCAATTCACAGGTCCAGGCTGCGGGCCTTCGGGGTGTCCGTCCTCCCTGATTGCCTGCCCCTCTTCCGCGGTTACGTTCGCACCCGGGTGTCCCTGGAGAAGGAGCATGTGGTGTCCGCCGTCACACTTGAGGCCTTCCACGACCGGTGGGCATCGCAGGGACTGGAGTGCATCATCAATGCCGAGAATGGTATTTTAATTTGAGTTTTTGTTTTATTTATCTGTTTTTAGTAGTTATATTAAAATGTATATAAAGGGGGCCTGAGGAAAAAAATCCCCCTCAACAAAAGTATAAAAGGGGCCTGGGGTATAACAACAAAAATATAAAAAAGAAAAAAAAAGAAAAAAAATGGGATAGATACAGAGTAAAGCTCCCTCGACATTGTCCCATCAAACACTCCTAATCCAGGTACAGCATGCGTTAGATACTGACAAAACTCTAGATGTGGTCTCATCAAGACCCTACATATAAATGTAGTAAGAATTCTTTACTGTAATACTCCAATCCCCCTGTAATAAAGGCTAACATACCATTTGCTTTCCCAATTGCTTGCTGTACCTTCATGTTAAGTGATTTGTATACAGGGCCCCCCAGGTCCCTCTAAATATTAACATTTCCCAGTCTCTCACCATTTAAATAATATTCTGTTTTTCTATCTTTCCTTCTGAATTCGATAACTTCACTCTTCCCCACATCATATTCCCTCTGCTGTGTTCTTGCTCAATCATTCAACCTGTTCCCCATTGCAGCCTCTTTGTATCCTCCTCACAGATTACTTTCCTATCTAACATCATATTGTCAGAAACACTGGGTCCTCTCATCTCCTCTCATTGAGATAGATTGTAAATAGTTGAGGTCCAAGCACTGATCCTTGCAGTACCCCACTAGTTACAGCCTGCCAGCCTGAAAATGACCTGTTTATTCCTACTCTCTGTTTTCTGTCCATTAACCAATTCTCAATCCATGGCAGTTTATTACCCCAATCCCATCACTCCTCATTTTCTGTAATAATCTCTCGTGTGGCACCTTATCAAATGTTTTTAAAAATCTAAATATACTACTTTCACTGGTTCACCCTCATGTACTCTGTTAGTTCTAACCTCAAAAACTCAAACATGATTTCCCTTCATAATCTGTGTTGACTCTGCCTAATCCTATTGTGATTTTCTTACTGCTCTGTTACCATGTCCCGAATAATAGATTGTAGTATTTTCCGATGACTCTGATGTATTGGCCTATTGTTCCCTGTTTCCTTTCTCCCTCCTTTCTTGAATAGTGGGATATGTTTGCTACTTCCCAATCCACTGGGACCATTCCAGAATCTGGGAAATCTGGGAGAACAAAACCAATGCATCCACTATCTCTGTAGCTACCTGTTTTAAAATCCTCATGTGCAGGTTGTCAGATCCAGGGGATTTGTTAAATTTTAGTCTCATTAATTTCTCCAGTATATTTCTTTGCTAATACTAATTTCTTTAAGTTCCTCATTGTCACAAGAGCCTTGGTTCCTCACTATTTCCAGAACGATTGTTGTGTTTTCTAACATGAAAACAAGCACCAAGTATTTGTTTAATGTCTCTGCCATTTCCTGATTCTGGTTTACTTTTACTAATCTCTTCCTTTTCACACACCTTCAGAAGCTTTTGCAATGCGTTACTATGTCTCTTGTTAATCTCCTCTCATGTTCTTTCTTTCTCTTTATTAATTTCTTGGTGATCTGTTGCTGAATTCTAGACTCCTCCAAATTCTCAAGCTTACTACTCTTTTTGGTAACATAATCAGCCTTTTGCTTTTATCTAATACCATCTTTACCTTCTCTTGTTAGCCATGGTTGGACTACTTCTCCAGTGGGTTTTTAATTCATTATGGGAATGTATATATGTAGCAAATAATGGACTAATTCCATAAATGATTGTGTGGCAAAAAAATAAAGATCCCATTCACTTAAATGAAAAGACCACACTCAATAACAAAAATTAGAAGTAGTGCTGCAACTCACTCCTACTACCAATATAGTTTGCTTTGTTCAGAGTTAATATCTTTCATTCTGAATTAACTAAATCACTCTCCAATTCAAGATAAAATTCTCATATTATGATCACTCTTCCCTCAAGGATGCTTTATGACAAGGTGATAAACTAACCCTTTCTCAATGCACAATACTAGATCTAAAATAGCCTGTTACTTATTTGGTTTCTCCACTTACTGATCTAGAAATGTATCTTATCTACATCGCATGAACTTCTCCTCCACACTCTTACAGCAAATTTGATTTGCCCAGTATATGCAGAGTTTGCAAGTTCTCCCTGTGACTGCATGGGATTCCTCCGGGTGCTCCAGTTTCCTCCCACATGCCAAAGACTTGCGGGTTGATAGGTAAATTGGCCATTGTAAAAAAATTGTCCCTAGTGTCGGTATGTGGTAGGAGAATTGTGGGGATGTGAGAGGGAAAATGGGATTAATTTAGGAGTAGTATAAACGAGTAGTTGATGGACAGCACGGACTCAGTGGGCCGAAGGGCCTATTTTGGTGCTGTATCTCTCTATGACTCTATATTTGAAGATTAAATACCCCCATGATAACCGTATTACCCGTGTTACATTCACCTCTAATTTTTTTATTTATACTCTGCCCGATGCTGAAGCTACTGTTCTGGATTGATAAACTGCTCCCACCCGTGTTTTCTGCCCCATGTTGTTTCTTACTCCACCCAAGCTGATACAACTTGTTAATTTTCTGTGTTCCATTCAGGTGCTAACACACAGCTGTCTGTTTCTCCATAAGAACAGTCTGTTGCCACTATAAGCCAGTTCAAAATTAAATTGTAACAATGTATCTCTTGATCTCTGGTCCTGAATGGCTGTATCTCTGGCACGGAGAATACACTCTTCAACTCAGACTTTATAGCTTGCTGCCTTAAAGCAGTACGGCTCCTTTTCCAGCATTGAAGGCACACCGCATTCTTCCGAAAAAAAGAAAAACTACAAGATCATAACAACAGATACATCTACAGATACTGACAGCAAGAAAACATTCAATGGAAAAGCTATTCAAGACAACAGTCTTGGCAAAAGATTTAAAGGATGGGTCACATCACTGCATCTGGGGAGACTTTAAGCCCTCTCTCACAATCCTGTATCTAAAGAGATCCCTCTAACCCCTCTCTCACTCCTGTATCTGGGTGGATCCTTCCAATGAATCTCTCAGTCTCCTGTATCTGGGGAGGTCCCTCTAACCACTCTCTGATACTCCTGTATCTTGGGAGGTCTCTCTTACACCTCTTTCACACTCCTATATCTTGGGAAATCCCTCTAACCACTCTCTCACACTCCTGTATCTGGGGAGATACTTCTAACTGCTCTCCCACAATCCTGTATCTATATTTCTCTCACCCCAGACTCAAATTCCTTTATCTAGGATGGTCCATCTTAAACCTCTCTCACACTCCTGGATATGGGTCGGTCCCTCCAACCTCTCTCTCTCTCACTTCTGATATGGCTAGGTCCCTCCAACCCCTCACTCACACTCCTGTATCTGGGAAGGTCCCTCGAACAACTCTCTCACATTCCTGTATATGGGGCAGGCCCTCTAATACCTCTCTCACACTTCTTTATCTGGGGAGATGTAGGAATTAAGGCCTTAACAACTGCCATGTAAAACCTGTTGAATGAATCTGTGCAAGAAGAACATGGAGAGACAATATAGAATAAAGGGTACAATTCTAAAGGGGGTGCAGGAGCAGAGGGACCGAGGTGTAGATGTGCATAAGTCATTGAAGGTGGCAGGACAGGTTGGGAGAGCGATTAATAAAGCATACGGTATCCAGGACTTTATTAATAGGGGCAGAAAGTACAAGATCAAGGAAGTTATGTTGAACTTGTATAAGACACCAGGTCAGCCTCAGCTGGAGTATTGCGTCCAATTCTGAGCACGCACTTGTGGAAAGACGGGAGGGTATTGGAGAGATTACAGAAAAGATTCATGAGAATGGTTCCAGGGATGAGTAGTCATCGAGTGACACAGCACTGAAACAGGCCTTTCAGCCCACCAAGTCTGTGCTGACCATCAACCACCCATTTATACTAATACTACATTAATCCCATATTACCTACCACATCCCCACCTTCCCCCTACCACCTACCTACACTAGGGGCAATTTACAATGGCCAATTTACCTATCAACCTGCAGGTTTTTTAGTTTTAGTTTTTTTTTAGTTTTAGTGATACAGCACTGAAACAGGCCTTTCGGCCCACCGAGTCTGTGCCGACCATCAACCACCCATTTATACTAATCCTACACCAATCCCATATTTCTACCTATCAACCTGCAAGTCTTTGGCTGTGGGAGGAAACAGGAGCACCCGACAGAAATCAGTGCGATCACAGGGAGAACTTGCAAACTCATAGGCTCATGGAGAGATACAGCACTGAAACAGGCCCTTCAGCCCACTGAGTCTGTGCCAACCAACAACCACCCATTTATACTACAAAGTGATTCCTGACAACGCTGGCTGCCACTGATGTTATCAGGCGGCTCCGCGGTGCCCACATGCACAGATGGTCTCCTGCTCTCTGCGCATGCGTTGCGTTCCGGCTTGTCAGGACTGGTCAGCGCACGCGCCGATGATGTTGCACGTGACGTATGCATCTTCGGGCAATGCGCCTGGTCGGCCTCTGCCTGTGCTCTTTATGCAACGCCAACGGGTATTCACACTTGCGTCAAGCTTTGGCACGATTTTCTGAAAGTGGAAGGAGGAGAGGTTTTGTCGGGCATTTTCTCGCAATTATTTAGTCATTTTGAAGATTACAGTCTGCTTCATTTTTATCAGAAAGAGGAGATTGCTCCAAGGTAAGTTGCTTTGAAAACATTTCCATTGTCTGGGGCACTGCATGTGCTCCAGTCCCTGTTGTAAGTTGTTCTGAAAACATTCCCATTGTCTGGGGCACTGCATGTGCTCCAGTCCCTGTTGGAAGTTGTTCTGAAAACATTCCCATTGTCTGGGGCACTGCATGTGCTCCAGTCCCTGTTGGAAGTTGCTCTGAAAACATTTCCATTGTCTGGGGCACTGCATGTGCTCCAGTCCCTGTTGTAAGTTGTTCTGAAAACATTTCCATTGTCTGGGGCACTGCATGTGCTCCAGTCCCTGTTGTAAGTTGCTCTGAAAACATTCCCATTGTCTGGGGCACTGCATGTGCTCCAGTCCCTGTTGTAAGTTGTTCTGAAAACATTCCCATTGTCTGGGGCACTGCATGTGCTCCAGTCCCTGTTGTAAGTTGCTCTGAAAACATTTCCATTGTCTGGGGCACTGCATGTGCTCCAGTCCCTGTTGTAAGTTGCTCTGAAAACATTTCCATTGTCTGGGGCACTGCATGTGCTCCAGTCCCTGTTGTAGGTTGCTCTGAAAACATTCCCATTGTCTGGGGCACTGCATGTGCTCCAGTCCCTGTTGTAAGTTGCTCTGAAAACATTCCCATTGTCTGGGGCACTGCATGTGCTCCAGTCCCTGTTGTAAGTTGCTCTGAAAACATTCCCATTGTCTGGGGCACTGCATGTGCTCCAGTCCCTGTTGTAAGTTGCTCTGAAAACATTCCCATTGTCTGGGGCACTGCATGTGCTCCAGTCCCTGTTGTAAGTTGCTCTGAAAACATTCCCATTGTCTGGGACACTGCATGTGCTCCAGTCCCTGTTGTAAGTTGCTCTGAAAACATTCCCATTGTCTGGGGCACTGCATGTGCTCCAGTCCCTGTTGTAAGTTGCTCTGAAAACATTCCCATTGTCTGTGGCACTGCATGTGTTCCAGTCCCTGTTGTAAGTTGCTCTGAAAACATTTCCATTGTCTGGGGCACTGCATGTGCTCCAGTCCCTGTTGTAAGTTGTTCTGAAAACATTCCCATTGTCTGTGGCACTGCATGTGTTCCAGTCCCTGTTGTAAGTTGCTCTGAAAACATTCCCATTGTCTGGGGCACTGCATGTGCTCCCGTCCCTGTTGGAAGTTGCTCTGAAAACATTCCCATTGTCTGGGGCACTGCATGTGCTCCAGTCCCTGTTGTAAGTTGTTCTGAAAACTTTCCATTGTCTGGGGCACTGCATGTGCTCCAGTCCCTGGTGTAAGTTGCTCTGAAAACATTCCCATTGTCTGGGGCACTGCATGTGCTCCAGACCCTGTTGTAAGTTTTTCTGAAAACATTTCCATTGTCTGGGACACTGCATGTGCTCCAGTCCATGTTGTAGGTTGTTCTGAAAACATTTCCATTGTCTGGGGCACTGCATGTGCTCTAGTCCCTGTTGTAAGTTGTTCTGAAAACATTTCCATTGTCTGGGGCACTGCATGTGCTCCAGTCCCTATTGTAAGTTGCTCTGAAATCATTCCCATTGTCTGGGGCACTGCATGTGCTCCAGTCCCTGTTGTAAGTTGCTCTGAAAACATTTCCATTGTCTGGGGCACTGCATGTGCTCCAGTCCCTGTTGGAAGTTGCTCTGAAAACATTTCCATTGTCTGGGGCACTGCATGTGCTCCAGTCCCTGTTGTAAGTTGCTCTGAAAACATTTCCATTGTCTGGGGCACTGCATGTGCTCCAGTCCCTGTTGTAAGTTGCTCTGAAAACATTTCCATTGACTGGGACACTGCATGTGCTCCAGTCCCTGTTGTAAGTTGCTCTGAAAACATTCCCATTGTCTGGGACACTGCATGTGCTCCAGTCCCTGTTGTAAGTTGCTCTGAAAACATTTCCATTGTCTGGGGCACTGCATGTGCTCCAGTCCCTGTTGTAAGTTGCTCTGAAAACATTCCCATTGTCTGGGGCACTGCATGTGCTCCAGTCCCTGTTGTAAGTTGTTCTGAAAACATTTCCATTGTCTGGGGCACTGCAGGTGCTCCAGTCCCTGTTGGAAGTTGTTCTGAAAACATTCCCATTGTCTGGGGCACTGCATGTGCTCCAGTCCCTGTTGTCAGTTGCTCTGAAAACATTTCCATTGTCTGGGGCACTGCATGTGCTCCAGTCCCTGTTGTAAGTTGCTCTGAAAACATTCCCATTGTCTTGGGCACTGCATGTGCTCCAGTCCCTGTTGTAAGTTGCTCTGAAAACATTCCCATTGTCTGGGGCACTGCATGTGCTCCAGTCCCTGTTGTAAGTTGCTCTGAAAACATTCCCATTGTCTGGGGCACTGCATGTGTTCCAGTCCCTGTTGTAAGTTGCTCTGAAATCATTCCCATTGTCTGGGGCACTGCATGTGCTCCAGTCCCTGTTGTAAGTTGCTCTGAAAACATTCCCATTGTCTGGGGCACTGCATGTGCTCCAGTCCCTGTTGTAAGTTGCTCTGAAAACATTCCCATTGTCTGGGGCACTGCATGTGCTCCAGTCCCTGTTGTAAGTTGCTCTGAAAACATTCCCATTGTCTGGGGCACTGCATGTGCTCCAGTCCCTGTTGTAAGTTGCTCTGAAAACATTCCCATTGTCTGGGGCACTGCATGTGCTCCAGTCCCTGTTGTAAGTTGCTCTGAAAACATTCCCATTGTCTGGGACACTGCATGTGCTCCAGTCCCTGTTGTAAGTTGCTCTGAAAACATTCCCATTGTCTTGGGCACTGCATGTGCTCCAGTCCCTGTTGTAAGTTGCTCTGAAAACATTCCCATTGTCTGGGGCACTGCATGTGCTCCAGTCCCTGTTGTAAGTTGCTCTGAAAACATTCCCATTGTCTGGGGCACTGCATGTGTTCCAGTCCCTGTTGTAAGTTGCTCTGAAATCATTCCCATTGTCTGGGGCACTGCATGTGCTCCAGTCCCTGTTGTAAGTTGCTCTGAAAACATTCCCATTGTCTGGGGCACTGCATGTGCTCCAGTCCCTGTTGTAAGTTGCTCTGAAAACATTCCCATTGTCTGGGGCACTGCATGTGCTCCAGTCCCTGTTGTAAGTTGCTCTGAAAACATTCCCATTGTCTGGGGCACTGCATGTGCTCCAGTCCCTGTTGTAAGTTGCTCTGAAAACATTCCCATTGTCTGGGGCACTGCATGTGCTCCAGTCCCTGTTGTAAGTTGCTCTGAAAACATTCCCATTGTCTGGGACACTGCATGTGCTCCAGTCCCTGTTGTAAGTTGCTCTGAAAACATTCCCATTGTCTGGGGCACTGCATGTGCTCCAGTCCCTGTTGTAAGTTGTTCTGAAAACTTTCCATTGTCTGGGGCACTGCATGTGCTCCAGTCCCTGTTGTAAGTTGCTCTGAAAACATTCCCATTGTCTGGGACACTGCATGTGCTCCCGTCCCTGTTGTAAGTTGCTCTGAAAACATTCCCATTGTCTGGGGCACTGCATGTGCTCCAGTCCCTGTTGTAAGTTGCTCTGAAAACATTCCCATTGTCTGGGGCACTGCATGTGCTCCAGTCCCTGTTGTAAGTTGTTCTGAAAACTTTCCATTGTCTGGGGCACTGCATGTGCTCCAGTCCCTGTTGTAAGTTGCTCTGAAAACATTCCCATTGTCTGGGGCACTGCATGTGCTCCAGTACCTGTTGTAAGTTGTTCTGAAAACTTTCCATTGTCTGGGGCACTGCATGTGCTCCAGTCCCTGTTGTAAGTTGCTCTGAAAACATTCCCATTGTCTGGGACACTGCATGTGCTCCAGTCCCTGTTGTAAGTTGCTCTGAAAACATTCCCATTGTCTGGGGCACTGCATGTGCTCCAGTCCCTGTTGTAAGTTGTTCTGAAAACATTCCCATTGTCTGGGGCACTGCATGTGCTCCAGTCCCTGATGTAAGTTGCTCTGAAAACATTTCCATTGTCTGGGGCACTGCATGTGCTCCAGTCCCTGTTGTAAGTTGCTCTGAAAACATTTCCATTGTCTGGGGCACTGCATGTGCTCCAGTCCCTGTTGTAGGTTGCTCTGAAAACATTCCCATTGTCTGGGGCACTGCATGTGCTCCAGTCCCTGTTGTAAGTTGCTCTGAAAACATTCCCATTGTCTGGGGCACTGCATGTGCTCCAGTCCCTGTTGTAAGTTGCTCTGAAAACATTCCCATTGTCTGGGGCACTGCATGTGCTCCAGTCCCTGTTGTAAGTTGCTCTGAAAACATTCCCATTGTCTGGGGCACTGCATGTGCTCCAGTCCCTGTTGTAAGTTGCTCTGAAAACATTCCCATTGTCTGGGACACTGCATGTGCTCCAGTCCCTGTTGTAAGTTGCTCTGAAAACATTCCCATTGTCTGGGGCACTGCATGTGCTCCAGTCCCTGTTGTAAGTTGCTCTGAAAACATTCCCATTGTCTGTGGCACTGCATGTGTTCCAGTCCCTGTTGTAAGTTGCTCTGAAAACATTCCCATTGTCTGGGGCACTGCATGTGCTCCCGTCCCTGTTGGAAGTTGCTCTGAAAACATTCCCATTGTCTGGGGCTCTGCATGTGCTCCAGTCCCTGTTGTAAGTTGCTCTGAAAACATTCCCATTGTCTGGGGCACTGCATGTGCTCCAGTCCCTGTTGTAAGTTGTTCTGAAAACTTTCCATTGTCTGGGGCACTGCATGTGCTCCAGTCCCTGGTGTAAGTTGCTCTGAAAACATTCCCATTGTCTGGGGCACTGCATGTGCTCCAGTCCCTGTTGTCAGTTGCTCTGAAAACATTCCCATTATCTGGGGCACTGCATGTGCTCCAGACCCTGTTGTAAGTTTTTCTGAAAACATTTCCATTGTCTGGGGCACTGCATGTGCTCCAGTCCCTGTTGTAAGTTGTTCTGAAAACATTTCCATTGTCTGGGGCACTGCATGTGCTCCAGTCCCTATTGTAAGTTGCTCTGAAATCATTCCCATTGTCTGGGGCACTGCATGTGCTCCAGTCCCTGTTGTAAGTTGCTCTGAAAACATTTCCATTGTCTGGGGCACTGCATGTGCTCCAGTCCCTGTTGTAAGTTGCTCTGAAATCATTCCCATTGTCTGGGGCACTGCATGTGCTCCAGTCCCTGTTGTAAGTTGCTCTGAAAACATTTCCATTGTCTGGGGCACTGCATGTGCTCCAGTCCCTGTTGTAAGTTGCTCTGAAAACATTTCCATTGACTGGGACACTGCATGTGCTCCAGTCCCTGTTGTAAGTTGCTCTGAAAACATTCCCATTGTCTGGGACACTGCATGTGCTCCAGTCCCTGTTGTAAGTTGCTCTGAAAACATTTCCATTGTCTGGGGCACTGCATGTGCTCCAGTCCCTGTTGTAAGTTGCTCTGAAAACATTCCCATTGTCTGGGGCACTGCATGTGCTCCAGTCCCTGTTGTAAGTTGCTCTGAAAACATTCCCATTGTCTGGGGCACTGCATGTGCTCCAGTCCCTGTTGTAAGTTGTTCTGAAAACATTTCCATTGTCTGGGGCACTGCATGTGCTCCAGTCCCTGTTGTAAGTTGCTCTGAAAACATTCCCATTGTCTGGGGCACTGCATGTGCTCCAGTCCCTGTTGGAAGTTGTTCTGAAAACATTCCCATTGTCTGGGGCACTGCATGTGCTCCAGTCCCTGTTGGAAGTTGTTCTGAAATCATTCCCATTGTCTGGGGCACTGCATGTGCTCCAGTCCCTGTTGTAAGTTGCTCTGAAAACATTTCCATTGTCTGGGGCACTGCATGTGCTCCAGTCCCTGTTGTAAGTTGCTCTGAAAACATTCCCATTGTCTTGGGCACTGCATGTGCTCCAGTCCCTGTTGTAAGTTGCTCTGAAAACATTCCCATTGTCTGGGGCACTGCATGTGCTCCAGTCCCTGTTGTAAGTTGCTCTGAAAACATTCCCATTGTCTGGGGCACTGCATGTGTTCCAGTCCCTGTTGTAAGTTGCTCTGAAATCATTCCCATTGTCTGGGGCACTGCATGTGCTCCAGTCCCTGTTGTAAGTTGCTCTGAAAACATTCCCATTGTCTGGGGCACTGCATGTGCTCCAGTCCCTGTTGTAAGTTGCTCTGAAAACATTCCCATTGTCTGGGGCACTGCATGTGCTCCAGTCCCTGTTGTAAGTTGCTCTGAAAACATTCCCATTGTCTGGGGCACTGCATGTGCTCCAGTCCCTGTTGTAAGTTGCTCTGAAAACATTCCCATTGTCTGGGGCACTGCATGTGCTCCACTCCCTGTTGTAAGTTGCTCTGAAAACATTCCCATTGTCTGGGACACTGCATGTGCTCCAGTCCCTGTTGTAAGTTGCTCTGAAAACATTCCCATTGTCTGGGGCACTGCATGTGCTCCAGTCCCTGTTGTAAGTTGCTCTGAAAACATTCCCATTGTCTGGGGCACTGCATGTGTTCCAGTCCCTGTTGTAAGTTGCTCTGAAAACATTCCCATTGTCTGGGGCACTGCATGTGCTCCCGTCCCTGTTGTAAGTTGCTCTGAAAACATTCCCATTGTCTGGGGCACTGCATGTGCTCCAGTCCCTGTTGTAAGTTGCTCTGAAAACATTCCCATTGTCTGGGGCACTGCATGTGCTCCAGTCCCTGTTGTAAGTTGTTCTGAAAACTTTCCATTGTCTGGGGCACTGCATGTGCTCCAGTCCCTGTTGTAAGTTGCTCTGAAAACATTCCCATTGTCTGGGACACTGCATGTGCTCCAGTCCCTGTTGTAAGTTGCTCTGAAAACATTCCCATTGTCTGGGGCACTGCATGTGCTCCAGTCCCTGTTGTAAGTTGCTCTGAAAACATTCCCATTGTCTGGGGCACTGCATGTGTTCCAGTCCCTGTTGTAAGTTGCTCTGAAAACATTCCCATTGTCTGGGGCACTGCATGTGCTCCCGTCCCTGTTGTAAGTTGCTCTGAAAACATTCCCATTGTCTGGGGCACTGCATGTGCTCCAGTCCCTGTTGTAAGTTGCTCTGAAAACATTCCCATTGTCTGGGGCACTGCATGTGCTCCAGTCCCTGTTGTAAGTTGTTCTGAAAACTTTCCATTGTCTGGGGCACTGCATGTGCTCCAGTCCCTGGTGTAAGTTGCTCTGAAAACATTCCCATTGTCTGGGGCACTGCATGTGCTCCAGTCCCTGTTGTAAGTTGCTCTGAAAACATTCCCATTGTCTGGGGCACTGCATGTGTTCCAGTCCCTGTTGTAAGTTGCTCTGAAAACATTCCCATTGTCTGGGGCACTGCATGTGCTCCTGTCCCTGTTGTAAGTTGCTCTGAAAACATTCCCATTGTCTGGGGCACTGCATGTGCTCCAGTCCCTGTTGTATGTTGCTCTGAAAACATTTCCATTGTCTGGGGCACTGCATGTGCTCCAGTCCCTGTTGGAAGTTGTTCTGAAAACATTCCCATTGTCTGGGGCACTGCATGTGCTCCAGTCCCTGTTGTCAGTTGCTCTGAAAACATTTCCATTGTCTGGGGCACTGCATGTGCTCCAGTCCCTGTTGTAAGTTGCTCTGAAAACATTCCCATTGTCTGGGGCACTGCATGTGCTCCAGTCCCTGTTGTAAGTTGCTCTGAAAACATTCCCATTGTCTGGGGCACTGCATGTGCTCCAGTCCCTGTTGTAAGTTGCTCTGAAAACATTCCCATTGTCTGGGGCACTGCATGTGCTCCAGTCCCTGTTGTAAGTTGCTCTGAAAACATTCCCATTGTCTGGGGCACTGCATGTGCTCCAGTCCCTGTTGTAAGTTGCTCTGAAAACATTCCCATTGTCTGGGACACTGCATGTGCTCCAGTCCCTGTTGTAAGTTGCTCTGAAAACATTCCCATTGTCTGGGGCACTGCATGTGCTCCAGTCCCTGTTGTAAGTTGCTCTGAAAACATTCCCATTGTCTGGGGCACTGCATGTGTTCCAGTCCCTGTTGTAAGTTGCTCTGAAAACATTCCCATTGTCTGGGGCACTGCATGTGCTCCCGTCCCTGTTGTAAGTTGCTCTGAAAACATTCCCATTGTCTGGGGCACTGCATGTGCTCCAGTCCCTGTTGTAAGTTGCTCTGAAAACATTCCCATTGTCTGGGGCACTGCATGTGCTCCAGTCCCTGTTGTAAGTTGCTCTGAAAACTTTCCATTGCCTGGGGCACTGCATGTGCTCCAGTCCCTGGTGTAAGTTGCTCTGAAAACATTCCCATTGTCTGGGGCACTGCATGTGCTCCAGTCCCTGTTGTCAGTTGCTCTGAAAACATTCCCATTATCTGGGGCACTGCATGTGCTCCAGACCCTGTTGTAAGTTGTTCTGAAAACATTTCCATTGTCTGGGACACTGCATGTGCTGCAGTCCATGTTGTAGGTTGTTCTGAAAACATTTCCATTGTCTGGGGCACTGCATGTGCTCCAGTCCCTGTTGTAAGTTGCTCTGAAATCATTCCCATTGTCTGGGGCACTGCATGTGCTCCAGTCCCTGTTGTAAGTTGCTCTGAAAACATTTCCATTGTCTGGGGCACTGCATGTGCTCCAGTCCCTGTTGTAAGTTGCTCTGAAAACATTCCCATTGTCTGGGACACTGCATGTGCTCCAGTCCCTGTTGTAAGTTGCTCTGAAAACATTCCCATTGTCTGGGGCACTGCATGTGCTCCAGTCCCTGTTGTAAGTTGCTCTGAAAACATTCCCATTGTCTGGGGCACTGCATGTGCTCCAGTCCCTGTTGTAAGTTGCTCTGAAAACATTCCCATTGTCTGGGGCACTGCATGTGCTCCAGTCCCTGTTGTCAGTTGCTCTGAAAACATTCCCATTATCTGGGGCACTGCATGTGCTCCAGTCCCTGTTGTAAGTTGCTCTGAAAACATTCCCATTGTCTGGGACACTGCATGTGCTCCAGTCCACTGCACTGCACTAAAATCCTTTCCATTGTTTGGGGCTGTGTGCAGGCAGTACATGTGCAGCAAGAAGAGACTGAGCACTAAAAGAAACAAGCATGCCGTGTCCAGTGGTAGCACAAATGTGAATGCTCTTGCTATGTACACAACTGGTGAGGTGGGAGTGCAGCCACACCGTTCTCTATCCTCAATGTTACTTTAAGGCAAAGGCAGATAAGAGTTAAAGAAATGGAAGGTGATGCTGATAGTCGTAGCCAGGATTAAATGGGAGCGGAAGAGAAAGCGCAGGAGTAGCATAACCTCTAGCAGGGAACAGCTGGGCTAAATGGCCTGCTTTATGTTCATAGTCCAAAAGAAATGTGCTTCTTTTTCCAGCACCCTCACATCATTCATGTTTTCCCTGAGAGCAGCATTGAACCATCACGAGATAGGGGCAATTACATCATCCTGACTCCTACAGCTGAGGTGGGTACTAAGTGATTCATTGGCGGTGTTATCAGTACATGCCTTTACTGCAGAACATAAAGCATGCTCAACAGTAATTTCATTGGAGGTGGGAAGATCTGACACTGATGTTCTTTCCTTATTTTCTTTTCATGTAAGACATGCTGTCGAGAAAACAATCCTTGAGACTTAAGGTCAGCATTCAAGCAACGAAGGCAACTGGATCATGCTGCGGAGCTCATCACGATGTGGAAAGGAACATTGCATTTATGGATGAATTGGGAATGCACATTGGGATGCGTTTGGGGAACATTCACCAAGAATAGACTGAGCTCAGACTCTTGTGACTTTGCCTTCTTCACATGGACAATACAGCAGTGGAATAGAGAGCCAAGCATTCATTCACCACAAGGCTCTCCAGGAACAATCTCTTTAGTTCTGTACAGCAGAGACTCGGCCTGTCTGTCTCACGGGAATGCTGGTGACACAACACTCATGTATCCGTGCACAGCAGTGCCTCGAATGTTTAATGAACTGAATAAAATTTCTCAATAATTAAACATGGAATTGTTGAGATTTTTGATGCTATTTTCCCGACTTTGCAACCGCACTTCAGATATTTAACTGTGGTGTGGTCCTTGGGGTGAGGGGGAGGTGGGGGGGTTGTGAGAATGAGGTGGGGGGGGGGGTTTGTGAGGGGAGGTGGGGGGGTTTGTGAGGGGAGACTGGGGGTGGGGGAGAGGGGGAGGTGGGGGAAGAGGGGTAAGAGGGGAGTGGGGGGGAGAGGGGGAGGTGAGGGAAGAGGGGGGTAAAGGGGAGTGGGGGGAGGGGGTTGGGGTGTTGGGGGAGATGGGAGGCAGAGACGGGAGGGGGAGAGGTAGAGCGGGTGGGGGGAGAGGTGAGTTGTGGGGGGAGTGGTAGAGAGGGGGTGGGGGAGAGGGGGTGTGGGGGTTTAGTGGGAGGGAGTTAAATTCAGAAGTGCCTGAAGAGGGGGATGCAAAAGGCAGACAGCTGCAATGCCTGAAGTACAGTTGAGAAATAGGGGAGAAAGCGGCTGGATGGGGGATCTGCAGCTGGTGGGAACGGCTGGATGATGGAGAGGGCTGGAAGCGAGAGGCCATAGAGAGCCGTGGGGAGCGAGAGACAGAAGACCTTGGTGTCACCGGGTGTGGAGATTGGCCAGTACGTCTTTTGCTGTTGCAAGGTTATGGCACATGTGCAGAAAAACACACTCCTCCCCCCTCTCCCCACCCCTCGCTGCTGTCTCCGGCCACTCTGCTCCCCTCCGTCACCGGCCCTTTCGCTCGCCCACTCGGCTTCCCTCCCTCCCCCTCCCACTCGTTCTCTGACTCCGCCATTGTCTGCTGCCATGTGTTTGTTAGGTTGCCTCTGTGTGATTATTTGAGCAGCGCCATCTTTAGTCCTGGCAGCTGCCTAAAGTCACAGACTGTGACGTTTTAGTGGCACATGCGCACATGCAGCAGTGTCACCTAGCGGTTGCATTGTCAGGAAACACAGCCGTTCATGAGGGGTCTGGACAGGGTAGATAGAGAGAAACTGTTCCCACTTGTGAAAGAACGAGAGGGCATAGATTTAAAGTATTTGGTAAGAGAAGCAAAAGTGACATGAGGAAAAACTTTTTCACACAGCGAGTGGTTAAGGTCTGGAATGTGCTGCCTGAGAATGTGGTGGAGGCAGGTTCAACTGAAGCATTCAGGAGGGAATTAGACAGTTATATGAAAAGGAAGAATGTTCAGGGTTACAGGGAGAAGATCGGGGAATGGAACTGAGGGAGTTTGCTCTTTCATAGAGCCAGTGTGGACATGATGGGCCGAATGGCCTCCTTCTGTGCTGTAACAATTCTGTGATTCTGTGAAGTTATGGCCGGTTACAATTCACATGAGGCACTATGTTTTAAAGTGGAATGACTTTCAATGATGTTGCTCTGGAATAGTTATTCTTTGTATATATAGCAATATATTATATTAAAATTAAACATAGAAACATAGAAAATAGGAGCAGGAGTAGGTCATTCGGCTCTCCGAGCCTGCACCACCATTCAATACGATCATGGCTGATCGTCCAAACTCAGTACCCTGTTCCCGCTTTCTCCCCGTATCCCTTGATTCCTTTTGCCCTAAAGACGATATCTAATGTGTTCCTGAATATATTTAATGATTTGGCCTCAACTGCTTTCTGTGGTAGAGAATTCTACAGGTTCACCACTCTCTGGGTGAAAAAATCCCTCCTCATCTCAGTCCTAAATGGCTTACCACTTATCCTTAGATTGTGACCCCTCGTCCAGGAATCCCCCACCATCGGGAACATCCTTCCTGCATCTAGTCTGTCCAGTCCTGTTAGAATTTTGTAGGTTTCTATGAGATCCCCTCTCATTCTTCCAAACTCTAGTGAATACAAGCCTAATTGACCTAATCTCTCTTCATACATCAGTCCTGCCATCCCAGGAATCAGTCTGGTGAACTTTCGCTGCACTCGCTCCATAGCAAGAACATCCTTCCTCAGATAAGGAGACCAAAACTGCACACAATACTCCAGATGTGGTCTCACCAAGCCCTTGTATAATTGCATCAGTACATCCTCCCACTATGAAGTCCAACATACCGTTTGCCTTCTTAACTGCCTGCTGCACCTGCATGCTTACTTTCAGTGACTGGTGCACAAGGACACCCAGGTCTCGCTGCACATCCCCCTTTCCCAATCTATCGCTGTTCAGAAAATAATCTGCCTTTCTGTTTTTGCCACCAAAGTGGATAACCTCACATTTATCTACATTATACTGCATCTGCCATGTATTTGTCGACTCACTCAACCTTTCCAAATCACACTGGAGTTTCTCTGCATCCCCCTCACAGCTCCCACTCCCACCCAGCTTTGTGTCATGTGCAAACTTTATATCATTAATATATATTGTGAATATAGTTATGGATCTTGTGTTTGGAATCATGTTCGGGGAGATGTATATTTGTATGCTGTATTGAAGACATGGTGGAAGACGGTGTCTACTGTAACAATAGCAGAAATGGCTTTGCCGTGAGACAGGATTTTTTGATAAGTACCTTACTGCATTTCAATTAAGACAGGCTCAGGGTCACAATAATTGATAGACTTGTAGGCCTCATGATGGAAATGTAAGGAAAGGTGTTCGGAGACTATTCATAATTGGAATGTTGATGGGGATAGCAAACATTCCCCATTGTGTGACACTGACATAGGCTATCAAGCTATCTTCAGAGATAATGTATGGGAGGTGCAGTCATACCTGATCAATCGAAAGAGATAAGGTGGAATGTAACCTTATATGGAATTAAGGAATCTTCAGATGGTAGCACAAATGAAAGTTGCTGAGAGACATTGGGGAGAATCCTACAGTCAACAGAACACCTCAAGAGACAAGACTGCACTACAGCAGCTCAGGAAGCAAGAATCAAGGACACTCTGCTGTTTAACTACTGCTGCTGGTTAAGTATTGCTTGTAAATCCTTGCTATGCTGAAAAAACTCACTATCTTGATTTAAGAATACCAGAGTGTGTACCTTGTGGGTCAAAGGCTTGTCAACCTCCCGCACAAACATACAAAAATCTTACAATTGGCAATCCAGAGATGGGACATGATGACTAGTTAAAACTAGACTTCTGGTCTTTGTTGAGATGGAGTCTCCTAGTCATTTGCCTGGCCAGCATTTGATCTAGGAGGGGGAACTGTAACTGATGTGTGTCAGTACATTTTATTGATTACCACTAGTTGTTTTTTCTCAAATGAAAAATCGTGACAGACAAACCCGTGTTGAAGGCTTTTCAGGTCCAGCGAGATAGAAAAGTTAAAATGAAGGACCGGCAGGTACTGTTCATGGAATGTTTAAACCCAAAGATCGTGTTCCGTTTGAGGAAGTAGTTCAGTTTATTCAGGAACGGGTTGATGAGAAGAAGTTGAAGGTAGGTAGAGCCTTCAAGCTCATCTCCTCAGCGGCATCATATTGCGTGCAGAGGGATGACCAGTTAGTCCAAGGAAAGGGCAAATTCATACAGAATCAGAAGCATCAGATTGATGTGTTACAGCAGCAGCTGGCTAGTATGAGAACAGTAATTCAGCAGCAGTGTGTTATTGCTGTACAGGCAGGGAGTTCGATGCATTCTCTCCAAAATGCTCAGCAAGACTTCGATATTATGAGCCAGGAAAATAAAAAAACTTAGCGAGCAGTTAGAAGACTCACGAGGTGTTCTGAGGGAAGCCCTTTAGTAGCCCCACTGGGAGACAGATCACTGACAGTGCCATCTTAAAATCAGGGAGTTAGAGAGTAAGTTGGGGAAACAGTGAGTATTTGTGTCTGCTGTCACCCTATATGATCCAGAATATACTGATTCCTCAGAGGTAGAGTGGGATTCATTCGGGGAGAAAGCCTCCAAGTACCACTCGGGTGAAGACTAGTGGGTCCAGGACCTCCCCACTCCACACAACCCCCCTCCCACCTCCGCCGATCTTCCTGTTAATGTGGTGGTGGAGACTTGTGTTTTAAATCAAGCGGGACAGCAGACAGGAACTAATTCCTGACCCCGGTCCCTGAGTCCCAATGATTTACAAACCTGCATCCATGAGTTACACATTATTAAAATGGGGACTCATTGTGAATTGAGAATTTCAGAACCTGAAAGTAGATTGCACATGAGGGAGAATGGACAGAAGGAAAAGAAATTACGACAGCCCACTGTAAAGGTTAGGACGGTGTGTGAGCAACCAGATTGTTGTGAAAAGAAGTTCAACTTGAAACCTTCACTGGAGTTCATATCCAGCTCAGATCCTGTGTCGAGGGAAATTTAAACAGAGAGTAACTCCTCTCTGTGTGATTCCCTTGTGTGTGTGTTCAGTGTTCTGTGTCACTGGAATTGTAGACTAATTAAACCTCTTTGGTCTAGTCTTGTATGTTGTTTTAAGATTGTTGGTTGTTTAATCTGTGTTCTGTATACACTTGGATCAAAGTTGATTTAAAGAGAAGGATGAGTTCAGTTCTGATGAAATGAAGGAGAATGGAATATATGAGGTTGTAGTGTTCTCTCTCTTGAAGAATCTCTCTGTGACTGGAAGCTCTGTATAACAGGCTGCAAAAACTTTGCTGGGTGATTTTCTTTTGGGACTAAGAATGTTGAAGATTTTCTTTTGTTGTTTGTGGAATTAACTCTTTCTTTAGTTTTCTATTTACAGGCATTCATAAACGTACCAGAAAAAAGAAGACAAGTGATGTAATTTAATTTCTTCTTTTCCCTTTTAAAGAAAAAGCACGTGTTTATTCTGTTCTGTGTTTAGTTAATCAGTAGTTCTAAGTTATTAAAGTTGAAAAGACCCAGAGTGGCTGCAGTGTGTGTGAGAGGAAGCTTCCTAATTTGTGAATAAAAGACCTTTTTGCCAGTTTGGGTGTGTGTGATTCTTCTGTTTGAATTTTTTTGTGTGTGTGTCATCTTCATTGTTCTGTGCAGTGAACTTAAACCTGTTTAACCCTTTGTGGTCTTAAGTGGAAGTTGTTTTAAGTTGTCTGTTTAATGTGTGTCTGCATTTGTAATATTTAGTTTTTATCCCTGGGACACACAATCCTGCAATAGTAGAATTGTCACTTTGAGTTAAATATGAGAATTGTAAGCACAGTCTAAAGGGATGTGGAATTAATAAAGTAAACCTTTCTAAGTGATGAAATTGGAATTTCATTGGTTGCCACAGTGACATTCTAGTGACAATGATAAAACATGTGGGAATTTTATCCTGGAGACTAATTCACACATGTAAGAGTGGGACAGTTTTAAGGTTTGACTATGTAAATTGGAATTTGGGATGTTTGAGGTGATTGTTCAGTCACCTGGGTTGGAATTAGTCTTGGGTTTTTAAGAAAGCTAAGGAGTTTTAGAAACAATTGGGAGTTTAATTGAAAATACTTTAACCCATTTGGGTGTGTGTACATGACTTAAAGGAATGTATTTGCTCTTTTTTCAAAGAAAAGGTGGTGATGCAATCTGAGAACTTTTGCCCCGCCCCCTTTTCAAACTAGCAGAGACAGTTAACCCTTTCAGCTCGCAGCTTAGCTCACTACAAAACTTTTAGTTCATTGAAGATTTATATACAGTACATTAGGCATTATGAAATTTTAAGCTGATGAATTCACAGATACAATTAGACATGTTAACCCATTGGGCTCCTGACCAGAGACAAATGGATTCTTTGTGCTTTTTAAAAAACAAAATCAAGAACAATAAGAAATCCAGAAGTTTTGAAAATCTTTCAAGACAAAGTGCTTGAAAACAAGAGATGTGAAGATCACCTCTAAACACCTGCAAACACTTTTATCTGATGTAAAAGCACCATTTAAAAGCACCAAGCCTGGGGATAATTATTTCTAAAATTGGAATTGAAAACACAAATTGATGAGTTGTTATTCCAAGAACTCGTAAGGGAAGTTTACTTGAAGTTTCAGCAGATAAACAAAATTTTACTTCAAAACAAAATGGTAATGCCTGGGGCAACTACATGTCTGCCTGCCAGTATATTATTGTGAAGTAAGATGTTGTGTCAGTGGGAACTGCCGCTACAGTGAGATAATGATTAAGGGTCTGTTTGATTCTTCAGTTAAAGACATTATGGGGAATGGACTTTAAAGTTTCTCCAGGGTGCAAAAATGAAATAGAATTGTAATTAATGAGAATTGTAATTAATGAGACTTGGAAATAAAATCTGGTTGATGTGAAATCCAAGTAAGGAATTTTGGGGACAAAAATTGACACAATAAGAACTCAAATGTTAAATTAATGTTCATAATTTCCAGGAAGTTCAGAAATTTCTAATAAGAGTTAGGAGAGTGGAGTTAAGAATTGTAAATTGATAGCTTTCTCTTGCAGATTTGTATCTTGCCTATGTTTTTCTTTAAGAGAACTGAATTTGACATTCTGGCCACTACCCAAGGCATTGGGACCATGCAGTGGGAGATGAGCACAGTCTCGAGACACCTGCCCCACCCCCTCCCCTTTTAGATCTTTTATCAATATCACTGGAGAGTCAGGAATGTGTGACATGATATTATTACACTGGTGTAAGTGTGCAAATGTGATGTGTTATGCATAAAGTAACTAACATGCAGATGCATGATGAAATGCACTGAAGAATGTGTCTCAGACATGTTCACCAACTTGACAACAGCACAACATGGAATGGTTAATGTGGCCAGTAGAGTGAAACATGTTTTAAATTATCAAGGCATTGACACATATTCCAGAGAGTAACTGACTTTAAACAATTAGAATAGAATTAAACACATTGGAAATGGACAGAGGGAGCAAGATGAAAGTTCAGAGAGAGACAGTTGAAGGGTTAGGAATGATTCAAAAGATGGATATGATAAAGGGAGAGCTGGAGAATCTTTCAAGTCCATGCCTGATCTGTTACTTGAAACAAAAGTACTGAGAACAGGACAATCATTTAGAATTAACAAGCTTCAGCAAAAGAATAAAGAATTAGTATTAGGAATCTTGAATTACTGCAACAGTTGTTAAGGAACAGATAATAATGAGGAATCACATTGTTAGATTCAAAAATCCACCTATTTATATCTCCCTCGTCAATGAAACCACCTGGGTTGTCCCTGACTTGTCTTGGTGTCTCCAGTCAGAGGATGCCTTTGTTTGCCCATATGATATTGTAGAAAACTCTGCTCCAGCATGTGGATTAACCTGGAACAAAGACCCACCTCAACTGTACAATGGAAATAGTGAGTGGAGAGGAGTTCCCCAATCACTCTGTCTACCAAGGTGAGGGAAGGTATTGTGTTGTTACTACCCACACAGAGTATACATATGGCAGTTTAATGTGTCAAATAAAGAAGGGAGAATTTTGTTTTAGTCCCTCTCTAAGGGCTCAGATAGTAAACAAGGTCCTATTCAGTATAAGGAATAATCAGCAAATAAATATCACTGTTAAAGATGACCTCAAGGAGCAGTTATATCAATATGTCAGTAGATTTGTTTATGGCATCCCCCTTTTCCTGAACATCTGACTGAGCTATTACAAAGACTCAATACATCCAACAAACACTTTTATGTCCTGCAACAATAAAATGAGGAAATTGATAAGGAAATCCCTGAGATAGGGGATGAGAGTCACTGGTGTGACATTGAAATACCCCCTTGGATCAGGATTATTTCCCATGTCTTTGTAATCGTTCAATAGGCGATAAATCTGATTTTGGTGTGTGCGTTAAGACAAATCATGGGGATGAGAAAGAAATTGAGAATTCGACAAGAGACCATGAAAGAATATGCCCCACTTAAGGGTAATGTATGAGGGATCAATGCCATCTGGTATTTTACCCTCATGGTGGGCACTGTAGGGGTTAACAACTACCATGTTTAATCTGTTGGATGAATCTGTGCGAGTTGTGGCCTGATACAATTCACATGAGGTGCTATGTTTTGAAGTAGAATAATTTGAAATGATATTGTGGTTATGTTCGGGAATATTTATACTTTGTATATGTATCAAAGTATTATATTCTAATTAAGTTATGGACCTTGTGTTTGGAATCATGTTGTTATGTGAAATGTATATTTGTACGCTGTATTGGAGAGATGGTGGAAGACGGTTTAACTGTAACAACAATAGCAGAAGTGACTTTGCTATGAGACAGCATGTTTTGATAAGTACCTTACTGCATTTCAATTAAGACAGGCTCAGGGTCACAATAATTGATAGACTTGTAGCCCTCATGATGGAAATGTAAGTAAAGGTTTTCGGAGACTATTTATGACTGGAATGTTGATGGGGATAGCAAACATTCCCCATTGTGTGACAATGACTTAGGCCATCAAGCTATCTTCAGAGACAATGTATGAAAGGTGAGGTCATACCTGATCAATTGAAAGGGTTCAGGTGGAATGTAACCTAATATGGAATGAAGGAACCGTCGGAGGATCAGGGTGCAGGTATGAATGAAAGGTGCTGAGAGACATCAGTGCACACAGATTCGAGAAGAGACCATCCTGCAGTCAACAGAACACCTCAAGAGAGAGGACTGCACCACAGCAGCTCGGGACGCCAAACTGAGGGCACTCTGCTGTTTAACTACTGCCATTGGTTTAGAATTGTTTGCAAATCCTTGCTGTGCTTAATGAACTCACTGTCTTGATTTAAAAATATCAGAGACAGTACCTTGTGGGTTAAAAGTGAATCAACATCCTACACAAACACACAATAATCATACAGAGGTCCCTCTAACGCTTCTCGTACCCGCCTGTAATATCAGGAAATTTTACATCAGACATTAAGTGATTGTCGGCACTGTCCATGTTCCAGTAGGTGTCATTGTCCATGGATCTATATTCAGAATGTGTTAGTGTCTGTATCTCTATCATAAAGTATAAAGAGACCAGGAGAGGGAGCGAGAGTTCACTCAGCGAGCAGGAAACAGCGAGAGCGGAGCCGGAGCATAAAGTAACCGGGAGAGACAGCAAGAGTTTGAAAACAACGTGAACAGTGACGTCACAGGAAAGCTGCCCTCTACAGCTTCCAGCCTCATAGTCCTGCAACCCTGGACAACCCGCTTCTACCTCCTTCCCAAAATCCACAAACAAGACTGTCCTGGTGCTCACGTTGTTTCAGCCTTTTCCTGCCCCACTGAATTTATTTCTTCCTATCTTGTCTCTATCTTTTCTTCCCTGGTCCAGTCTCGTCCCACCTGCATCCCGTGACTCTTCTGATGCCCTATGTCATTTTGACAATTTCCAGTTTCCTGGCCCCATCTGTCTCCTCTTCACTATGGACGTCCAATCTCTCTGCACCTCCATCACCCACCGGTACGATTTGAGGGCACTCTGCTTCTTCCTTGAACAGAGGCCCAACCAGTCCCCATCCACCACCACCTTCCTCAGTCTGGCTGAACTTGTTCTCACATTGAACAACTTCTCCTTCAACTCCACTCACTTCCTTCAAGTAAAAGGTGTTGCTGTGGGTACCCACATGGGTTCTAGTTTTGCCTGTCTTTTTGTGGGATATGTCAAACATTCCTTCTTCCGGTCCTAATCAGGCCCCCTCCCCCAACTCGTTTTCCGGTACATTGATGAATGTGTTGGTGCCATTTCCTGCTCCTGCCCCGAACTGGAAAACTTTATCAACTTTGCTTCTAATTTCCACCCTTCTCTCTCAGCTTTACATGGTCCATCTCCAACACTTCCCTTCCCTTCCTCGACTTCTCTGTCTCCATCTCTGTGAATAGGCTGTCTAGTAATATTCATTATAAGCCCACTGACTCCCACAGCTACCTGGACTAGGTAAGTACACCATTCCATTCTCCCAGTTTCTCCGTCTCCAACGCATCTACTCTGATGATGCAACATTTCTCCTCTACATTGGGGAGACCAAACACAGATTGGGTGACTGCTTTGCGGAACACCTCTGCTCAGTCCGAAAGCATGACCCTGAGCTTCCAGTTGCTGGGCATTTCAACACACACCCCCTGCTCTCATGTCTATATAACTGTCCTGGGCTTGCTGCAGTGTTCCAGTGAACATCAATGCAAGCTCGAGGAACAGCATTTCATTTACCGATTAGGCACGCTACAGCCTGCTGGACTGGACATCGTGTTCAATAATTTCAGAGCATGACGGGCCCCCCTTTTTATTTTCTGCTTTTTTTTTTCTTTTTCTTTCTTTATTTATTTTATTTCATTTGTTTCATCATTCATTTTTTATTACCATGTGCCTACCCACTGCTTTTTTTGTCATGTTGATGCTTTGGGTCAGGTTGTTCCAAGTTTCTGTCAATTAACACTCTCTCTCTAGTAACGTTAATGTCTTTCACCACACATTAACATATTGTTTGCCTTTGTTCCATGACAAGTGGTAGAAGTGTCAGTGGGAGAACATTACGGTGATCGTGACCATAACTCTGTAAGATTTAAGGTCGTTATGGAAAATGGCAAAGATGGACCGGAAATAAAGGTACTGAATTGGGGGAAGGCCGATTTCAATATGATAAATCAGGATCTGGCCAAAGTGGACTGGGAGCATCTACTTGTAGGAAGGTCTACATCAGACCAGTGGGAATCAGTCAAAAAGGAAATAGTGAGAGTTCAGGGCCAGCATGTTCCCATAAAGGTGAAGGGTAGGACCAACAGTTCCAGGGAACCCTGGATGTCAAGGGATATAGCGGATTAGATAAGGGAAAAAAGGAGGCTTATGGCAGATTCAGAGGGCTGAAAACAGCGGAGGCCCTAGAGGAGTTTATAAAGTGTAGGGGCGTACTTAAAGAAGTAATTAGGAGAACAAAGAGGGGGCATGAAAAAACACTGACGGGCAAGATAAAGGAAAATCCCAAGGTGTTTTATAAGTATATTAAGGGCAAGAGGATAACCAGGGAAAGAGTAGGGCCCATTACGGACCAAAGTGGCAATCTGTATGTGGAGCCAGAGGATATAGGTGAGGCTTTGAATGATTACTTTTCATCTGTGTTCAATATGGAAAAGGACGATGTAGTTGGAGAGATCAGGGAGGGGTTTGTGATATACTTGAACAAATTAGCATTGAAAGGAAGGAGGTATTAGCGACTTTAGCGGGCTTAAAAGTGGATAAATCCCCAGGCCCAGATGAGATGTATACCAGGCTGCTATGTGAGGCAAGGGAGGAGATTTCGGAGGCTCTGACACAAATTTTCAAATCCTCTCTAGCCACAGGAGAGGTGCCAGCGGACTGGAGGACAGTGAATGTGGTATCATTATTCAAGAAGGGTAGTAGGGATAAACCAGGTAATTACAGGCCAGTGAGTCTAACATCTGTGGTCGGGGTACTATTGGAAAATATTCTGAGGGACAGGATTAATCTCCACTTGGAGAGACAGGGATTACTCAAGAATAGTCAGCATGGCTTTGTCGGGGAGATCATGTCTAAGAATTTTGACTGAATTTTTTGAGGAGGTGACGAGATGTGTAGATGAGGATAAAGTAGTTGATGTAGTATACGTGGACTTCAGTAAGGCTTTTGATAAGGTCCCGCATGGAAGATTGGTCAAGTAAGTAAGAGCCCATGGGATCCAGGGCAATTTGCCAAATTGGATCCAAAATTGACTTCATGGCAGGAGGCAGAGGGTGTTGGTGGATTGTTGTTTTGTGAGTGGAAGCCTGTGACCAGTGGAGTACCACAGGGATCGGTGCTGGGACCCTTGTTGTTTGTAGTGTATATTAATGATTTTGACGTGAATATAGGAGGTATGATCAGTAAGTTCGCAGATGACACTAAAATTGGTGCTGTCGTAAATAGTGAGGAGGAAAGCCTTAGATTACAGGATGATATAGATGGGCTGGTAAGATGGGCAGAGCAGTGGCAAATGGAATTTAATCCTGAGAAGTGCGAGGTGACGCATTTTGGGAGGACTAACAAGGCATGGGAATATACAATGGATGCTAGGTCCCTCGGAAGTACAGAGGGTCAGAGGGACCTTGGTGTACTTGTCCATAGATCACTGAAGGCAGCAGCACAGGTAGATAAGGTAGTTAGGAAGGCATATGGGATACTTGCATTTATTAGCCGAGGCATAGAAGAGCAGGGAGGTTATGATGGAGCTGTATAAAATGCTAGTCAGGCCACAGCAGGAATACTGTGTACAGTTCTGGTCACCACACTATATGAAAGATGTGATTGAACTGGAGAGGGTGCAGCTGAGATTCACCAGGATTGTAAGAGGTTCCGTTCCCGTACCCCCTTACTACAGTTCTTGGACTTTGGGAATGACAAGAACAAAATTGCACACGACACAGGGTTAGGCTGAACCACAAATTTGTTTATTTAAAAAAACAAAAACCCTCCTAACACCCTGTTATAAAGACCACTAAACTAATTTAAAGGACACCATATGACACCTTGATTGGTTAGTCCAAATTAAATCCCTCCACGATTTCACCCTCAGCGCTCACCCAAACACACAGGTCACCACAACTTATAAAATAAACTTTTTGGAAAAAAAACCACAGGCAAAGCTCCACGTTTATGCCCCAAATTCACTCAATTCAAAACCCAAAATCTCCCAGGATTTGGTTGCCACACTTAAAATTGTTTTAAAACTCTCAGCCTCAAATACCTCTTGGATTTGGCTGATAACTTACAATCCTCCATGTGATTGGTCCTTCCGGTGAGAATTGTAGGTCCACGAGCCAGGTTGACCATTCCTGACCCTCCTTCTCGACTGCAGCATCAAACCCTTTGATCTTGTCCTTTTTATGATGATCCTTATCGAAATATCATAATCACATCTCCTGAAGCCATCCTGCTGGATGGTCAGCACTTAGCACCTTTAATCCTTTTCCTCTGTTACCTGCCTGGTCCAGACAGATCCATTCAGTGCTGATGTGATTTCCTGGACTGAGAACAATGAACTCCACCAAGGTGAGGTAAACAATGGCCCCCCCAATCACTTAACATGATGGCAGTTATCACTGTGTCACTGTTATAATAATGTCCCAAAGTCCAGTCCTTTAACAGTATCAGTTCTGTTGTGATATTGGAATGTTTGTGAATTGACCCACAGGAATGCAACCTCCCTCTGTGTGCTTTGTGTTGAGGTTTGGCTCTTATTCACAGTACTAGTGTCCGTGGGGGTTGGGGTACCTTCCCCAAACTCTACAAAGTGCAGTTTTACAGTCCAGTTGAGGGGGAGGAATTCCAATCCCACAGTTTAGAATCAGGCCACATTTTGTGGCCCAGGTCTGACTTCTGTACGCCGTGGCAGAGTGTCTGGTCAAAGTTAACAGGTCCTTGATGGCACTCCTTCGCTTTGGTAGAGGAATAACTCAGGATGTCCCATGTCCGGCCAATTATATACCATCTGCGTGGAGCCATTCCTGTGCCTGCTTCGCAGAAGGTTGACGGGTTTGGCTCTGCGCAGGCCGGGCATGTGGATCATCCTCTCAGCTTATGTTGAAGATGTGCTCCTCACGGTCACAAATCCCATTGACTTGCGGAGGATGCACGACTGCCAGCAGACTTTTTCCGCCACATCCTCTGTGAGGATCAATTGGGGAAAGTGTTCAGGTCTCCTGGTGGGTCAGTGGCGGGTGGAGCCCCTGCTGGAGGAGTTAATGTGGTTTGCATGGAGCACCACACACCTCCTCTATCTGGGAGTCCACCTCAGCCCGACTGAGGAAGCCTTGGCGGCAAACTGGGAGGAGTTGGAGGCAAAAGCCACTACTGGGTTAGGACTGCTACGCATGCATTCCGACAGGGGCCGAGCGCTGGTCATAAACCAACTGGTGGCCTCGATGCTGTGATACCGATTGGTCACTTTGGTCCTGTCCCCTGCATTGCCACCAAGATTCAGAAGAAGCTCGTCAATTTCTTCTGGGGCAAGAGAAAACACTGGGTCTCTGCCGCAGTCCTGCGTCTGCTGATTGAGGAGGGCGGCCAGTCACTAGTGAGCGTCCGCACCCAGACTGTGACTCTCCACCTTCAGACCCTGCAGAGATACCTGTATGTCAAGTGTCCTCCCAGATGGTGTGCCCTGGTGATGTATTTTATCTGCCAGTGTCACTGCCTTCAATACAACACGCAACTCTCAGCGGAGAATGTTAGCTCCACCTCCCTGAGGGAGTTGCCTGTCTTTCACTGCGATCTATTCAGAGTCTGGAACATGGTCACCTGCAGTCAAGGCACTCACCCACTGGCAGAGGAAAGGGCCTTGGCTGTCGCACCAGCCAGCTCCGGGAATGGACCGACAGGTGGCGGAGTAGTTGAAGCCCCCGGGACACCCCTCACTGTGGGTGACATTGGGGCTCGGGAGGATGGAACACTCTCAGCCGAGCTGACCCTCGCTCAGCCAGAACTGCTCATCGGTCCGGGGCACCGAAACCCTCCTCGGGAGCTTGTCCCGCACAACCTGAGCCGCCTCTCGAAAATGCCCTCTGTGCCATTCCACACCGTGCGGAGGAGTTTTCTGTACGGGCTGCTCCTGCTCACTCTCCACTTCCTCGCCCTCGTCTCCCACCTGGACATGCTTTTGCAGTCCTTGTTACCAGCTGGCGGTGAGGGGAAACCCCGTGGAGGTCTCTCTACATGGGAAACGTCACCCTTTACATCAGAGACCAGGGGTGCAGGGTGCTGCACAGGGCAGTCCCATGCAATAGACTTTTAAATAGGTACACAGACTGTCCAGGCCGATGTGAAACAAGGGGAGGCCTCACAGTGTGAGCACACATTGCAATGCACTTCACTGTTTATCAACACAGAGATGATGGACTGAGGGAGGCTTCACAGTGTGAACACAGTGTGAAATATACACAATGTTTATAAACATAAACATAAATGAGGGAGGTGGTGGTGTAGTGGTAATGTCACTGGACGAGTGGAGAGGAGGCCATCTCCTGCCCCGACAGGCCCAGCTGACGGGGCATCATTTTCAACTATAACTGGATCTGGTATGTCCTGGTTGAGTGTGGATTTCGGCTGGGAGGGCCGACCCTTTGGGGCCTCATCCTCCTCTCCATTCAGGACACCCGACCCAGTGGCAGAAAGGGAGACATCCCCAGGCTCCCCCACCACAAGCAGGGCTCCACTTGCTCCTTCAGGAGGGGCTGCATGTACAGGGGTTTCCTCCTCCCCTCCATCCTGAGGGCCAGGGAGCTCCTGCCCAGGCTTTACAGCCTTGATGGTGGTGGTTGCAGGGGGAACCTGGGGACCTGAACCAGGAGACAGCTCCCCTCCAATAGATGGTCCCTGCTCCACAGGGCCATGATTTACCTCCGTGGAGGGGTGCCTTCTCCTCTTTTTCCCACTTGGGCGCAGAGGCTCAGAGACCTCCATGTCATCAGAGGCCTCTGCCTCCTCACCCTCATTTTGCCTGGTCACCCTGGGCCTGAGCCCATCCATGGAGCAGGTGGATTCCCCAGAAGCGGGCCTTGGGCTGAGCCCAGGCTCAGGTTGTGTCATGGTGTCTGGGGACGCGCATCTCAGCGTTTAATTTTCCTCCGTACCTTCCTTCCACTCGGATGGACACCCCCTCCCCATCGGAGGCCGTGAAAACCATAGCATCTGGAACTGACTGAGTGACGTCTTTAGGAGGTGTCGGGGGAGTGGGAGGAGGTACAGCGGTGCCACCCTGGGCCGCCGAGGTGGAGTTGGCAGCTGGGGGGATTGGGGAATTTCTTATGAACATTCCCCACCCCCTTGCAGACATGGCACCACGCCCCGTCCAAGGTCCAGAAGACACGGTAGGTCGTCCCCTGGAACTCGACATTGAAATGGCCATCTGTGACCTCCTCCCGCGCCAGCTGCATAAATAACTGGCGGCGGAAGGAGTACACATGCCGGAGGCTGTTCTCCTGAAGAACGAGCGGGACTGGGCTGAGCCCTGTCTTTACTTCCCCCAGATGGTGCAGGTGGGGAAGGAGGAGCTCTTGAGGAATGAAGGGCGGTACATTTGACAGAATGACCCATTGCACAGTGGCCTACAGGGGGTTCACTGGCAAAAAGATCCCACCCACGGTGAGTCCCTTGCTCAGGGCCAGGGACACCGCCCGCTCTTCAGGAAAAATACAGCCTTCCCGTACATTTTAGAGGCAGCAAAAATGGCCGAAGGGCCGACAACCTCGGTCATTTCTTTTACACATGCCTCTATTGACATATTGGGGTGTATGTAGCTCTTGACCCCATGCTTTGATGTTATTGGTGCAAACGATGACGGAGCAACAGGTGCAGCTGCAGCAGCCGCAGCAGCATACGTGTGAGAAGGTCCGGCCACCGGTGAAGAGGGGCTTGCCATGGGGTCGAAGAGCCATGCCCAACTCTAAGAAATAAAGTAAACAAAAGTTTTTTAAACTAAGGCAATATAATGGAGGGGGTGGGGGTAGAGGGGGAAAGGGGTGAAAAGGAAAAGCAGAGGAGAGTAGAGATTAGGTAGCTGAGTGGTGGAAGGGAGAGAAATGCTGTGAGGATGTTTCTCTTCAATTGGTGATTGGAGCACCTTCCTTTAGAGAACACAAAGTCCAGTCTCCTGGTCAGGGGAGGGTTCTTCACCCGGGTCAGCTGGAAGCCCCGATTCTTTCCCCTTTCTGCTCTTGTTACAAAGAGTTTCTTCACCCGGGCGGCTCCAGCCGTCCCGAGCCACACAGTTGGGGTGGGGAAGGATGCCCCTTAGTGCAAGATGGAGGAAAACACAAAAGCAAATACAGGGACCCCTATAGAATCTTTCAGCCCCACCCCTGGATCTTCCGGCATCTCCTCCCTCCCCCAACAGTCCAAGCAAAACAGTTCACCACCTCTCCAAAATAACTCACAGGTCCTTTACTCCAATAGATAGACTCAGGTCCACACTTGTGTTATAGTTTGTAGTTGTTACTTCTCAGTTCTCTACTCTCCAGTTCCAGCTCCCACAGGTACAGCTGCTTCAGCTGATCACACACAGGAAGTGCTCCACAAACTGCCCAGCCAATCCCGTGCTGTACCTGTCCTGGGAGTGTTTGATGGGACAGTGTCGAGGGAATAAAAACAGAAAATGCTGGAAATACCCAGAAGGTCAGGCAGTATCTGAGGAGAGGGGAAGAGAGTTAACATTTCACATCATTTATCTTTCATCGGAAAACTGCGTAGTGTAGAGGGAGTCTGAGCCAAGACCCACTTGTCACTACCAGTATAATTATCTTCTGCTGTATCTTCCTGCTTTGAATCAACTCAATACGTGTCTTAAAACCTGATCATTTTGAACAAAATCCCTTGGTTTGAAGGTCAGTGATAATAACCTGACCAGGCTTTAATTAGAAAACAATATGTGTTCAAGAAATATTAAACTGAATGGGGATGATGGATTTAATAAAATTGCCTCTCCATCTCTCTTTCTCTGTACCGCTGTCTGTATTCCTTTGTCAAATTGCTTCACCGTCTTTCACTCTCTGCCTCATTTTATCTCTCCATCTCTCTGGTTAATCAATTCCGGCCACCCTCCCATCTCTATGTTTCATTCTCTGTCGCTGTTCCTTGCCTCCTCATTCTCTCACTCTCATTAACTTTGCTCTTTCTCTCTCCCAGTCTCTCTCTCTCTCTCTCTCTCTCTCTCTGTCTATCTCTCTGTCTATCTCTCTGTCTATGTCTGTTATTTCCCTCTGCCTTACTGTTTTTCTCACTCTTTTTGCCCTTCACTTTCCTGCTTCTGGTTTCTACTTTTTGCAATGATTCTTCCCCCCACCCACACCCACTCTGTTCTCTGCCTTGCTCTCTCTCCATCGCCCTCTCTGCCAGTCTCCGCTTTCCCTCTTGCTATACATTGCCTCACTCAATCTTTTCCAATTCCTCTGCCTGGTCTCCTTCTATCTGTCTCAAAGTCAAACTATCTTCTCTATCTCTCCCTGTCTCTCATTATTCTAGGTTTTTGGTTCCTTTGTCTCAGCCTTTGTCTTTTTTTTCCTTCCTCTCTTTGTCTATCTCTCTCATTCTCCCTCTCTCTCTAACTCTCTCGCCCAGTCTCTCTCTCTCTCCGTGTCTACCTTGTAAGTCAGGATTCCTGGTGCAACAGGACTGTCCCAATACAAACACTGTCACACTGAGCCCAACCTGGACTCTGAACACATTCCATGAGCTGATCACAGCTTCTGACCCTGAGTTTTAAATGAGTGCCCAGGATGTTCAGGACCCCACCAGTGGTTGGAATCCAGCAAGATTTCACTGTTAATCTGGAGAGAAGCTTCTTTGTGGTTCTAACATCTGCTGCACCACTGCCTCCACATCTCACCCAGCCCCATCTCTGAAGGTATTATTACATTTCATATTCCTGTGACTATTCCACCCTCTTCTTTCCCCATGGATTCTCCGTGCCTTCGATTAGCCTCTTACAAACATATGAATTAGGAGTAGAAGTAGGCCATTCGGCCCCTCGAGCCTGCTCTACCATTCAATACGATCATGGCTGATCTGTTTGTGTCTCAAACTCCACACTCCCATCTACCCCCGATAACCTTTGATTCCCTTGACTAACAAGAATCTATCTACCCCCGCCTAAAAATTATTCAGTGACCCTCCACCACCACCTTCTGAGACAGAGAGTTCCAAAGTCAAACAACCCTCTGAGAGAAAAATACTCTCCTCATCTCTGTCCTGAAAGGGCCACACCTAATTTTAATCAACGTCCCATAGTTCTGGACTCCCCCACAAGAGGAAACATCCACCTTGTCAAGACCGTTCAGGATCTTATATACTTCAATCAAGTCTCCGCTCATTCTTCTAAACTCCAGTGAAAACAAGCCCAGTCTGTTCAACCTTTCCTCATAACACAACCCACTCATTCCAGGTATCAATCTAGTAAACCTTCTCTGAACCACCTCCAATGCATTCACATCCTTCCTTAAATAAGGAGACCAAAACTGCACACAGTATTCAAGATGTGGTCTCACCTGTATAATTGAAGCATAACATCCTTACTTATATTTTCAATTCCTCTCGTAATAAAGCATAGCATTCCATTCACCTTCTTTATTACTTGCTGTACCTATAGACTAACTTTTTGTGATTCATGCACTAGAACACCTAGATCCCTCTGCACCTCGGAATTCTGCAGTCGTTCTCCATTTAAGTAATACTCTGCTTTTTTATTCTTCCTGCCAAAGTGAACAACTTCACATTTTCCCACATTATGCCCCATCTGCCTGATTTTTGCCCACTCACCCAACCTATCTGTATTGGTCTGCAACCTCCTTATATCCTCTTCACAACATACTTTCCTCCCTATCTTTGTGTCATCTGCAAATTTAGCTGCCATGCCATCGTTCCCCTCATCTAGGTCATTGATATAAATTGTAAAAAGTTGAGGCCCCAGCACAGACTCCTGCAGGACCCCACTTGTCACATCCTGCCAATCAGCAATTTCTGCATACTCTCTGTTTACTGTCAGTCAGCCAATCTTCTATCCATGTTAATATGTTACCCCCTACACCATGAGCTCCTACTTTGCACAATAACTTTTATGTGGCACCTTGTCAAATGTCTTCTTGATAAAACTGTTGCCTCATGTTCCTTATTTTGTCAGCCTATGACTGTAACTGAGGCTGTTTGGTCATTTTCTGAATTCATCTGAAACGTTTGAATAATTGGGAAGGAATTGTTGCTGATCTGCTGAGCTTATATCCATCTGGGACACAGATGTCACTGGAGATTAGGGAACCCAGCCTGGTGAACATCAAGCTGTATTATAAGATATTTTCCCAAGTAGACTAACATGACATCATTCCACTCACACTCTCTGCCTGATTCTCTCTTTAACAGCCTCTCTAAACCTCTCACTCCATGTCTCCCCCTCTGTCTATCTTGCTTATTTCCCTCTGTATGTTTCCTCTTTGCTGTTGTCTCTCTGCCTCTCTCTCCCTGGACCTACTATCTGAGTCAAGATTATTGCTGTATAATTTCTGTCCCAACACAAACACTTTTACACAAGCCCAGCACGAACACTGAACACAGTGTATGAGCTGAACTCAGCTTCTACATCCCCAGTTTTTAAATGAGCTGCCCTGGATGTGCCAGGCTCCATCAGTGGCTTCGAATCCTGCAAGATTTTACAGTTAATCTGGACTGGAGCTTACTTTTGGATTTAACTGCTGCTTCAGCTCTGCCTCCCCATCTCACCCAGCTCCATTCCTCAACACATTTTATTACAGTTCATCTTACAAGGAAAGATCCACCTGCTTATGTAAACAAGCTGGTTGGACAATCTAGAACCAGGAGACACAGTCTCAGAATAACAGTCGGCCATTGAGAACTAAGATGAGGAGAAATGTTTTCACTCAAAGGATTGTGAATCTTTGGAATTCTCTCACCCAGAGGCTGCTGGATGATCAGCTGTTGAGTATATTCAGGACTGAAATGGATAGATTTTTGGATAATAAGGGATATGGAGATAGTGTGGGAAGGTGGAGTTAAAGTAATAGATCAGATATGATCGCATTGAATAGCACAGCAACACTGATGGGCTGAATGGCCTACTCTGTTCCTATTTTTTATGTTCTTATATTCGTATAATTCGTAGGGCGGCACAGTGGCGCAGTGGTTAGCATCACAGCTCCAGCGACCCGGATTCAGTTCTGGGTACTGCCTCTGCGGAGTTTGCAAGTTCTCCCTGTGTCTGCGTGGGTTTTCGCCAGTTGCTCCAGTTTCCTCCCACTTCCAAAGACTTGCAGGTTGATAGGTAAATTGGTCATTGTAAATTGCCCCTAGTGTAGGGAGGTGATAGGAGAATGGTGGGGATGTGGTACAAAATATGGGATCAATGTAGGATTAGTATAAATGGGTGGTTGTTAGTCGGCACAGACTCGGTGGGCCGAAAGGGCCTGTTTCAGTGCTGTATCTTCAAATAAATAAAAAAATAAAAGTCTGAGTGAGATGTGTTTTGCTTTGTAAGTCTTCTGGGCCTTACTTTTCCTTATTTTTGACAGTCTGTCTCTGTGACTCAATCTGTTTGTTCAACTTGCAAATTCATCTTAAATGTTTGAATAATTGTCAGCCAGTTGCTGCTGATGTGCTGAGTGTATTTCCATATTGGGCACAAATGCCTCGGGGAGTGTGGATCACAGTCAGGTTAAAAAACAGGGAAAAGGCCATTGTACAAACCAGTGGAAGGGAATTTGTGGAAATTATGTAGCAAAGCTCTGAAATAAGTAAAATTTATAGCAGAAAAATCATGGGAAATTTCAACGACAGCAATGATGTGGGAAGTGGACGTAGAGAAAGGGGAAAAGGTAATGGAGTATTTACAGTGTGTTCAGGACACAATTCTTACCCAGTAGATCAAAGTTCACCAAGGGTGGATCCAGTCATTGAAAATAAACCAGAGCAGATATGAAAAGTAAACTTGGGTGAGAATTGAGGCAATATCAATGACAACATAATAAGCTGTAAGGCAATGATTCAGATCGATATCAGTAAGAAAAGCCAAAAATAATAGATTCGAAAAAGCTGATTTTTGGGGGTTGAAATTGCAACTGGTGAAGATTAACTGGAACAGAATATTAACAAAGAGAGAGAACAGCCAGTCCTCATCAGTGGCTTCGAGTCCAGCACCATTTTGCTGTTAATCTGGAGGGGAAATTGCCTTTGCTTCTGTACTCGGAAGCAGCTCTGCCTCCCATCTCACCCAGTCCTCTTCATAAACTCATTTTATCACGTTTCATCTTGCAGTGACATATCCACCTGCTGAAGTATATACACTAGCTGTAGAGTCTAGAACTAGGAGACACAGTCTCTGAATAAGGGTCAACCACTTAGAACTAAGATGAGGAGGAATTTCTTCCCCCAAAGGGTTTTGGATCTGGAATTCTCTACCCCAGAGGACTGTGGATGCTCAGACATTGAGTATATTGAAAGCAGAGATTGATTGATTTTTAGACAATGAGGGATTAAGGGATATGGAGATGGTGTGTGAAGGTGGAATGAAGGTAACAGATCAGCCAAAAACATATGAACTGGTGGAGCAAGTTCCAATGGCTCAGTGGCCTACTCCTGCTCCTATATCTAATGTTCATATGCCTGCAATGTGCTCCACTCTGTAAATCTTCTGGACCTTGTTTTTCCTTATTTCTGACAACCTGTCTTTGTCACTGAAGCTATTTGGTCAGTTTCCAAATTTATCTTAAACATTTGAGTAATTGGCAAGCAATTGCTGCTGATCTTATAAAGACATTTCCATATAGGACATAGATACCTCAGAGGAATGTGGATCCAGTCAGGTTAAATAATGTAACAAAGGTTATTCTACAGACCACCTAATAGTGGAAGAGATCGAAAGGAAAATCTACAAAGCTATGAAACAAGTAAAATTCATAGCATCATAATCATGGAAAATTTCATAGCAAATAATCTGTCAGGAAGAGGAAGGAAAAGGGAATGAAAGGGAATGGAGCAGTTTCCCTGTGTTCTGGACATCTTTCTTACCCAGTACATAAGAAGCCCAAACAAGAGAGGAATCACTGATGGATCAAGCAATATAAAATGCACCAGAGCAGATAAAAGTTGGAGATTTCGGAGAAACTCGCTGTAATATCAGTCAGAACAGAATATAGTTTAAGGTAATGTTTGAGAAAGATGTAACTAAGAAAAGGCAAAAAAGTAATAGAATGGGGGATGAAAATGGAAGTTGTGAAAATAAACTGGAACAGTACATTGATGAACAATCAGCAGTGGGACATATGTAAAAAGGGGATCAAACATTCCACGAAAACAAGAACCAATTTAACAAATTATGAAACAGCATAAATGAAAAAAGGGAGAAGTGTGAAACTGAAATAAAGTCAAAGGCAGGTAATAAGTATATTGAGAATAAGGGAGAGGATGACGAAAACCAAAATCAGGAGGTGAGGGAACATGTTCAAAAAGTAAAACAAAGAGAAACCGTGAAATTAAATTTTGAAGAAATATAAAAGAAATATTAAAATATCCTACAGACACATAAATAACAGAAAGGTAAATCCGAATCGGGATAAAGTCAATGTCGGCTGCACAGGAAAAACTCACAGGTAATGAGGAGAGATGGCAGAAAGATTGGAGAATTACTTTGCCTCAGTTTTACCAGCTGGACTAACAAGGTGGATTTGACATCATTACAGGCAGATATTAAAACATTTAAAACAGAAAGGAGGGGATAGCAGTAAAACCTAGAGATGATAAATTCTGGAAACTGGATGAATTGCATCCGTGTATACTAAAACAGGCCAGGGAAGACCCCATTGAGAGTGATGTATTCAGTTCTGGACCCTACACCTCAAGAATGATGTATTAGTTTAGGATGGGGTGCAGCACCTATTCACCAGAATAATACTGAAGCTACAAGGGTTAACCTGTGAGGACTGATTTTTTAAATTATTTGTTTGTGTTATTGTGGGCGTCGCTGACTAGGCCAGCATTTGAGATATGCCTGGTGCTGCTCTTGCCATGTCCTCCTGCAATCTTCATTGAACCAGGATTGGTCCCCCAGCTTGTTGGTAATGGTGGAGTGGGGGATATGCCGGGCCATGAGGTTACAGCTTGTGGTTGAGTACAATTCTGCTGTTGCTGATGGCCCACAGCACCTCAAGGAAGTCCAGTTTTGAGTTGCTAGATCTGTTTGAAATCTATCCCATTTAGTACAGTGGTAGTGTCACACAACACGATGGAGGGTATCCTCAATGTGAAGACAAGGCATTGTCTCCACAAGGACTTTGTGGTGGTCACTCCTACCAATACTGTCATGGACAGATGTATTTGCAACAGATAGATTGATGATGACGAGGTCAAGTTGGTTTTGCCCTCTTGTTGGTTCCCTCACCACCTGCCGCAGACGCAGTCTAGCAGCTGTGTCCTTTAGGACTCGGACAGCTCGGTCGGTGATGGTGCTACCAAGCCATTCTTGGTGATGCACATTGAAGTCTCCCACCCAGAGTATATTCTGCACCCTTTCCACCCTCAGTGCTTCTTCCAATTGGTGTTCAACATGGAGGAGTAATGACTCATCAGCTGAGTGGTGGGCGGTAGGTGGTAATCAGCAGGAGGTTTCCTTGCCCATGTTTGACCTGATGCCATGAGACTTCATGGGGTCTGGAGTCGATGTTGATGACTCCCAGGGCAACTCCCTCCTGACTGTATACCACTGTGCAGTCACCGCTGGTGGGTCTGTCCTGCCAGTGGGACAGAAAGAACCCAGGGATGGTGATGGTCATGTCCTGGACATTGTCTGTTAGGTATGATTCTGTGAGTATGACTGTGTCAGGCTGTTGCTCAATTAGTCTGTGGGACAGCTCTCCCATCTTTGGCACAAGTCCCCAGATGTTAGTAAGGAGGACTTTGCAGGGTCGACAGGGCTGGATGTGCTGTTTTCATTTCCGATGCCTTGGACAATGCTGGGTGATCTGTCTGGTTTCATTCCTTTTTAGACTTTTCTCTAGTGGTTAGGTACAACTGAGTCGGCCATTTCAGAGGGTGTTTAAGAGTCAACCACATTATTGTTTGTGTGGAGTCACATGTAGGCCAGACTGGCTAAGAACGGCAGATTTCCTTCCCTGAAGGACATTAGTGAACCAGATGGGTGTTTACAACAATCGACAATGGTTTCATGGTCACCATTACTGAGACTTGCTTTTTTCTAAATTCCACATTGATTCATTGTATTTAAATTCCACCAGCTGCCATGGTGGGATTTGAAGCCATGTCCCCAGAGCATTAGCCTGGGCCTCAGGATTGCTAGTCCAGTGACATTACCACTACACCACCTCCCCCACACTCAATACCTCTGTTTCTGAAGCCCAAAATCCCAGAGGTGTTGATAATTACTGCTCAATATGCCCTGTCACTTTCAAAGATCTATACACATCAATCCCCATGTCCGTCTGTTCTTGCACATGCTTTAGAAATGTGCCATTAAGTCTATATTACCTTTCCCTATCCCTTCTGCCAAAATGTATCAATTCACACTGCTCCATATTAAATTCCATCTGGCACTCGTCTTCCCACTCCGCTAGCCTATCAATGTCCTGTTGCAGTTGATTTGTATCATCCTCACTGTTTGCCACAACTTCAAGTTTGATATCACCAGCACATTTTCAAATGTTACTCTGCATTCCAATATCCATGTCAATTATATGTATAATATATCAAAACAATTAGTAGATCTAACACTGACTGCAATGGAACACCACTGTCTAATATGCTCCAGTCTGAAATACAGCCTTTCACCTCAAATCACTGTTTTCATCCAGTGACAGAGGATTTGAGGAAAGTAGCAGGAGCAATGCAGAGAATGATGAAATATACTCATTCAGGGACTTGCAGCTACTGAGAGATGGCAGGAGTGAGAATAAGCACAGGGCTGAATGGAAGGGGACACTGATTGAGCACAGTGCATCCCAGTATGTGTACAGCAGCAGTAATGGTGAGTAATGTTTTAATATACAAGGTGCATGTTATCAGGTTGTGTTACTATTAAGTGTGTGGGTGCACCCACTGGAGGTTTAATATACATGTTACATTTCAGTAATTCTGCAATGCAAATTAGGGAGAGTGTGTGCCACCTTGTGGCTGAATGCAGAAACTGCGATTTAGAATCAGAATGGTCCAGCACAGAATGAGGTAATTCAGCTCATCGTGTCTGTGTTGGGTCTTCAGATTTCTCTTTAGATAATTATCCAATTCTCTTTTGAAAGCTACTAATGACTCTACCTCCACAACACTCTCATGTAGTGCATTCCAGATCCTAACTATTGGCTGCAAACGTTTTTCCGCAAGTTACCTTTTGTTCATTTCCCATCCACTTTATATCAGTATCCTCTCGTTCTTGACCCTTCCACAAATGGGAAAGGTTTCTCCCTATCTACTCTGTCTAAACTCCTCATTATTTTTAACATTTATGTCAAATCTCCGAACAACCTTCTCTTGTCCAAAGAGAGCAGCCCCAGCTTCTCCAATCTATCCATGTAACTGAGTCCCTCATCCTTGGAACCATTCTGATAAATCTTTATTACACCCTCTCTAACACCTTCACATTCCTCCGACTGTGTGGCGCCCAGAATTGGACACAATATCCCAGTTGAGGCCGAACCAGTGTTTCATAAAGGTTCTCATGAAAGGTCAGAAATGTTAACTTTGTTTCTCTCTCCTGAGATGCTACCACACCTGCGAAGTGTTTCAAGCATTTTCTGTTTTCATTCCACATTTCCAGCATCCACAGTATTTCACTCTTGTTTTATGAAGGTTCACCATAACCTCTTTGCGTTTGTACTCTATGCCTCGGACCTTCAACAATATGTACACATTTACCTTCAGGTCCTGCTGCTCCTGCTCCCCCTTTACAATTGTATCCTGTTTCTTCTATTGCCTCTGCTTCTGACCAAAATATGTCACTTTTCACTTTTCTGTGTTAAATTTAATCTGCCAGTTACCTGCCCATTCCACCAGCCTATGTCTGCTTGACTATATCACTATTGTCCTCACTGTTCACCCTACTTCCAAGTTTGTGTCATATGCAAATTTTCAAATTGTGCATTGACCAGGTTTAGGTCATTAATTTCGATTAATAAAAGCAGTGCTCCTGCTAATGATCCTGGGGAACTCCACTATGTACCATCCTCCAATCCAAAGTATAACCATTCACAAATGGGCGGCACAGTGGCGCAGTGGTTAGCACCGCAACCTCACAGCTCTAGGGACCCGGGTTCAATTCTGGGTACTGCCTGTGCGGAGTTTGCAAGTTCTCCCTGTGTCTGTGTGGGTTTTCGCCGGGTGCTCCGGTTTCCTCCCACATCCAAAAGTTTTGCAGGTGATAGGTAAATTGGCCGTTGTAAATTGCCCCTCGTGTCGGGAGGTGATAGGGAATATGGGATTACTGTAGGGTTAGTATAAATGGGTGGTTGTTAGTCGGCACAGACTCGGTGGGCCAAAGGGCCTGTTTCAGTGCTGTATCGCTAAATAAAATAAATAAATACTCTCTATTTCCTGTCACTCAGCCAACTATCCATGCTGTCAATGTCCCTTTTATTTCACAGGCTTCAACTTTGCTGACAGGCCTATTATGTGTCACTTTATTCACCCTTTTTTGCAAGTCCATGTACACCAATCAACCACATTACCATTATCAACCCTCTCTGTTATCTCACCAATAAAACTCAATCAAGTTAGTGAAATACAATTCACCTTAAATAAAATAGAAACAGAAAATGCTGGAAATACTCAGCAGGTCAGAGAGCATATAGAAACATAGAAAATAGGAGCAGGAGTAGGCCATTCAGCCCTTTGAGCCTGCTCCGCCCTTCATTATGATCATGGCTGATCATCCAACTCAATAACCTGCTCCCGCTTTCCCCCCATATCCTTTGATCCCTTTCACCCCAATCTAACTTCTTGAAAACATACAATGTTTTGGCCTCAACTGCTTTCTGTGATAGCGAATTCTACAGGCTCACCACTTTCTGAGTGAAGTAATTTCTCCGCATCTCAGTCCTGAAAGGTGTATCCCGTATCCTTAGACTATGACCCCTGGTTCTGGACTCCCCCACCATCGGGAACATCCTTCCTGTATCTACCCTGTCAAGTCCTGTTAGAATTTTATAGGTTTCTATATGTGGAGAGAAAAACAGAGCTAACGTTTCAGGTCAATGACCTTTCATCAGACCTGGGAAAAATTAGAAATGTAATAGGTTTTAAGTAGGTGAAATGGGAGAGGATGGAAAAAGAACAAAAGTGAAGTTCTGTGACAGGGAGACATTAAAGGTTAATACAGTTTGTGTTGAAAGGACAAAGGGAGTTGTCATGGGAACAAGTAAAGAAACAGAAAGTATGTCCAGAGGAACTGTAAATGACAGAATAATGAACAGCTGCCGTCTGAAATCAAAAACAGGAGAAAAACAAAACTAAGACCAAAACATGCAAAGAAAATGAAACAAAAAGGGGAGAGAGATTCCATTCTGAAATTGCTGAACTCAGTGTTGAGTCCGGAGGGCTGTAAACTGCCCAGTCAAAAGATGATCTGCTGTTCCCTGAGCTTACATTGAGCTTCATTAGAACACTGCAGCAGGTCAAGGACAGAGGTCAGTGTGAGAGCAATGTGGAGAATTAAAATGTTAGGACACCGGAAGCTCAGGGTCATGCTGCAGATTGAAGAGAGATGTTCTGTAATGTGGTGACTGAATCTGTGTTTGGTCTCCCCAATGAAGAGCAGATCACATTGTGAGCAGTAAATGCAGTATACTACATTGAAAGAAGTACATGTAAATCACTGTTTCAACTGCAAGGTGTGCTCGGGGCCTTTGATGGTGAGGAGAGAGGAGGTAAAAGGGCAGGTGTTGCAACTCCCATGCTTGCATGGGAAGTTGTTGTGAGAAGTGGACAGGGTATTGGGGGTTATTAAGTAGTGGACCAGAGTGTTGCAGAAGGAACGGTCTCCTCAGAATGCTGAAAGTGTAGGTGAGGGGAAGATGTGTTTGGTGGTGACATCACACTCATAAGATCATAAGAAATAGGAGTAGGAGTGGGTCATTTGTCCCCTTGAGCCTGCTCCACCATTCAATAAGATCATGACTGATCTGAGTGTGGCCTTAACTCCCCTTTCCTGCCTGACCCCATCACCCTTGACTCTCTTGTAGGTCAAAACTCTGTCTAACTCAGTGTTGAATATACCCAGCCTCCACTGCTTGCTGGGGAAGAGAATTCCAAACACTAACAACCCTCTGAGGGAAGAAATTCCTCCTCATCTCCACCTTACAAGGCAAACCACTTATTTGGAAACTGAACACCCGAGTTCTAGATTCCCCCAAGAGGGGAAACATCTTCTCAACATCCACCCTGTCAAGACACCTCAGAATCATCATAAGATCACCCCTCATTCTTCTAAACTCCAATGTGTACAGGACAACCTGTTCAACCTTTCCTCAAAAGACAATCCCTTCATCCCAGGAATCAGTCCAGTGAACCTTCTTTGAACTGTTTGCAATGCAAGTATATCCCTCCTTAAATAAGGAGATGAAAACTGTACACAGTACTCTAGGTGCAGTCTCACCAATGCCCTGAACAGGTGTAGCAAGACTTCTCTACTTTTATACACCATCCCCCTTGCAATAAATGCCAACATTCCATTGTCCTTCCTAATTACATGCTGTACCTGCAAGCTAACTTTTTGTTCCTCATGTACGAGGATACCCAGATCCCTCTGTACGACAGCATTCTGCAATCTCTCTCCATTTAAATAATATTTTGCCTTTCTATTCTTCCCACCAAAGTGGATAACCTCACATTTCCCACATTATACTCCAACTGCCAAATTTTTGCCCTCTCAGTCAACATAGATTGGTAGGTAAATTGGCCATTATAAATTGCCCCAAGTATAGGTAGGGAAATATAGGGACAGGTGGGGATGTGGTAGGAATATGGGATTAGTGTAGGATTAGTATAAATGGGTGGTTGATGGTCGGCACAGACTCGGTGGGCCGAAGGGCCTGTTTCAGTATCTCTAAACACTAAACACTAAACACATATCTATATGTCTTTGCAGACACTTTGTGTCCTCCTCACAACTTGCTTTCCTACTTAGCTTTGTATATGCCACAAATTTGGTTACAATACACTTGGTCTCTTCATCCAAGTCATTGAGTGGATCCTAAATAGTTGAGGCCCCAACACTGATCCTGGTGGCACTTCACCAGTTAGTTTCCCAACCTGAAAATGCCCCATTTACCCTGACTCTCTGTTTCCTGTTAGTGAGCCAATCCTCCATCCATGGTAATATATTACCCCCAACACCATGAGCTCTTTTCTTGTGCAGTGACCTTTCATGTGGCACCTTATCGAATGCCTTTTGGAAATTCAAATACACTACATCTACTAGTTCCCCTTCATCCACCCTGTTTGTTACATACTCAAAGAACTCTAATAAGTTTGTCAAACACAATTTCCCTTTCATAAAAAGATGTTGACTCTGCCTGATTGCATTATGATTTACTAAAAGTCCTGCTACTATTTCCTTAATAATGGATTCTACCATTTTCCCAAGAACAAAAGTTCAGTTAACTGGCCTATAGTTTCCTGATTTCTGTTGCCCCCTCCCCTTTCTTAAATAGACGTGTTACATTTGTGGTTTTCCAATCTGCTGGGACCTTTCCAGAATCTAGAGAATTTTGGAAGATCACAACCAATGCATCTACTGTCTCTGCAGCTCCTTATTTTAAGACCCAGGGATGCAAACCATCAGGTCCAGGGGACTGTTCACCCTTTAGTTCCAATAGTTTTCCTAGTACTTTTTCTCTTGTGATAGTGTTGGTTTTAAGTTCTTTTTGCCTCTTGATTTTCTGCTTTTTGTGTCTTCTACTGCAAAGACAGATATAAAATATTTGCTCAAAGTCTCTGCCTTGTTTCCAATTATTAATTCCCCAGTCTCATTCTCTAAGCGACCAAAACTTACTTTAGCTACTCTTTCCTCTATATATTTGTAGAAGCTTTTACTGTCTGTTTTTATATTTCTTGCTAGTTTACTTTCAGACTTTATTTTCTCCCTCTTCATTATGATTTTAATTATCCTCTGCTGGTTTCTAAAATTTCCCCAATCTTCTGACCTATCACTAATCTTTGCAGCATTGCATGCCTTTTCTTTCACTTTGATACTATCTTTAACTTCATTAGTTATCCACGGATGGTGCATCCTTGTCACAGAGTCTTTCTTTCTCAATAGAATGTATCTTTGTTGAGAGTTATGAAATAGCTCCTTTACGTCTGCACCCACTTCTCGAGGGTCTTACCTTTTAAATTATTTTCCCAGTTGTCCACTTTAGCCAACTCTGTCTTCATACCCTTGTAATTACCTTTATTTAAGTTTAAGACATGAGTTTCAGACCCATCATTCTCTTGTCTCTTGTGCAGTCCTGTAAATGTGCTGTCAGTAAATGCATGGCATCTGAAGGACAGTCCTGGTCTTCAAAGATGATCAGAAATAAAAGATTTGAAGAGGTCAAAGGTGGAAAATTCATCAGGTTTGATGTGACACAACTGCAATATTCCAACAGTAACCACAGGAAATCCCAATGTAGAATTGGAGAATACAGCGACATCTCTCCAGAGGCTGAATGTACGTTTTGCTGGGACTATTGTCTTGAATAGTTTTTCCATTGAATGTTTTGTTCCTATCAGTATCTGTAGAAGTATGTGTACAAGAGAAAGTGACAGAATAACGATGGGTTCACCAGCCTCCAGGGATGTCCTGATCCATCCTGATATCGTGCAGAATCCGGCATTGAACCTCATTGATCATTGGGGCAATAATCTAAAACTTGAATGTAGGATAATAAAACAGAACTTTCCCCAGGGATGGAAGAGGAATAATAGGGAAAAGAAGATGTTTGTACTGATAAATAAATAGAATTTTCTCCACCCTAGAGTTTGAGTGTCTGGTTTTAGTGTTTCATGGATTGTGAAAAGTGTTTGTACTTTGTCTTTACAGCAATCAGTCACTTATTTCTGGACTGGAGACTTCTGACTACTGTTTTTATTCACACCCACATATCTAACAAATTCCTGTGGGTGAAAATGTCTATTTACTATTTTAGAGCTGCTTCACTTTGTTGCCAGTCCCTCTCAGGAGACCCGATCAGAGGGGAGCAGCCACAAGGGTTACTGACAGTTTCCTCATGTCCTCTTCCAAATGGTTCCCACCTGGAGAAACATTAACTGGGAGGCAGGGTTAGTCCCCTCCCCCTCATTTCCCTGTTATTACAATGTCTCTCCATGTTGGAGACACAGATGCTGCACCCACTTTCCCAGGACAAGCTTCGAGAATCCCAGTGCTGGAGGGACTGAAGTCGAGGCTCCACCCTTTCCTCCTCTCCTTTGAACCTGGGAACGGAGCATTTCCAACACATAGAAGAGGAATATAGGAGTCTGTATCACAGCCAACGATCCCTCCTCCTGTCCATGTCTGATGTACCAGCTGCCAACTCCAGCTCCTGCCCACGGGAAATACAACTGATGAATTGTAACCAGGGGCTAAAATCTGTCTCCAGGTGACATCACAAAGCGAGCCAGGAGCCAATCACACAGCAGCCAGCACAGGCCCCGCCCACTGGTGGTTTTACAGGGTCACATGACCAGGCTCTGCTCCTGCTCCAGTCTCACTGGATTGGGAGCACAGGTTACAGGATCAGCCCAATCGTGTGATGGCCGTGTCCCCAATCCGAGCTCCCGTCTAACGACACTGCAGACAGGGAGCACAGTCTCCAAATATTACCCTTTATAAATGTTACATCCCAACCTCTTAATGTGAGGTCCCACTATTCAATGTCCTTCACCTCCCAATGTCTTCACATATTTTTCTTCTGCATTGTAACTGGGAACTAAGCATTTTCCAGATTCATAGAAGAGGAATATCGGGCCTTGTGTCACATCCAATGATTCCTCCTCCTGTCATTGTCTGATGTAAAGCTGGACATTGTCCCTGCTCTCCTGATCATTATATATACACTAACCATCTGTCAGATCAGCAGGATGCATGGGGCCAGCTTCCACAAGAAGATAAATGACATTCCCCACCTCCTCCATTAACCTCAGGGTCTCGTCACTCTCTCCAATTGTCTGTCCAACATTTCGATCTGGATGAGACAAAAGTTTCTCCAGATAAATGTCGGTCAAACTGACTCCGTCCTCTTTGACTCCCACAAACACGAACACAATCCCTGCCCCTGGAATGGTTGATGGGACGGTGAAGAAGGAGCTTTACTCTGTACCTAACCCGGGCTGTACCTGCTCTGGAAGGATTAACAGACACAGTGTAGAGGGAGCGTTAATCTGTCTGTAACATGTGCTGTATCTACTCTGGGAGTGTTTGTTGGGGACAGTGTTCAGGGTATGTAACTCTGTATCGAATCAGTTCTGTACCTGACCTGGAATGATAAAACAGTGTAGAGGGTGTTTTACTCTGCAGCTCCCCATGCAGTGCATGTCATGGACTGTTGAATTGGACAGTGTACAGTGAGCTTTACTCTTTACCTAACCCATTGCTTTGCCTGTCTGTGAATGTATGATAACGCAGTATAAAGGGAACTTTACTCTGTATCTCACTCCTTGCTTTGCTTGTCCTGTGAGCGGATGATAAGGCAGTGCAGAGGGAGCTTTGCTCTGCTCTTGGCCTCAGTGTGTTTGAAGGGCAGTTTAGAGGTGGTTAAATTCTGTATCTAATACCTACTGTACCTGCTCTGTGAGTGTTTGATGAAGCACTGTACAGGGAGATTTATTCTGTATCTATCGCATGCTACACCTATGCCAGCAGTGCTTGGTGGGTCAGCGTGAAGGGAGCTTTACTCTGTGTCCAGCCGATGTTGTCCCTGCCCAGGGAGTGTTTCATGTAACACTGTGTATAGGGCAATTTACTATGCATTTATCTCAGGCTTTACTCACCCTGGGAATGCTGATGGGAGAGTGAGAGGGAGCTTTACCCTCTATCTAACCAGTGCTTCACCTGCCTGGGTGTGTTTGATGGGGCTGTATAGAGGGAGATTTACCCTCTATCTAACCCGTGCTTCACCTGCCCTGGGTGTGTTTGATGGGGCTGTGCAGAGGGAGATTTACCCTCTATCTAATCCGTGCTTTACCTGCACTGGGAGTGTTTGATGGGGCTGTATAGAGGGAGAATTACCCTTTATCTAATCCGTGCTTTACCTGCACTGGGAGTGTTTGATGGGACAGTGTACAGGGATCTTTACTCTGTTCCTAACATACACACAGTCTTACAGACAACTCATTCTCTCTCACACACACACATACACAGGTAATCAAACACACGTTTGCACACAGACACACACACAATGATAAACAGACACAGATAAACAGATAGACGCTCATGCACAGTGATAAACACACAGACATCGACACACACAGACAGACAGACAGTCAGTCAGTCATACACTCACACACAAAGACAGACAGTCACTCACACCAACAGACCGATAAACACACCCTCAAACTCATATGCACTCTCACTCAGACACCCACTGATGCACAGACGGACACACTCACATACAGACATTCACACACACAGATACACAGACACTCTAACTCACTCAAAAACACAGACTGACTGTTCCAGCCAGGTGAGAAGTGGTAGAATGACTCCCCTCCCTTTCTGCCTCTCGGTGACTGCAACAGGTATCTTTAAAAGAATTTGCCCGTCACTGTAGTGAGTAACGAACTGTTTAGGTGTTGTGACGAAAAAAGAGATACACAGACAGGTTTTCTTGTAAAGAAAAGGAAATAGTGTTTATTGTTCTTAATCCCTGTGAAATAAAAATTAATAAAAACGCTCCAACTCACATTCACACAGGCAGCCAAGAGATTCACACACACAGACACACACAGACAGACCCACACACACAGACCCACACACACACAGACACAGACACACACACAGACACACACACACAGACCCACACACACACACAGACACACAGACACACAGACACACACACAGACATAGACACACACACAGACGCACACACAGACACACACACACAGACACACAGACGCACACACAGACACACACACAGACACACAGACGCACACACAGACACACACACAGAAGTAAGCTACAAGGAGGGACAGCAGATTAAATTGAGAGTGTCCAAAAGAAAGTCAATCACATACTGATCCTGTTGGCTGATACATTGGATGGTTTCAGGCCTATTTTGTTGATTTTTTTCTGGATTCTGCACAGAGATGATTTAAAGTCTGGATGGACGATCTCTGTCTTTTCCTCTGAAGTCAGCAGCTGTTTGGTTTATGTTGAAGATGCTGCCTGCAGTGTTTAGCTGGTCACATACAGGCAGGGCACACACTAGCAGAACAGGGATTATTCAACAGAGCTGAGGCAGGAAGGAGTTTTTCACTTTCTGTTTTCCAGCTCACACAGAAAAGAGATTTTTTTCTGAACACATGTTCTGTTTCTTTCCCCTCGAGAGTTAAAACTATTTACCGTTATGAACCGGAGAGGTAATCACTTCCACTCAACATAATGTAAAACGTTAATCAAGAACCAGCCGACCCTCACCCCGCGATCCGGCCGACCCTCACCCCGCGATCCGGCCGACCCTCACCCCGCGATCCGGCCGACCCTCACCCCGCGATCCTGCCGACCCTCACCCCGCGATCCGGCCGACCCTCACCCCGCGATCCGGCCGACCCTCACCCCGCGATCTATCACATGTTTAAGCTGATTGTTCTGCTGGTTCACTTCCACACAGCACGTCTCCTTTCTGATAGCTTTGTCATTTACAAACTGAAGTCATGTCAATGTTCGACCACTTTACAAACTGCTGTCCAGGCCACACAAACACATTGCTCCTCAGTCACTTTATAAAACACATCCTGTGGTTTCAGTCCACTCAATAAACAAAGTCATTCTTGATGAAACATGGTTTTGATCTCCTTACCTAAGGAAGGATATACTTGTCAGAGAGGGAGTGCAATGAAGGTTCACCAGATTGATCCCTGGGATGACAGGATTGTCCTATGAGGAGAGATTGAGGAGACTGGGCCTGTATTCTCTAGACTTTAGAAGAATGAAAGGTGATCTCAATAGAAGCAAACACAATTCTTACAGGGCTCGACAGGGTAGATGCAGGAAGGATGTTTCCCCTGGCTGGGGAGTCGGGAATCAGTGGACACAGTCTTTGAATACAAGGAAGGCCATTTAGGACAGAGATGAGGAGGAATTACTCAGAGGGTGATGAATCTTTGGAATTCTCTACCCCAGAGGGCTGTGGGGACTCAGTTATTGAGTATGTTCAAGACAGGATTTGATAGATTTCCAGATATTAAAGATATCAAGAGATATGGGGAGAGTGTGTGGAAATGCATGAGGTAGAAAATCAGTCATGATCTAGTGAATGGCCGAGCAGGTTCAAGGGGCCGAATAGGATATGCCTGCTCCTATTTCCGATGTTCCTGTAACACCGACACACACACACACACGTCATCTCTACAACATTCAGACTGACCGACACAGACACACTCACTGACTCACAGACAGAGCAGGAAGATGCTCCATTTAGGTTCTGCCAGGAGAACTCAGCTCCAGACCTCATTACAGCCTTTGTCTAAACATGGACCAAAGAGCTGAATTCCAGAGCTGAGGTCAGGGTGACTGCCCTTGACATCAAGGCAGCTTTTGGCTGAAAGTGGCAACAAGGAGGCCGAGTAAAATTGAGGTCAAGTGAGGTCAGTGACTGGAGTCACACCTAGCACCTACTGTGAATACAAGAGCAGGTCAGAGTCTGGGAATTCTGCAGCGAGTAACTCACCTCCAGACTCCCCAGAATGTTCCCATCATCTCCAAGACACAAGTCAGGAATATGATCGAATATTTTCCATTTTCCTGGATGAGTGAAGCTTTAACAACACTCAAGAAGCTCAACACCATCCAGTACAAAGCAGCCCACTTGATCGGTACCCCATCTACCACCTTTCTCCAATATTCACTCCCTCCACCACCAGTGCACAGTGGCAGCAGTGTGTATCATCAACAAGATGTACTGCAGAAACTCACCAAGGCTCCTTCGACAGCACCTTCCAAACCTGCAACCTCTACCACCGACAAGAACAAGGGCAGCAGGAACATGGGAACACCACCACCTGCAAGTTCCCCTCCAAGGTCACACACCACTGAGCGGCACAGTGGCGCAGTGGTTAGCACCGCAGCCTCACAGCTCCAGCGACCCGGGTTCAATTCTGGGCACTGCCTGTGTGGAGTTTGCAAGTTCTCCCTGTGTCTGCGTGGGTTTCCTCCGGGTGCTCGGGTTTCCTCCCACGTGCCAAAGACTTGCAGGTTGATAGGTAAATTGGCCATTATAAATTGCCCCTAGTATAGGTAGGCGCGAGGGAAATATAGGGGACAGGTGGGGATGTGGTAGGAATATGGAATTAGTGTAGGATTAGTATAAATGGGTGGTTGATGGTCGGCACAGACTCGGTGGGCCGAAGGGCCTGTTTCAGTGCTGTATCTCTAAACGAAACTAAAAAAACTAAACCATCCTGACTTGGAAATATATATGGGGAGAGGTTCTTCTGATTTAAAATGGGACCAGTGGGAATTGGAATTGACCTTTAGATTTGAAATTAGTTGGGAGTTTGGAGACAGTGAATGTTATAAAGGATATGTACTCAGATTAGCGGGGAGACTGGGAGTTGGGAAAAGTCAGGAACAGCAGAGTTCTCTGAGAAACCGGGCTGTGTGAATCACCTGAGAACAAGGTCCTGTTTCATCATCAGACAGGTGACATTTCCCATTGTTCACAGGAACCGACTCTTTCAAGATGAACATGACTGACTGACAATTTCTGTCATTATTTTCTAATATAAATACAGATTCTTAAAACAACAGGATGTGGAACTGACAAGAGAACAGGATTTACTGGATATAGGAATGAGTAATGAGCAGGATTTAATTAATATTCTGACAGTAAATGAACATCTAACAATGAGTGACCACACTCTGTTAGAGACAGACATTCAGTTCATGGAGAAATGTCCCCCACATGCTATGGTTTTAACCTTAGCAAGGCTGACTGGGACGGAATGAGACATAAACTGAACACGTTAAACTGGGCTGAGCTGTTAACAGACAAACATGCAGTAAAACAATGAGAGTCTCTAAATGAAGTATTTATGATAATAAGTATGGAATCAGCTTGGTGAATTACTGCAGTGTGTCCTGTAGATCAGACATAGTTCAAACCTGCCTCTTTCTCTCAGTGCCTAGTGTGTCAGCTCAGCTCAGTCTGTGAATTCGACTGCTGCTGTGACCCTGACTGCTTCACCATGGACATCAATGTCTTCTATGTGCCTGGCAGTGAACTGTAAGTGTCTGTTAGTGAGTTGTTACATTAGATCCCAGTCCGGTAATGGCTCAATTTTAGCATTCTCATCCTCATGTTCAAATCCCTCCATGGCCTCACCACTTCCGATCACTTTCACCTCCTCCAGCCCTACAATTCCCATCCTCATCTTCAAATTCCCCAGCCTTTCCCCCTCCCTATCTCTGCTGTCTTTTCCAGCCTTACAACACAACCGAGATCTCTGCACTCCTCCAGTTTTGGCTTCTTTCACATCTTCAAAGTTCTTCGCTCCGCCATTGGATGCTCTGCTTCCACCTGCCAAGACCCCAATCTCTTTAATTCCCTCCTAAACTTCTCTTCCTTTAAGACCATCCTTACAATATAACTCTTTGACCAAGATTTCGGTCACGTCCCCTGATACGTCCTGACAAGGCTGGATGTCAAATTTTCCTTTTAAACGCCCCTGTAGAGCACCTTGCGACATTTTACAATGTGAAAAATGTAATATCAGAGAGTGGTTACAACACAGAAGGAAGCCATTTGGCCCATCATGTTTGTACTAGCTGTCTGCAAGTGCAACCCATCTAGTCCCACTCCTCCGCCTTTTCCCTGCCACCCTGTGATTTTTTCTCTCCAGATAATTAACCAATTCTCTTTTGAAGGTCTCAATTGAATCTGCCTCCACTGCACTCCCAGACAGTGCATTCCAGGTCTGAACCTCTCGCTGCGTAAAAATGGTTTTCCTTATGTCACTGTTGTTTCTTTTGCCCATCCCCTTAAATCAGTGTCCTCTGGTTCTCGATCCTTCCACCAATGGGAACAGTTTCTCCCTATCTACTCTGTCCAGATCCCTCATAATTTTGACCACCTCTATTAAATCTCCTCTTAATCTGCTCTTCTGTAAAGAGAACAGCCCCAGCTTCTCCAACCTATCCATGTAACTGAAGTTCCTCATCTCCAAAACCATTCTCGGGAATCTTTACTGCACCCTCTCGAATGCCTTCACCTCCTTCCTAAAGTGTGGTGTCCAGAACTGGACACAATATTCCAGTTGAGGCCGAACAGTGTTTTATACAGGTTTCGTATAAATTTCTTGCTTTTGTACACAATGCCCCTATTTCTGAAGCCCAGAATCCCATGTGTTTTATTAACCAGTTTCTGGAATATAATGTGGAAAAATGTGAAGGTATCCACTTTGGTAGGAAAAACAGAAATGCAGAGTATTTCTGAAATAGTGAGAGATTGAGAAGTGTTGATGTACAAAGGGACCTGGTTGTCCTCATCAATAAATCACTGAACACTAACATGCAGGTGCATCAAGGAATTAGGAAGGCAAATGGTCTGTTAGCATTTATTACGAGAGGATTTGAGTACAGGAATAAAGAAATCTTGCTGCAATTATATATAACCTTGGTGAGACCACACCTGGAGATTGTGTACAGTTTTAGTCTCCTTACCTAAGGAAGGATATACTTGCCAGAGAGGGATTGCAATGAAGGTTCACCAGACTGAACCTGGGATGGCAGGATTGTCTTATGAGGAGAGATTGTGGAGGCTGGGCCTGTATTCTTGAGAGTTTAGAAAAATGAGAGGTGATCTCATTGAAGCAGAGAAAAGTCTTACAAGGCTCGACATGGTGGATGCAGGATGGATGTTTCTGCTGGCTGGGAGGTCTACAACCACAGAACACAGACTCAGAATAAGAGGGAGGCCATTTAGGACTGAGATGAAGAGCGATTTCTTCACTCAGAGGGTGGTGAATCTTTGGAATTCTTTACACAGAGGGCAGCGGAGGCTCACTCATTGAGTATGTTCATGACAGAGATTGATAGATTTCTAGATATTAAAGATATCAATGGATATGGGGATAGAGTGGGATAAAAGCATTGAGGTAGAAGATCAGCCATGATCTGGTTGAATGGTGGAGCAGGCTCGAGGGGCCGGACGGCTTACTCCTGCTCCTATTTCCTATCTTGCTATTTTCCTATGTTCACCCTGCCCTGCCACCTTCAATGATTTGTGTATATATATTCACAGGTCCCTCTGCTCCTTCATCCCTTTTCGAATTGTATCCTTTATATTGTCTCTCCTCATTCATCCGACCAAAATGAAGCACTTCACACACTTCTCTGCATTAAATCTCATCATCCATTCCACCAGCCTGTCTATGTTCTCTTGAAGTTTATCACTATCCTCCTCACAGTTCACAATACTGACAAGTGTTGTGTCATCCACATATTTTGAAATTATACCCTGTACACTCAGGTCTAGGCCATTAATATATACATCAAGAAAAACAGGGGTCCCAGGACCAACCTCTGGGGAACCCCACTATATACTGTCCTCCAGTCTGAGAGTCTGGGAGTCAGTTGCCAGCATTCGCCAGAGCTGGCGGGCAGCCATAAAGACAGGGCTAAATTGTGGCGAGTCGAAGAGACTTAGTAGTTGGCAGGAAAAAAGACAGAGGCGCAAGGGGAGAGCCAACTGTGCAACAGCCCCGACAAACAAATTTCTCTGCAGCACCTGTGGAAGAGCCTGTCACTCCAGAATTGGCCTTTATAGCCACTCCAGGCGCTGCTTCACAAACCACTGACCACCTCCAGGCGCATATCCATTGTCTCTCGAGATAAGGAGGCCCAAAAGGAGTCTGAAAAGCAACAGTTTACAGCTACTCTCCATTTCCTGTCATTCAGTGAATTTTGTATCCATGCTGCTCTGTTCCTTTTATTCCATGTGCTCTAACTTTGTTGACAAGCCTGTTAGCTTTATCAAATGGCACTTTATCAAATGCCTTTTGGAACATGCCACGTATACCACTTCAACCCCATTACCCTCATCAACCCTCTCTGTTACCTCATCAAAGAACTCAAGCAGGTTAGTTAAACTCAATTAGCCCTTAACAAATCAATGCTGCCGTTCCTGAATTAATCCACATTTGTCCAAGAGACAGTTAACTTTGTCCCGAATTATCATGTTGAAAAGCTGTCCCACCATTGAGGTTAAACTGACTGACCTATAGTTGCGAGGCTTATCCTTACACCCCTTTTTTAATAAGGGTGTAACAGTTGAAATTCTCCGTCCTCCAGCAGCTCCCCTGTATCTAAGGAGGATTGGAAGATTATGGCCAGTGCCTCCGCAATTTCCACTCCACTGTGTTGTGGAGAAGATGCAAAGTGGCTTCAAGGGGATTTGGACAGACTTAGTGAGTGGACAAGAAGGTGGTAGATGGAATGTAATGTGGAAAAATGTGAGGTTATCCATGTTGGTAAGAGGAATAGATATGCAGAGTATTTCTTAAATGGTAAGAGGTTAGAAAGTGTTGATGTACAAAGGGACTTGGGTGTCCTCGTCAATAAGTCACTGAAAGCTAACATGTAGGTGCAACAAGCAATTAGGAAGGCTCATGGTATGTTAGCCTTTATCGCAACAGGATTTGAGTACAGGACTAGTGAAGTCTTGCTTCAATTGTATAGAACCTTGGTTAGATCGCACCTGGAGTACGTGCCAGTGAGGGTAGAAATAGGAAGATAATGCAGCTAAACATGTGGCTAAACAGCTGGTGTAGGAGGGAGGGTTTCAGATATCTGGATCATTGGGATCTCTTCCGGGACAGGTGGGACATGTACAAGAAGGACGGGTTGCATCTAAACTGGAGGGGCACAAATATCCTGGCTGCAAGATTTGCTAGCGTCACTCAGGAGGGTTTAAACTAGTGTGGCAGGGGGGTGGGAACCAGAGCAGTGGGACCACAGGTGAAGTAACTGAGGGGAACTAGTAAATAAGGCCAGTAAGACGAAGAGGAAGAGCAGGCAGAGAGATGTTGCTGAGCACAGCGGGACTGGTGGTCTGAAGTGCATTTGTTTCAATGCGAGAAGTATAACAGGTAAGGCAGATGAACTTAGAGCTTGGATTAGTACTTGGAACTATGATGTTGTTGCTATTACAGAGACTTGGTTGAGGGAAGGACAGGATTGGCAGCTAAACGTTCCGGGATTTAGAAGCTTCAGTCAGGATATAGGGGGATGTAAAAGGGGTGGGGGAGTTGCATTACTGGTTAAGGAGAATATCACAGCTGTACTGAGGGAGGACACCTTGCGGGGGTCATGCAGTGAGGCAATATGGGTAGAGCTCAGGAATAGGAAGGGTGCAGTCACGATGTTGGGGGTTTACCACAGGCCTCCAAACAGCCAGCATGAGATAGAGGAGTAGATATGTAGACAGATTTTGGAAAGATGTGAAAGCAACAGGGTTGGAGTGGTGGGTGATTTTAACTTCCCCTATATTGACTGGGACTCACTTAGTGCCAGGTGCTTGGATGGGGCAGAATTTGTAAGGAGCATCCAGGAGGGCTTCTTGAAACAATATGTAGATTGTCCAACAAGGGAAGGGGCCATACTGAACCTGGTATTGTGGAATGAGCCCAGCCAGGTGGTCGAAGTTTCAGTAGGGGAGCATTTCAGGAATAGTGACTACAATTCCAAAAGTTTTAAGATACTTGTGGGTAAGGATAAGAGTAATCCTCGGGTGAAGGTGCTAAATTGGGGGAAGGCTAATTATAACAATATTAGGCAGGAACTGAAGAATTTAGATTGGGGGCGGCTGTTTGAGGGTAAATCAACATCTGACATGTGGGAGTCTTTCAAACGTCAGTTGATTAGAATCCAGGACCGGTATGTTCCTGTGAGGAAGAAGGATAGGTTTGGCAGGTTTTGCGAACCTTGGATAACGCGGGATATTGTGAGCCTAGTCAAAGAGAAAAAGGAAGCATTCGTAAGGGCTAGAAGGCTGGGAACAGTCGAAGCCCTTGAGGAATATAAAGAAAGTAGGAAGGAACTTCAGCAAGGAGTCAGGAGGGCTAAAAGGGGTCATGAAAAGTTATTGGCAAACAGGATTAAGGAAAATCCCAAGGCTTTTTATACGTATATAAAGAGCAAGAGGGTAGCCAGGAAAAGGGTTGGCTCACTCAAGGACAGAGGAGGGAATCTATGTGTGGAGCCAAAAGAAATGGGTGAGGTAGTAAATGAGTACTTTGCTTCAGTATTCACCAAAGAGAAGGATTTGGTGGATGATTAGTCTAGGGAAGGGAGTGTAGATAGTCTGGGTCATGTCAATATCAAAAAGGAGGAGGTGTTGGGCATCTTGAAAAACATTAAGGTAGAAAAGTCCCCAGGGCCTGATGGGATCTACCCCAGAATACTGAGGGAGGCAAGGGAGAAATTGCTGGGGCCTTGACAGAAATCTTTGTATCTTCATTGGCTACAGGTGAGGTCCCAGAGGGCTGGAGAATAGCCAATGTTGTTCCTTTGTTTAAGAAGGGTAGCAAGGATAATCCAGGAAATTATAGGTCGGTGAGCCTTGCGTCAGTGGTCGGGAAATTATTGGAGAGGATTCTTCAGGGCTGGATTTACTCCCATTTGGAAACAAATGAACTTATTAGCGAGAGGCAGCGTGCTTTTTTGAAGGGGAGGTCATGTCTCACGAATTTGATTGAGTTTTTTGAGGAAATGACGAAGATGATTGATGAAGGAAGGGCAGTGGATGTTGTCAACATGGACGTCAGTAAAGCCTTTGACAAGATCCCTCATGGCAGACTGGTACAAAAGGTGAAGTCTCACAGGATCAGAGGTGAGCTGGCAAGATGGATACAGAACTGGCTCGGTCATAGAAGACAGAGGGTGTCAGTGGAAGGGTGCTTTTCTGAATGGAGGGCTGTGATTAGTGGTGTTCCACAGGGATCAATGCTGGGACCTTTGCTGTTTGCAGTATATATAAATTATTTGGAGGAAAATGTAGCTGGTCTGATGAGCTGATGACACAAAGGTTGGTGGAGTTGCGGATAGTGATGAAGAATGTCAGAGGATACAGCAGGATACAGATCGGTTGGAGACTTGGGCGGAAAAATGGCAGATGGAGTTTGTTCCGGACAAATGTGAGGTCATGCATTTTGGAAGGTCTAATACAAGTGGGAAGTATACAGTAAATGGCAGTACCCTTAGGAGTATTGACAGGCAGAGAGATCTGGGCATACAGGTCCACAGATCACTGAAAGTGGCAACGCAGGTGGATGAGGTAGCCAAGAAGGCATACAGCATGCTTGCCTTCATCGATCGGGGCATAAAATATGAAAATTGTCAAGTCATGCTTCAGCTTTGCAGAACCTTAGTTGGGCCACACTTGGAATATTGCATGCAATTCTGGTCGCCACACTACCAGAACGATGTGGAGGCTTTGGAGAGGGTACAGAAGAGGTTTATCAGGATGTTGTCTGGTCTGGAGGGTATTAGCTATGAGGAGAGGTTGGATAAACTCGGATTGTTTTCACTGGAACGACGGAGGTGGAGGGGCGACATGATAGAGGTTTACAAAGTTATGAGTGGCATGACAGAGTGGATAGTCAGAAGCTTTTTCCCAGGGTTGAAGAGTGAGTTACTCGGGGAGATAGGTTTAAGGTGCGAGGGGCAAAGTTTAGAGGGGATGTGCGAGGCAAGTTCTTTACACAGAGGGTGGTGAGTGACTGGAACTTGCTGCCGGGGGAGGTGGTGGAAGCAGGTACGATAGCAACGTTTAAGAGGCATCTTGACAAATACATGAATAGGATGGGAATAGAGAGATACGGACCCTGGAAGTGCAGAAGGTTTTAGTTTAGACAGGCATCAAGATCGGCGCAGGCTTGGAGGGCTGAATGGCCTGTTCCTGTGCTGTACTGCTCTTTCTTCTTTGTCCTAGCTGAGCTGTGACATTCACCTCCAACGCCAGCCAGTTTCTGGCCATGCTTCCTCAGCAGGGCTCAGGTGGACTCCCAGATAAAGGACATGCATGGCTAACTCCTCCAGCAAGTCATCCACCTGCCACTGACCCACCAGGAGTCCGGAACATTTCTCCCAATTCCTCTCAGAGGACACGGCAGAAAAGGTTTGCTGGCACTTGCGTATATTCTGCAAGTCAACGGGATCTGTGACCATGAGGAGCACGTCTATGGCATAAGCTGAGAGGACAACCTGCATGTCTGGCCCACGCAGAGCCAAACACACCAACCTCCTCCCAGGCAGGCACAGGAATGTCTCCACACAGATGGTATATAATTGGCCAGACATGGGGCATCCCTGAAGTACACATCTGTCAAAGTGAAGGGACACCGTCAAGGACCTGTTAACTTTGACCAGACACTCTGTGGCAGTGGAGAAAAGTCAGACCCGGGCCACAAATTGCAGCCTGAGTACGAACGTGTGCAGAGTCCAGAAATAATATTTGTGATCCACACTGTCGAGTCCCTTTTCCTGATCGAAGGAGGGAAAGGTGACTGACAAACCAGTCCTCTTAGAAAGATGGATCATGTCCAGGACCAGGTGGATGTTGTCCTGGATGTACCGGCACGGGACCGTGTAGGACTGGTCAGGTTGGATCATGTGGGCCACCAGGGAGCCCAGACAAGTAGACTGAGCCAGGGAAAAGACCTTATATTCTGTGCTGTGGAGGAAGACCAGGCACCAGTTCCCAAGCAGGTGGAGATCACCCCTCTTTCGCCCTGCGCCATGAGAAGGGCATCTCCCCGGTTACCAGGCTTTCCCCCAGGATCTGTACATAATGGCACCACCCCCCCAGGATTTCCCAGAACCCTATGAGGAAGTCCATGGTCAGCCTGTCGAACTCTGTAGATTTTCCCTTTGAGAGCTGGTGGAGGGCTCTGATCAACTCTGCAGAGCCTCCAGTCGACCAGCACCCTCTGGGCTGACCTTCAGCAGGTCCTCTCAGAAAACTCCGCACGCATCCTCGCTGGTCAAATCCGGAGAGATCCATGTGCTGTAATAAGTATGTACCAAAAAGCCCATTCCCTCCGGATCTGTGATGGAGGATCCGTCATCAGCCAGCAGCTCTGACCATGGCACCAACTGCATGGAGACCATCGAGACCCACGAAACATATGCCTACAAAATGTAGAGGTGGTCAATTCGGGAGCCTCCTCCTCCAGACCTGCAGCTGAAGGCACTGGAGTCGGGATTGAGATTCCACCAGACGTTCACCAAGGCGAGGGTGCTGATCAGTTCCCTCAACTTCTCCAAGGCAGTTGCAGCAAGTGTTAGATGAAGTAATGCTCATTGTACACATCCCCATCAGTGACTCTTCAAAACATAGATTTTTATGAAAGAACAGGGTTCTGCTGCATTGCCGTCTGCACATGGAGTGTAAGACTCCCTCGACACTTTCCCATCAAACACTCCCAGGGCAGCTGCAGCTCTGATTGGTTGGTACATTTGGAGCATTTCCTGTCTGCAATCAGGTGAAACAGCTGCACCTGTGCGGACTGGTGGGAGCTGAGATTGGAGAGAGCTGAAACATTTACAACATACAAATGTGGAACTGATTCCATCCATTGCAGAGTAACAGGATCTGTGAGTTATTTTGGAGAGGTGGGTGTTGGAGCACTGGAGAACTGTTTTGCTTGGACTGTTGGAGGAGGGAGGAGATGCCGGAATATCCAGGGGTGGGGCACAAAGATTCGATAGGGAGCCCCTGTATTTTCTCTTGTGCTTTCCTCCATCTGGCACAAATGGAGCACCTTCCCCACCCCAACTACATGGCTCAGGACAGCTGGAGCCACCTGGGTGAAGAAAGTCTTTGTCAGAACAGCAGAAAGTGGAAAGAACAGGACGGCTCCAGCCGACCGGGCAAAGAATTCCCCCACCGCCCCCCCCACTGGAAGATTGAGCTTTGTACTATTTCCAGTAGGGTGCTCCAACCACCTATTCAAGAGGAACATCCTTGCAGCCTTTCTCTCCCTTCCACCACTCAGCCACCTATTCTCTCCTTTTCCATTTCCTTTCCACCCCTATCTCCTCTACTCCCACCCCCTCATCATATCCTGAAAGTTTAAAAAAAACTGCTATTTGCTTTGTTTCTCGGGTGGGTCTGGCTCTTCGACCCCAGGGGAAGCCCCTCTTTACTGGTGACGGGGCCTTCTCACACATATGCTGCTGCAGCTGCACCTGTTGCCCCGTCACCATTTACGCCATTAACATCAAAGCATGGGGTCGAGAGCTACGTCCACCCCAATTTGTCAATAGAGGCACGTGTAAAAACAATGGCTGAGGTTGTCGGCCCCTCGGCCATTGTTGCTGGCTCGAAAAGTGTTTTTCCAGAATAGCGAGTGGGTGGTGTCCTTGGCCCTGAGCAAGGGGCTCACTGTGGGCGGGACCTTTCTGCCAGAGGACCTGCGAGAGGCCACGGCGCAGCGGGTCACCTTGTCAAATGTCCCACCCTTCATTCCTGGTGAGCTCCTCCTCCCCCATCTGGGGGAGATAAAGACGGGGCTTACCCCAATCCCACTCGGTCTTTGGGAGAACAGCCTCCGGCATGTATACTCCTTCCGCTGACAGCTCTTTATGCAGCTGGCCCGGGAAGAGGTCACGGAATGCCAATTTAATATGGAATTCTGGGGACGGCCTATCGTGTCTTCTGGAACTCGGACGGAGCACAGTGCCATGCCTGTAACGGGGTGGGGCATGTTTGGAAGAGCTGCCACAACCTCCGGGCTGCCAGCTGTACCTCGGCAGTGCAGGGTGGCACTGCTGCACCTCCCCTTACTCCCCCGACCCCTGCAACAACTGCCGCTCAGGCGGTCCCGGAGGCCGTGGTTTTCATAGCCTCCGGTGGGGAGGGGGAGACCCGTCCAGGTGGAAGGAAGGCCCAGTGCAAGTCAAAACACCCAAAGACATGCTGCCTGGACACAAAACAACAACCTGAGCCTAAGGTTAGCCCTCGGCCTGATACAGGGAAGCCCACCTGCCCTGCGGCAGAGCTCGGGCCCAAGTGATCTGGGCAGGGGGGTGCAGAGGTAGAAGCAGTGACCTCGACAAAGATGGAGGTCTCAGAGCCTCTGTGCTCCTCCCAGAATAAGAAAAGGAGGTGCCCCTCCTCTGAAGAGGACCCTGAACTACAGGGTCCATCACCTGGCGCGCGTCCTCAGGCTCCCCCCGCCACCAGCACGATCAGCGCCTCGAAACATGAACGGGAACTACCTATCACTTAGAAGGGCAGGGAGAGAGATGCCCCTGTAAATTTGGCAACTCCCAAGGTGGGGGGCCCTCCCATTGGTGGGGGAGCCTGTGGACCCACCAGCAGGAAATACTCCATCTGCCACTGGGACGGGTGTTCTGCGTGGGGACAATACCCATGAGGGTCAAACCCCCAGCAGCTTGATGCTGCCATCCAGGATGTTCCAGACCCAGAGGCCATTTTCCATAGTGCACCGTCTGCTGGGCCTGTAGGCGCTGGCGGGGCGGAGATGGCCTCTGCTCTCCACGTCCGGTCGTGGCTCCAGCTGGATTTCCAGTGTCGGGAACTCTTAAAGTGCATACAGGAGAGCTTTTTCAGCCAGTATGTAGAAAGTCCTGCAAGAGAAGGGGCAGGACTGGACCTAATCCTAGTGAACGAAGCTGGACAAGTGGTAGAAGTGTCAGTGGCGGAACATTTCGGGGATAGTGACCATAACTCTGTAAGATTTAAGATAGATATGGAAAAGGACAAAGATAGACCGGAAATAAAGGTACTGAATTGGGTGAAGGCCGATTTCAATATGATAAAACAGGATCTGGCCAAAGTGGACTGGGAGCAGCTACTTGTAGGAAAATCAACATCACATCAGTGGGAGTCATTCAAAGAGGAAATTGTGAGAGTTCAGAGCCAACATGTGCCTGTTAAGGTGAAGAGTTGGACTAACAGGCCCAGGGAACCCAGGGATGTCAAGGGGTATAGAGGATTGGATCAGGAAAAAGAAGGAAGCTTATGGTAGATCCCGAGCGCTGACAACAGCGGAGGCACTAGAGGAGTATAGAAAGTGTAGGGTGGCACTTAAAAAAGTAATTAGGGGAGCAAAGAGGGGACATGATAAAACACTGGCGGGCAAGATAAAGGAAAATCCCAAAGATTTTTCTAAGTATATTAAGGGTAAGAGGATAACCAGGGAAAGAGTAGGGCCCATTAGGGACCAACATGGCAATCTTTGTGTGGAGCCAGAGGACATAGATAAAGTTTTAAATGATTACTTTTCATTGGTGTGCCCTTTGGAGAAGGATGATGTAGGTGCAGAGATCAGGGAGGGGGATTGTGATATACTTGAACATATTAGCATTGAAAGAGAGGAAATATTCGCTGTTTTAGCGGGCTTAAAAGTGGATAAATCCTCAGGCCCAGATGAGATGTATCCCAGGCTGCTATGTGAGGCAAGGGAGATGATAGCAGGGGCTCTGACACAAATTTTCAAATCCTCTCTGGCCACAGGAGAGGTGCCAGAGGACTGTTGGACAGCGAATGTGGTACCATTATTCAAGAAGGGTAGCAGGGATAAACCAGGTAATTACAGGCCGGTGAGTCGAACATCAGTGGTTGGGAAAAATTCTGAGGGTCAGGATTGAACTCCACTTGGAGAGGTAGGGATTAATCAGGGATAGTCAGCATGGCTTTGTCAGGGGGAGATCATGTCTAACTTGATTGAATTTTTCGAGGAGGTGACTAGATGTGTCGATGAGGATAAAGCTGTTGATGTAGTATACGTTGGATTTCACTCAGGCTTTTGATAAGATCCTGCATGCGAAATTGGTGAAGAAGGTAAGAGCCCATGGGATCCAGGGCAATTTGGCAAATTGGATCCAAAATTGGCTTAGTGGCAGGATTCAGAGGGTAATGGTCAAGGGCTGTTTTTGTGATTGGAAGCCTGTGACCACTGGTGTGTCACAGGGATCAGTGCTGGGGCTCTTGCTGTTTGTAGTGTACATTAATGATTTAGACGTGAATATAGGAGGTATGATCAGTAAGCTTGCAGATGACACGAAAATTGGTGGTACTTTAAATAGTGAGGAGGAAATCCTTAGATTGCAGGGAGATATAGATGGGCTGGTAAGATGGGCGGAGCAGTGGCAAATGGAATTTAATCCTGAAAAGTGTGAGGTGATGCATTTTGGGAGGACTGACATGGCAAGAGAATATACAATGGATGCTAGGTCCCTCGGAAATACAGAGGGTCAGAAGGACCTTGGTGTACTTGTCCATTGATCACTGAAGGCAGCAGCACAGGTAGATAAGGTAGTTAGGAAGGCATATGGGATACTTGCATTTATTAGCCGAGGCAAAGAATATAAGAGTAGGGAGGTTATGATGGAGATGAATAAAACGCTAGTTCGGCCACAGCTGGAGTATTGTGTACAGCTCTGGTTGCCACACTATTGGAAGGATGTGATTGAACTGGAGAGGGTGCAGAGGAGATTCACCAGGATGTTGCCTGGGCTGGAGCATTTCAGCTATGAAGAGAGACTGAAAAGACTAGGGTTGTTATCCTTGGAGCAGAGAAGGCTGAGTGGGGACATGATTGACGTATACAATGTAATGAGGGGCATAGATTGGTTAGATAGGAAGAACAGTTTTCCCTTAGCGGAGGGGTCAAGATCCAAGGGGCATAGATTTAGGGTAAGGAGCAGGAGGTTTGGGGGGATTTGAGGAAAAATGTTTTCACACAGAGGGTGGTTGGAATCTGGAACACACTGCCTGCAGAGGTGGTGGAGGCAGGATCCCTCACAGCATTTAAGAAGTATTTAGATGAGCACTTGAAATGTCATCGCATATAATGCTACGGGCCAAGTGCAGGAATATGGGATTAGAATAGTTGGGTGCTTGATGGCTGGCACAGACAAGATGGACCGAAAGGCCTGTTTCTGTGCTGTTTAACTCTATGACTCTATGACTCTAAACTGTCCCATCAAACACTCCCAGGACAGGTACAGCACGGGATTGGCTGGGCAATTTGTGAAGCACTTCCTGTCTGCAATCAGGGGGAGCAGATGCGACTGGAGTAACTGGAGAGAGTGACTGTAGAGTGGAGAGAGCTGCAATTTACAACTTTAACTGTGGAACTGTTGCTATCTTACAAAAACAGAGAAAAGCTACATGTTATTTTGGAGAGGTGGGTGTTGGAGCACCAGGGAACTGTTTGTTGTTTGGATTGTTGGGGGAGGGAGGAGGCAACGGAAGATCCAGGGGTGTGGCTGCCAAATTCTATAGGGAACCTCGGTATCTGCTGTTGTGTTTATCTTCCATCCTGCACAAAGGGGGCTCCCTCCCCACCCCAAACTGTGTGGCTCGGGACGGCTGGAGCTGCCTGGCTGAAGACAATCTTTATCGAACTGAAGGAAGAGAGAACTGGGCGGCTCTAGCCGACGGGGCGAAGATCCCTCCCCTGACTGGAAGACTTGTCTGTAGACTCTGCAGCAAGGTGCTCCAATCACCAATTGAACAGTAACATCCTTGCAGCCCTTCTCTCCCTTCCATCACTCGGCCACCTATCTTCTCCTCTCCTTGTCCTTTTCAGCCTCATCGTATTCTACTCCCTTTCCCTCCCCCCACCTCCCACCATCATATTGCTTGATTTTAAAACAAAACTGTTGTGTGCTTTGTTTCTTGGGCTTGACTCTTCGACCCCATGGCAAGCCCCTCTTCGTTGGTGGCGGGGCCTTCTCGCACATATGCTGCTGTGACTGCTGCAGCTGCCCCGTCACCGTTTGCGCTTGTAACATCGAAGCATGGGGTCAAGAGTTACGTCCATCCCATTATGTCAATAGAGATATACATGAAGGCAATGGCCGAGGTTGTTGGCCCTTCAGCCATTTTTGCTGCCTTGAAAATGTACGGGAAGGCTGTGTTTTTCCTGAAGACCGAGCGGGCGGTATCGCTGGCTCTGAGCAAGGGGCTCACTGTGGGCAGGACCTTTCTGTCAGTGGACCCAGTGGAGGCCACTGCGCAACGGGTCATTCTGTCGAATGTCCTGCTCTTCATTCCTGGTGAGCTCCTCCTTCCCCACCTGCACCTTTTGGGGGGAGGTAAAGACAGGGCTAACCCAGTCTCGCTCAGTCTTCGGGAGAACAGCCTCCGGCACGTGTACTCTTTCCGCCACCAATTATTTATGCAGCTGGTGCGGGAGGAGGTCACAGATTGCCATTTCAATGTAGAGTTCCAGGGGACGGCCTACCAGATCCTCTGGACCTTGGATGGGGCGCGGTGCCATGTTTGCAAGGGCGTGGGGCATGTCCGTAAGAACTGCCCCAACCTCCCGGCTGCCAATTCCACCTCGGCAGACCAGGGTGGCACCGCTGCCCCTCCTCCCACTCCCCCTACACCTCCACCTCCACCAGGCACCATTCAGTCGGTGCCGGAGGCTGGGTTTTCACGGCCTCAGGTGCGGAGGGAGGTGTCTGTCCAAGTGGAGGGAAGACACGGAGGGAAAATAAACATCGAGAGGCTCATCCCCTGGACACCATGGCACAACCCGGGTCTGAGATCATCCTAAGGCCCGCTCCTGGGTAATCTACCTGCCCCAGGGCTGGGCTCAGACCCAGGGTGACCAGGCAAAAGCTGGGCGCAGAGGCAGAGGCCCCTGATGACATGGAGGTCTCTGAGCCTCCGCGCCCCTCCCGAAATAGGAGTAGGAGAAGTCCCTTCTCTGTAGAAGGCCCTGAACCATGGGATCCATCTCCCAGCGTGGGTCCTCAGGCACCCCCTGCCTCCCGAAGGATCAGGGCCTCGAGCCCCGGGCGGGACCCCTTCACCCCTCGGAAAGGAGGTGGGGAAGATGGCCCTGAAATCTTGTCAGCTCCTGAGGTGGGGGCTGGGCCCTACGGGAGAAATCATTCCTTTGGCCGATGGGGTGGGTGTCCTGGGTGTGGGCAAGGCCTGTGAGGGGCCACCTTCCCAACAGCCTGACTCTGCCACCCGGGATGTACCCGACCCAGCAGCCAATCTGTGTAATTCCCTGTCTGCTGGTCCTGTAGGCACCAACAGAATGGGAGATCGCCTCCTCTCTCCGCCTCCAGTCCCGCCTCCAGCTGGATTTCTGGAGTCGGGCACTTCCATCTCCCCTGGACCACTCATTGGCCTGGGGACGGAGGTGGAGGGGGTTCCTGAACTGCTGGCACCCACAGGCTCCAGTTCCATTCCAGAACCCAGAGAGGACTCCTCCGCCATCGATCCTGGGGCTGGGATCGTGACGGAGGTGTGACCAGCTGGCGCGGCTGGGACGTCCGCCCTACAGAGTGTGGTGGGTGTGTCGGTCGCTGGCGGTGACGAGCCGCAGGAGGATGGAGACTCGCTGCGGGGCACGGAGGATTATCTTGCTTCCATCGCCAGTGAGGTGGTGGAGTCCCTCGTGCCTCCCACCCGAGCCTCCTCTCATCCTCACAGCAAAACTATGGCACGCTAACAACCGGCTGCTGGAAGACGAGCGATTCCAGGACTTAGTCCATCGATTCTGTGCTGACTGGAGAAGGAAGCTTCCCCTCTTTGAGTCTATGGTGGGATGTGGGCAAGATTCACATCCGTGTCTTCTGTCAGGAGTATGCAAAATGGTCAACCAAGAGAAAGGAAGCTAAGATCGGGCACCTAGCGAGGGAGGTGCTCGACTTGATGTCCCGCCTCGGTCATGCCATTGCAGACCCAGCCCTTTGGCAGGCGTACAAAGAGAAGAAGGGCGCACTGAGGGACCAGCAGTTCATAGGGTTCCGAAGCACATACGTGAGGTCGCGGATGCAGATCCTACAAGATTTGGACCACGCCTCACCCTTCTTCTACTCGCTGGAAAAATGGTAGAGGGTCCGTAAGCAGCTCATTGAGCTGCTGGCCGATGACGAATCCTCCATCACGGATCTGGAAGAAATGGGCCTCCTGGTCCGTACTTATTACAGTGCGTTGTTCTCTCCGGATCCGTCTAGCAAGGACGCGCGCAGAGTTTTGTGAGAGGACCTGCCGGAAGTCAGCCTGGAGGGCGTCGAAGGATTGGAGATTCCGCTCACGTTTGGCAGAACTGACCAGTGCCCTCCACGAACTCTCGAGGGGCAAATCTCCCGGGGCTGGACAAGCTGACCGTGGAGTTCCTCAGGGCTTTCTGGGACATCCTGGGGGACGTTTGCATGCGGGTCCTGGGGGAACGCCTGGCGACCAGGGAGATGCCCCTCTCATTATGCAGGGCAGTCATCGTCCTGCTGTTGAAGAGGGGCGATCTCCGCCTGCTTAAAAACGTGTGTCCGGTCTCCCTCCTCAGCTTGGATTATAAGATCTTTGCCCGGGCTATGTCTACCCGCCTGGGCTCGGTGCTGGCCCACATGATCAACCCCAACCAGTCCAACACGGTCCTGGGCCAGTCCATCCAGGACAACATCCACCTGGTCTGGGACCTGATCCATCTTTCCCAGAGGACTGGTCAGTCGGTCACCTTTCTCTCCCTCGATCAGGAGAAGGCATTCGACAGGGGGAATCACGAATACCTTTTCGGGACTCTGTGCGCTTTCGGACTCGGGCCGCATTTGGTGGCCTGGGTCCGAATTTTATACAGCACTGCAGGGTGTCTGGTCAAAGTTAACGGGTCCTTGACAGCGCCCCTTCTCTTTGGGAGAGGAGTGCGTCAGGGATGCCGCATGTCCGGCTAATTGTACACCATCTGCGTGCAGCCCTTCCTGTGCCTGCTTTTCAGGAGGTTGACGGGATTGACTCTGCGTGAGCCGGCCATGCGGGTCGTCCTCTCGGCTTACGCCGATGACGTGCTCCTCGCGGTTACAAATCCCGTTGACTTGTGAAGGATGCGTGACTGCCAGCAGACCTTTTCTGCCGCGTCCTCCGCAAAGATCAATTTGGAGAAATGTTTCGGTCTCCTGGTGGGTCAGTGGCGGGTGGAATCCCTGCCGGAGGAGTTGACACCTTTTGCTTGGAGCACCACGCACCTCCTCTATCTGGGAGTCCACTTTGGCCCCGCTGAGGAAGCCTGGCCAGCAAACTGGCAGCAGTTGGAGGCGAATGTCACCACTCGGCTGGGGTACTGGACAGGACTGTTCCGAGTACTTTCCTGCAGGGGCCGAGAGCTGGTCATAAACCAACTGGTGACCTCGATGCTGTGGTACAGGTTGGTCACTTTGGCCCCGCCCCCTGTATTTGCCACCAAGATGCAGAAGAAACTCGGCAATTTTTTCTGGGCCAAGAGGAAACACTGGGTCACTGCCGTGGTCCTGGCCTCACGATCGAGGAGGGCGGCCAGTCGCTGGTGTGCATCCACACTCAGGCTGTGACTCTCTGCCCTCGGACCCTGTAGAGATACCTGTACGTTGAGTGTCCTCCCAGTTGGTGTGCGCTGGCGACGTATTTTTTCCGCCAGTGTCACTGCCTTCAAGACGACACGCAGCTGCTTGCACAGACCGTTAGCCACGCCTCTCTGAGGGAGTTGTCTGTCTTTTACCGGGATCTATTCAGAGTCTGGAACATGGTCACCTCCAGTCAGGGCGCGCCCCCACCGGCGGAGGTGAGCGCCTCGGCTGTCCGGGTGGCCGACTCCAAGGACGGACCAGCAGGCGGAGGAGTAGCTGAAGCCCCCAGGACGCCCCTCACTGCGGGTGGCGAGGGGGCGAGGGAGAGCGGAGTGCTCCCGGTTGAGCTGAACCCCGCTCTGCCGGAACTGCTCATCGGACCCAGGCCCCGAAACCCTCGTTGGGAGCCGGTCCCACACAACCCGAGCCACCTCTCGGAAATGCCCTCTGTGCCATTCCAATCGGCGCAGAGGGGTTTCCTGTAAGGGCTGCTCCTGCACACTTTCCATTTCCTCGCCCTCGTCAGCCTTGGCCATCTGGTGGCGAGGGGAAACCCCGATGAAGGTTTCTCTATGCGGAAGTCCTCCCCCTTTACATTTGGGACCTGGGGTGGAGGGTGCTGCACAGGGCAGTCCCATGTTATAGGCTGTTAAGTAGGTTCCCGGACTCCCAGGCCACCTGTACTTTCTGCGGCTTGGACGTATATATGGAGTGTGTGAGGTTGCAGCCCCCTTTGAGTATTTGAAGGGGCTGCTCCTCAAGCTTTGGCTGCACTTCAGTCTCATGCTCCTAATCTTTGGGCACCCGGAGCGGAGGGGCGTGGGCCGGGGGGAGGATCTCCACGTCAGTCTGCTCCTGGGCCTGGCCAAGATGGCAAATCACTGGTCCAGGCTGCAGGCTGTCAGGGGGTCCGTCCTCCCTGATTGCCTGCCCCTCTTCCACGGTTATGTTCACGCCCAGGTGTCCCTGGAGAAGGAGCAAGTGGTGTCCGTCGGTGCGCTTGAGACCTTCCGCGACCAGTGGGCACCACAGGGAGAGGAGTGCAAAATCGACGCCAAGAATGGGATTTTAATTTGAGTTTTTTGTTTATTTATTTGATTTTAATAAATTTATTTTAAAAAATATGTATATAAATGGGGCCAGAGGAGTAAAGTCCCCCTCAACATTAAAATATATAAAAGGGGCCTGGGGTATAAATGCCATGTTTAAAAAAAAATTTTTTTTAAATGGGGTTAGATCCAGAGTAAATCTCCCTCCAAAAAAAAACAGGTTAGACACAGATTAAAGTTCTCTCTTCACTGTCTGATCAAACATTACGAGAGCAGATACAATACAGGTTCGATACAGAGTAAAGCTCCCTCTACATTTCCCCATCAACCATTGCAAGCAGCAAATAGGCTCTGGAGTTCAATTCAGTTATCATTTTCAAAACTATGGTCAATAGTGTCTGGATCACTGAAACACAAGGCTGCTGGTTCCTCACACACTGAGCCCTCACATTTACACACGCTGCAGCTGGGTCTAGATTACTGGGCCCCGAGACTGCTGGTTCCTCACACACTGAGCCCTCACATTTACACACTCTTCAGCTGGGTCTAGATTACTAGGCCCCGAGACTGCTGGTTCCTCACACTCTGAGCCCTCACATTTACTCACTCTTCAGCTGGGTCTAGATTACTAGGCCCCGAGACTGCTGGTTCCTCACACACTGAGCCCTCACATTTACATACGCTGCAGCTGGGTCTAGATTACTAGGCCCCGAGGCTGCTGGTTCCTCACACACTGAGCCCTCACATTTACATACGCTGCAGCTGGGTCCAGATTACTAGGCCCCGAGACTGCTGGTTCCTCACACACTGAGCCCTCACATTTACTCACTCTTCAGCTGGGTCTAGATTACTAGGCCCCGAGGCTGCTGGTTCCTCACACACTGAGCCCTCACATTTACATACGCTGCAGCTGGGTCTAGATTACTAGGCCCCGAGACTGCTGGTTCCTCACACACTGAGCCCTCACATTTACTCACTCTTCAGCTGGGACTAGATTACTAGGCCCCGAGGCTGCTGGTTCCTCACACACTGAGCCCTCACATTTACTCACTCTTCAGCTGGGTCTAGATTACTCGGCCCCGAGACTGCTGGTTCCTCACACTCTGAGCACTCACATTTACACACTCTTCAGCTGGGTCTAGATTACTAGGCCCCGAGGCTGCTGGTTCCTCACACACTGAGCCCTCACATTTACTCACTCTTCAGCTGGGTCTAGATTACTAGGCCCCGAGGCTGCTGGTTCCTCACACACTGAGCCCTCACATTTACTCACTCTTCAGCTGGGTCTAGATTACTAGGCCCCGAGGCTGCTGGTTCCTCACACACTGAGCCCTCACATTTACTCACTCTTCAGCTGGGTCTAGATTACTAGGCCCCGAGGCTGCTGGTTCCTCACACACTGAGCCCTCACATTTACTCACTCTTCAGCTGGGTCTAGATTACTAGGCCCCGATGCTGCTGGTTCCTCACACACTGAGCCCTCACATTTACTCACTCTTCAACTGGGTCTAGATTACTAGGCCCCGAGGCTGCTGGTTCCTCACATTTACTCAGCCCTCACATTTACTGACTCTTCAGCTGGGTCTAGATTACTCGGCCCCGAGGCTGTTGGTTCCTCACATACTGAGCCCTCACATTTACTCGCTCTTCAGCTGGGTCTAGATTACTAGGCCCCGAGGCTGCTGGTTCCTCACACACTGAGCCTTCACATTTACTCACTCTTCAGCTGGGTCTAGATTACTAGTCCCCGAGGCTGTTGGTTCCTCACACACTGAGCTCTCACATTTACTCACTCTTCAGCTGGGTCTCGATTACTCGGCCCCGAGGCTGCTGGTTCCTCACACACTGAGCCCTCACATTTACTCACTCTTCGGCTCGGTCTAGATTACTCGGCCCCGAGGCTGCTGGTTCCTCACACACTGAGCCTTCACATTTACTCACTCTTCAGCTGGGTCTAGATTCCTAGTCCCCGAGGCTGTTGGTTCCTCACACACTGAGCCCTCACATTTACTCACTCTTCGGCTGGGTCTAGATTACTAGGCCCCGAGGCTGCTGGTTCCTCACACACTGAGCCTTCACATTTACTCACTCTTCAGCTGGGTCTAGATTACTAGTCCCCGAGGCTGTTGGTTCCTCACACACTGAGCCCTCACATTTACTCACTCTTCAGCTGGGTCTCGATTACTAGGCCCCGAGGCTGCTGGTTCCTCACACACTGAGCCCTCACATTTACTCACTCTTCGGCTCGGTCTAGATTACTAGGCCCCGAGGCTGCTGGTTCCTCACACACTGAGCCCTCACATTTACTCACTCTTCGGCTCGGTCTAGATTACTAGGCCCCGAGGCAGCTGGTTCCTCACACACTGAGCCTTCACATTTTCGTTCTCCTCAGCTTTGTCTGGATCACTGAAAGCTGAGGCTGCTGGTTCACTCAGGTCATGGTCCAGGCTCAATGTGAAGACGTTGGCCTTGGCAGTGAGTGAACTCTCCAGCGACCAATACATGGCTGCTGGAAGCTGTAAGACATTCTGCGACTTTCCAGAAGAGCTCACATTAAGCTGAGAAGGAAATGTAAAGACACTGTAAAGGGATAAAGACAGGTTCAGTGAGCAGACAGGGACATGGCAGATGGAATATAATGTGAGGAAGTGTGAAGTTATCCACTTTGGTAGGAAGAATACAAAAACAAGATGTTTAAATGGTTTGAGATTTTGAAATGTTATTATTCAGTGGGTCCTGGATGTCCTTGCACAAGGATCACAGAAAGTTCGTGTGTAAACAAAGCAAGCAATTAGGAAGGAATGTTCAATGTTAACCTTTATAATAACGGAATTGGAGTATCAGAGTAATTGCAATTACAATTACCTGGGATCTTGGTGTGACAACACCTGGAGTACTGCATGTGATTTTGGTCTCCTTACCTCAGGGAGGATAGACTTGTCTTAGAGGGAGTGCAACAAAGATTCGCTGGTCCGATTCGCGGATCGAGAAAATATCTTATGAAGAGAGATTAAGTAGATGAGGAAAATGTTCCCGGAATTTAGAAGGATGAGAGATGATCTCATTGAAGCAGATCAATTCCTTAACGGGCTTTACATGGTAGATGCTGGGAGGATTTTTCACCTGGCTACACCTAGGTGTCACAGTCTCCGAATTAGGGGTCGACCATTTTGGACTGAGAGGAGGAGAGATATCTTCACTAAAAGGGTTGTGAGTCTTTGGAATTCTGTATCCCTGAGGGCTGTGGATGTTCAGGTGCTGAGTGTATTCAAGACAGAGATTGATAGATTTTGTGCACTGATGAACTTCAGGAACATGGGGATTGTGTGGGAAGGTGGAGTTGATGTATATGATCAGCTCGGAACATAGGAGCGGGAGTAGACCATTCAGCCCATCCAGCCTGTTCTGACATTCAATTAGATCAGAGTGAATCATCTACCTCAATACCACTTGCCTGAGTTATCCCAATATTCTTTGATGTCATTAGTATCCACATATCTTTTGATTTCTGTCTTGAGCATGCACAATGATTGAGCTTCCACAGAACTCTAGGGTAGAGAGTTCCAAAGATTCACAGACCTCTGAGTGAAGAAGTTCTAAGTTTTAAATGGTCTACTCCTTATTCAGAGACTATGTCCCATGGTTCTAGACTCACCAGCCATGGGGAACATCCTATCTACATTAACCCTGTCACGTCCTGGAAGAATTTTGTAAGATTAAATGAGATCATCTCTCATTCTTCTGGACTCTAGAGAATACAAGCCCAGTTTTCTCAATCTTTCCTCATAAGACAATCCCACCATCCCAGCTCTGATCTTATTGAATGGCAGAGCAGGATGACAAATGGTAGAAGTGTCAGTGGGGGAGCAATTCAAGGACAGTGAACATCACTCTAAGATTTAATGTAGTTATGGAAAAGGACAAAGATGGACCAGAAATAAAGATACTGAATTGGGGGAAGGCCGATTTCAATATGATAAAACAGGATCTAGCCAAAGTGGACTGGGAGCAGCTACTTGCAGGAAAGTCTACATCAGACAAGTGGGAGCCATTCAAAGAGAAAATAGCGAGAGTTCAGGGCTAACATGTTCCCGTAAAGGTGAAGGGTAGGACCAACAAGTCCAGGGAACCCTCGATGACAAGGGATATAGAGGATTGGATAAGGAAAAAAAAAGGAGACATACAGCAGATTCAGAGGACTGAAAATGGCGGAGATCTGAGAGGAGTATAGAAAGTGTAGGGGTGTACTTAAAAAAGTAATTAGGAAAGCAAAGAGGGGGCATGAAAAAACACTGACGGGCAAGATAAAGGGAAGTCCCAAGGTGTTTTATAGGTATATTAGGGGCAAGAGGATAACCAGGGAAAGAGGAGGGGCCAGTAGGGACCAAAGCGGCAATCTGTGTGTGGAGCTGGATGACGTAGTGAGATTTTAAATGATTACTTTTCATCTGTGTTCACGATGGAAAAGGACAATGTTGGTATAGAGATCAGGGAGGGGGATTGTGATATACTTGAAAAAAATAGCATTGAAAGGGAGGAGGTATGAGGGGTTTTAGCGGGCTTAAAAGTGGATAAATCCCAAGCCCAGATGAGATGTATCCCAGGCTGCTATGTGAGGCAAAGGAGGAGATTGCAGGGGCTCTGAAACAAATTTTCAAATCCTCTCTGGCCACAGGAAAGGTGCCAGAGGACTGGAGGACAGCAAATGTGGCACCATTATTCAAGAAGGGTAGTAGGGTTAAACCAGGTAATTACAGGCCAGTGAGTCTAACATCAGTGGTAGGGAAACTATTGGAAAAACTTCTGAGGGATAGGATTAATCTCCACTTGGAGAGGTAGGGAATAATCAAGAATAGTCAGCATGGCTTTGTCAGGAGGCGATCATGTCTCATAAATGTGATTGAATTTTTTGAGGAGGTGACTAGGTGTGTAGATGAAGGTAAAGCTGTTGATGTAGTCTACGTGGACTTCAGTAAGGCTTTTGATAAGGTCCCGCATGGGAGATTGGTCAAGAAGGTAAGAGCCCATGGGATCCAGGGCAATCTGGCAATTTGGATCTAAAATTGGTTTCGTGGCAGGAGGCAGAGGGTGTTGGTCGAGGGTTGTTTTTGCGATTCGAAGTCTGTGACTAGTGGTGTACCACAGGGATCGGTGCTGGGACCCTTGCTGTTTGTCGTGTACATTAATGATTTAGACGTGAATATAGGAGGTATGATTAGTAAGTTCGCAGATGGCACGAAAATTGGTGGTGTCGTAAATAGTGAGGAGGAAAGCCTTAGGTTACGGGACGCTATTGGTGGGCTGGTAAGATGGGCAGAGCAGTGGCAAATGGAACTTAATTCTGAGAAGTGTGAGGTGATGCATTTTGGGAGGACTAACAAGGCAAGGGAATATATAATGGATGGTAGGAACCTAGGAAGGACAGAGGGACCTTGGTGTACTTGTCCATAGATCACGGAAGGCAGCAGCAGAGGTAGATAACGTAGTTAGGAAGGCATATGGGATTCTTGTCTTTATTAGTCGAGGCATAGAATATAAGAGTAGGGAGGTTATGATGGAGCTGTATAAAATGCTAGTTAGGCCACAGCTGGAGTACTGTGTACAGTTCTGGTCACCAGACTAGAGGAAGGATGTGATTGAACTGGAGAGGATGCAGAGGAGATTCACCAGGATGTTGCCTGGGCTGGAGCATTTCAGCTATGAAGAGAGACTGGATCGGGTAGGGTTGTTTTCCTTAGAGCAGAGAAGGCTGAGGGGAGACCTGATTGTGGTATACAAAATTATGAGGGGCAAAGATAGGGTAGATAGGAAGAAACTTTTTCCCTTAGTGGAGGTGTCAATAACCAGGGGGCATAGATTTAAGGTTAGGGGCAGGAGGTTTAGAGGGGATTTGAGGAAAATCTTTTTCACCAAGAGGATGTTTGGAATTTGGAACACACTGCCTGAAGGGGTGACAGAGGCAGGAACCCTCACAAAAGTTAAGTATTTAGATGAGCAATTGAAACGTCATAGCATGCAAGGCTTTGGGCCAAGTGCTGGGAAATGGGATTCGAATAGATAGGTGCTTGATGGCCGGCACAGATACGATGGGCAAATATACAGAAGTATTTCCTTTCATTTCTGCAGAATTGACTGGATATGGAGAATTGAATGATAATGTCAATAGGTAAATTGGCCATTATAAATTGTCACTAGGATAGGTAGGTGGTAGGGAAATATAGGGACAGGTGGGGATGTTTAGTGTAGGATTAGTATAAATGGGTGGTTGATGTTCGGCACAGACTCGGTGGGCCGAAGGGCCTGTTTCAGTGCTGTATCTCTAATCTAATCATGACAGTATCCCAGTGAAATGGAGAGTCAGAATGTTTTTGCTAACTGAAACCTCAGTAACTGTTGAGGAGAGCTCGGTGCTAGTGTAACTGTTTTATTGCTCACATTGCTCGGATGTTATTGTTGTCACGGTGCACACCCTCTCCCACAACCCACCCCGTCCGAGGATCCCAGAAACCTGACAGTGGGCCCTGGACTAACTAGTCCACTTCTTCCTGAAGTGAAATTCAGCTGCCATCTCCCCCTGCTGCTGCTCAGCATTTCACACTTCTTCTCCTCATTGACACAAATACAGGAAGTGCACTGTTGAAAGCATCACTTTTCATTGACAACAATGCAGGGACTCACTGCTGCAAACATGGACACAGATACAGGTGACAAGCTATCACATACACCACTGTTAATAGACACAGATCCAGGGGACTCACTGCTGCAAACATAGACACAGATACAGGTGACAAGCTATCACATACACCACTGATAATAGACACAGATACAGGGGACTCACTGCTGCAAACATAGACACAGATACAGGTGACAAGCTATCACATACCCCACTGATAATAGACACAGATACAGGGGACTCACTGCTGCAAACATAGACACAGATACAGGTGACAAGATATCACATACACCACTGATAACAGACACAGATACAGGGGATTCACTGCTGCAAACAACACTGTTAATAGACACAGATACAGGGGATTCACTGCTGCAAACACCACTGATAATAGACACAGATACAGGGGATTCACTGCTGAAAACACCACTGATAATAGACACAGATACAGGGGATTCACTGCTGCAAACACCACTGTTAAGAGACACAGATACAGGGGATTCACTGCTGCAAACACCACTGTTAATAGACACGGATACAGGGGATTCACTGCTGCAAACACAACTGATAATAGACACAGATACAGGGGATTCACTGCTGCAAACACCACTGTTAATAGACACGGATACAGGGGATTCACTGCTGCAAACACAACTGATAATAGACACGGATACAGGGGACTCACTGCTGCAAACACCACTGATAATAGACACAGATACAGGGGATTCACTGCTGCAAACAACACTGATAATAGACACAGATACAAGGGACTCACTGCTGCAAACACCACTGTTAATAGACACAGATACAGGGGATTCACTGCTGCAAACAACACTGATAATAGACACAGATACAGGGGACTCACTGCTGCAAACACCACTGTTAATAGACACGGATACAGGGGATTCACTGCTGCAAACAACACTGATAATAGACACAGATACAGGGGACTCACTGCTGCAAACAACACTGATAATAGACACAGATACAGGGGATTCACTGCTGCAAACAACACTGATAATAGACACAGATACAGGGGATTCACTGCTGCAAACAACACTGATAATAGACACAGATACAGGGGACTCACTGCTGCAAACACCACTGTTAATAGACACAGATACAGGGGATTCACTGCTGCAAACACCACTGATAATAGACACAGATACAGGGGATTCACTGCTGCAAAGACCACTGTTAATAGACACAGATACAGGGGATTCACTGCTGCAAACATAGACACAGATACAGGGGATTCACTGCTGCAAACACCACTGTTAATAGACACAGATACAGGGGATTCACTGCTGCAAACACCACTAATAATAGACAGAGATACAGGGGACTCACTGCTGCAAACACCACTGTTCATCGACACAGATACAGGGGACTCACTGCTGCAAACACCACTGATAATAGACACAGATACAGGGGATTCACTGCTGCAAACACCACTGATAATAGACACAGATACAGGGGATTCACTGCTGCAAACACCACTGATAATAGACACAGATACAGGGGACTCACTGCTGCAAACATAGACACAGATACAGGTGACAAGCTATCACATACACCACTGATAATAGACACAGATACAGGGGATTCACTGCTGCAAACACCACTGATAATAGACACAGATACAGGGGACTCACTGCTGCAAACACCACTGTTAATAGACACAGATACAGGGGACTCACTGCTGCAAACACCACTGTTAATAGACACAGATACAGGGGATTCACTGCTGCAAACACCACTGATAATAGACACAGATACAGGGGATTCACTGCTGCAAACACCACTGATAATAGACACAGATACAGGGGATTCACTGCTGCAAACACCACTGTTAATAGACACAGATACAGGGGACTCACTGCTGCAAACACCACTGTTAATAGACACAGATACAGGGGATTCACTGCTGCAAACACCACTGATAATAGACACAGATACAGGGGATTCACTGCTGCAAACACCACTGATAATAGACACAGATACAGGGGACTCACTGCTGCAAACACCACTGTTAATAGACACAGTTACAGGGGATTCACTGCTGCAAACACCACTGATAATAGACACAGATACAGGGGACTCACTGCTGCAAACACCACTGATAATAGACACAGATACAGGTGACAAGCTATCACATACACCACTGATAATAGACACAGATACAGGGGACTCACTGCTGCAAACACCACTGATAATAGACACAGATACAGGGGATTCACTGTTGCAAACACCACTGATAATAGACACAGATACAGGGGATTCACTGCTGCAAACACCACTGTTAATAGACACAGATACAGGGGATTCACTGCTGCAAACACCACTGTTAATAGACACAGATACAGGGGACTCACTGCTGCAAACACCACTGTTAATAGACACAGATACAGGGGATTCACTGCTGCAAACAACACTGATAATAGACACAGATACAGGGGACTCACTGCTGCAAACACCACTGTTAATAGACACGGATACAGGGGATTCACTGCTGCAAACAACACTGATAATAGACACAGATACAGGGGACTCACTGCTGCAAACAACACTGATAATAGACACAGATACAGGGGATTCACTGCTGCAAACAACACTGATAATAGACACAGATACAGGGGACTCACTGCTGCAAACACCACTGTTAATAGACACGGATACAGGGGATTCACTGCTGCAAACAACACTGATAATAGACACAGATACAGGGGACTCACTGCTGCAAACAACACTGATAATAGACACAGATACAGGGGATTCACTGCTGCAAACAACACTGATAATAGACACAGATACAGGGGATTCACTGCTGCAAACAACACTGATAATAGACACAGATACAGGGGACTCACTGCTGCAAACACCACTGATAATAGACACAGATACAGGGGATTCACTGCTGCAAACACCACTGATAATAGACACAGATACAGGGGATTCACTGCTGCAAACACCACTGATAATAGACACAGATACAGGGGATTCACTGCTGCAAACACCACTGATAATAGACACAGATACAGGGGACTCACTGCTGCAAACACCACTGTTAATAGACACAGATACAGGGGACTCTGCTGCAAACACCACTGATAAGAGACACAGATACAGGGGATTCACTGCTGCAAACACCACTGATAATAGATACTGATACAGGGGACTCACTGCTGCAAACACCACTGATAATAGACACAGATACAGGGGACTCACTGCTGCAAACACCACTGATAATAGACACAGATACAGGGGATTCACTGCTGCAAACACCACTGATCATAGACACAGATACAGGGGACTCACTGCTGCAAACACCACTGTTAATAGACACATATACAGGGGACTCACTGCTGCAAACACCACTGTTAATAGACACATATACAGGGGACTCACTGCTGCAAACACCACTGATAATAGATACTGATACAGGGGACTCACTGCTGCAAACACCAATGATAATAGACACAGATACAGGGGATTCACTGCTGCAAACACCACTGTTAATAGACACAGATACAGGGGATTCACTGCTGCAAACACCACTGATAATAGACACAGATGCAGGGGATTCACTGCTGCAAACAATACTGTTAATAGACACAGATACAGGGGACTCACTGCTGCAAACACCACTGATAATAGACACAGATACAGGGGATTCACTGCTGCAAACACCACTGTTAATAGACACAGATACAGGGGACTCACTGCTGCAAACACCACTGATAATAGACACAGATACAGGGGATTCACTGCTGCAAACACCACTGATAATAGACACAGATACAGGGGATTCACTGCTGCAAACACCACTGATAATAGACACAGATGCAGGGGATTCACTGCTGCAAACAATACTGTTAATAGACACAGATACAGGGGACTCACTGCTGCAAACACCACTGATAATAGACACAGATACAGGGGATTCACTGCTGCAAACACCACTGTTAATAGACACAGATACAGGGGACTCACTGCTGCAAACACCACTGATAATAGACACAGATACAGGGGATTCACTGCTGCAAACACCACTGATAATAGACACAGATACAGGGGATTCACTGCTGCAAACACCACTGATAATAGACACAGATACAGGGGACTCACTGCTGCAAACACCACTGATAATAGACACAGATACAGGGGATTCACTGCTGCAAACACCACTGATAATAGACACAGATACAGGGGACTCACTGCTGCAAACACCACTGATAATAGACACAGATACAGGGGATTCACTGCTGCAAACACCACTGATAATAGACACAGATACAGGGGATTCACTGCTGCAAACACCACTGATAATAGACACAGATACAGGGGATTCACTGCTGCAAACACCACTGTTAATAGACACAGATACAGGGGACTCACTGCTGCAAACACCACTGATAATAGACACAGATACAGGGGATTCACTGCTGCAAACACCACTGATAATAGACACAGATACAGGGGACTCACTGCTGCAAACACCACTGTTAATAGACACAGATACAGGGGACTCACTGCTGCAAACACCACTGATAATAGACACAGATACAGGGGACTCACTGCTGCAAACAACACTGTTAATAGACACAGATACAGGGGATTCACTGCTGCAAACACCACTGATAATAGACACAGATACAGGGGATTCACTGCTGCAAACACCACTGTTAATAGACACAGATACAGGGGATTCACTGCTGCAAACATAGACACAGATACAGGGGATTCACTGCTGCAAACACCACTGTTAATAGACACAGATACAGGGGATTCACTGCTGCAAACACCACTAATAATAGACAGAGATACAGGGGACTCACTGCTGCAAACACCACTGTTCATCGACACAGATACAGGGGACTCACTGCTGCAAACACCACTGATAATAGACACAGATACAGGGGATTCACTGCTGCAAACACCACTGATAATAGACACAGATACAGGGGATTCACTGCTGCAAACACCACTGATAATAGACACAGATACAGGGGACTCACTGCTGCAAACATAGACACAGATACAGGTGACAAGCTATCACATACACCACTGATAATAGACACAGATACAGGGGATTCACTGCTGCAAACACCACTGATAATAGACACAGATACAGGGGACTCACTGCTGCAAACACCACTGTTAATAGACACAGATACAGGGGACTCACTGCTGCAAACACCACTGTTAATAGACACAGATACAGGGGATTCACTGCTGCAAACACCACTGATAATAGACACAGATACAGGGGATTCACTGCTGCAAACACCACTGATAATAGACACAGATACAGGGGATTCACTGCTGCAAACACCACTGTTAATAGACACAGATACAGGGGACTCACTGCTGCAAACACCACTGTTAATAGACACAGATACAGGGGATTCACTGCTGCAAACACCACTGATAATAGACACAGATACAGGGGACTCACTGCTGCAAACACCACTGTTAATAGACACAGATACAGGGGATTCACTGCTGCAAACACCACTGATAATAGACACAGATACAGGGGACTCACTGCTGCAAACACCACTGATAATAGACACAGATACAGGGGACTCTGCTGCAAACACCACTGATAATAGACACAGATACAGGGGACTCACTGCTGCAAACACCACTGATAATAGACACAGATACAGGGGATTCACTGCTGCAAACACCACTGTTAATAGACACAGACACAGGGGATTCACTGCTGCAAACACCACTGTTAATAGACACAGATACAGGGGACTCACTGCTGCAAACACCACTGATAATAGACACAGATACAGGGGATTCACTGTTGCAAACACCACTGATAATAGACACAGATACAGGGGATTCACTGCTGCAAACACCACTGTTAATAGACACAGACACAGGGGATTCACTGCTGCAAACACCACTGTTAATAGACACAGATACAGGGGACTCACTGCTGCAAACACCACTGATAATAGACACAGATACAGGGGATTCACTGCTGCAAACACCACTGATAATAGACACAGATACAGGGGATTCACTGCTGCAAACACCACTGATAATAGACACAGATACAGGGGATTCACTGCTGCAAACACCACCGTTAATAGACACAGATACAGGGGATTCACTGCTGCAAACACCACTGTTAATAGACACAGATACAGGGGATTCACTGCTGCAAACACCACTGTTAATAGACACAGATACAGGGGATTCACTGCTGCAAACACCACTGATAATAGACACAGATACAGGGGATTCACTGCTGCAAACACCACTGATAATAGACACAGATACAGGGGACTCACTGCTGCAAACACCACTGTTAATAGACACAGATACAGGGGATTCACTGCTACAAACACCACTGATAATAGACACAGATACAGGGGATTCACTGCTGCAAACACCACTGATAATAGACACAGATACAGGTGACTCACTGCTGCAAACACCACTGATAATAGACACAGATACAGGGGATTCACTGCTGCAAACACCACTGAAAATAGACACAGATACAGGGGATTCACTGCTGCAAACACCACTGTTAATAGACACAGATACAGGGGATTCACTGCTGCAAACACCACTGTTAATAGACACAGATACAGGGGATTCACTGCTATAAACACCACTGATAATAGACACAGATACAGGGGATTCACTGCTGCAAACACCACTGATAATAGACACAGATACAAGGGACTCACTGCTGCAAACACCACTGTTAATAGACACAGATACAGGGGACTCTGCTGCAAACACCACTGATAATAGACACAGATACAGGGGATTCACTGCTGCAAACACCACTGATAATAGACACAGATACAGGGGATTCACTGCTGCAAACATAGACACAGATACAGGGGACTCACTGCTGCAAACACCACTGATAACAGACACAGATACATGGGATTCACTGCTGCAAACACCACTGATAATAGACACAGATACAGGGGACTCACTGCTGCAAACACCACTGTTAATAGACACAGATACAGGGGACTCACTGCTGCAAACACCACTGTTAATAGACACAGATACAGGGGATTCACTGCTGCAAACACCACTGATAATAGACACAGATACAGGGGATTCACTGCTGCAAACACCACTGATAATAGACACAGATACAGGGGATTCACTGCTGCAAACACCACTGTTAATAGACACAGATACAGGGGACTCACTGCTGCAAACACCACTGTTAATAGACACAGATACAGGGGATTCACTGCTGCAAACACCACTGATAATAGACACAGATACAGGGGATTCACTGCTGCAAACACCACTGATAATAGACACAGATACAGGGGACTCACTGCTGCAAACACCACTGTTAATAGACACAGTTACAGGGGATTCACTGCTGCAAACACCACTGATAATAGACACAGATACAGGGGACTCACTGCTGCAAACACCACTGATAATAGACACAGATACAGGTGACAAGCTATCACATACACCACTGATAATAGACACAGATACAGGGGATTCATTGCTGCAAACACCACTGTTAATAGACACAGATACAGGGGATTCACTGCTGCAAACACCACTGTTAATAGACACAGATACAGGGGACTCACTGCTGCAAACACCACTGTTAATAGACACAGATACAGGGGATTCACTGCTGCAAACAACACTGATAATAGACACAGATACAGGGGACTCACTGCTGCAAACACCACTGTTAATAGACACGGATACAGGGGATTCACTGCTGCAAACAACACTGATAATAGACACAGATACAGGGGACTCACTGCTGCAAACAACACTGATAATAGACACAGATACAGGGGATTCACTGCTGCAAACAACACTGATAATAGACACAGATACAGGGGACAAGCTATCACATACACCACTGATAATAGACACAGATACAGGGGACTCACTGCTGCAAACACCACTGATAATAGACACAGATACAGGGGATTCACTGTTGCAAACACCACTGATAATAGACACAGATACAGGGGATTCACTGCTGCAAACACCACTGTTAATAGACACAGATACAGGGGATTCACTGCTGCAAACACCACTGTTAATAGACACAGATACAGGGGATTCACTGCTGCAAACACCACTGATAATAGACACAGATACAGGGGATTCACTGCTGCAAACACCACTGATAATAGACACAGATACAGGGGATTCACTGCTGCAAACACCACCGTTAATAGACACAGATACAGGGGATTCACTGCTGCAAACACCACTGTTAATAGACACAGATACAGGGGATTCACTGCTGCAAACACCACTGTTAATAGACACAGATACAGGGGATTCACTGCTGCAAACACCACTGATAATAGACACAGATACAGGGGATTCACTGCTGCAAACACCACTGATAATAGACACAGATACAGGGGACTCACTGCTGCAAACACCACTGTTAATAGACACAGATACAGGGGATTCACTGCTACAAACACCACTGATAATAGACACAGATACAGGGGATTCACTGCTGCAAACACCACTGATAATAGACACAGATACAGGTGACTCACTGCTGCAAACACCACTGATAATAGACACAGATACAGGGGATTCACTGCTGCAAACACCACTGAAAATAGACACAGATACAGGGGATTCACTGCTGCAAACACCACTGTTAATAGACACAGATACAGGGGATTCACTGCTGCAAACACCACTGTTAATAGACACAGATACAGGGGATTCACTGCTATAAACACCACTGATAATAGACACAGATACAGGGGATTCACTGCTGCAAACACCACTGATAATAGACACAGATACAAGGGACTCACTGCTGCAAACACCACTGTTAATAGACACAGATACAGGGGACTCTGCTGCAAACACCACTGATAATAGACACAGATACAGGGGATTCACTGCTGCAAACACCACTGATAATAGACACAGATACAGGGGATTCACTGCTGCAAACATAGACACAGATACAGGGGACTCACTGCTGCAAACACCACTGATAACAGACACAGATACATGGGATTCACTGCTGCAAACACCACTGATAATAGACACAGATACAGGGGACTCACTGCTGCAAACACCACTGTTAATAGACACAGATACAGGGGACTCACTGCTGCAAACACCACTGTTAATAGACACAGATACAGGGGATTCACTGCTGCAAACACCACTGATAATAGACACAGATACAGGGGATTCACTGCTGCAAACACCACTGATAATAGACACAGATACAGGGGATTCACTGCTGCAAACACCACTGTTAATAGACACAGATACAGGGGACTCACTGCTGCAAACACCACTGTTAATAGACACAGATACAGGGGATTCACTGCTGCAAACACCACTGATAATAGACACAGATACAGGGGATTCACTGCTGCAAACACCACTGATAATAGACACAGATACAGGGGACTCACTGCTGCAAACACCACTGTTAATAGACACAGTTACAGGGGATTCACTGCTGCAAACACCACTGATAATAGACACAGATACAGGGGACTCACTGCTGCAAACACCACTGATAATAGACACAGATACAGGTGACAAGCTATCACATACACCACTGATAATAGACACAGATACAGGGGATTCACTGCTGCAAACACCACTGATAATAGACACAGATACAGGGGACTCACTGCTGCAAACACCACTGTTAATAGACACAGATACAGGGGACTCACTGCTGCAAACACCACTGATAATAGACACAGATACAGGGGACTCACTGCTGCAAACAACACTGATAATAGACACAGATACAGGGGATTCACTGCTGCAAACACCACTGATAATAGACACAGATACAGGGGATTCACTGCTGCAAACACCACTGTTAATAGACACAGATACAGGGGATTCACTGCTGCAAACATAGACACAGATACAGGGGATTCACTGCTGCAAACACCACTGTTAATAGACACAGATACAGGGGATTCACTGCTGCAAACACCACTAATAATAGACAGAGATACAGGGGACTCACTGCTGCAAACACCACTGTTCATCGACACAGATACAGGGGACTCACTGCTGCAAACACCACTGATAATAGACACAGATACAGGGGATTCACTGCTGCAAACACCACTGATAATAGACACAGATACAGGGGATTCACTGCTGCAAACACCACTGATAATAGACACAGATACAGGGGACTCACTGCTGCAAACATAGACACAGATACAGGTGACAAGCTATCACATACACCACTGATAATAGACACAGATACAGGGGATTCACTGCTGCAAACACCACTGATAATAGACACAGATACAGGGGACTCACTGCTGCAAACACCACTGTTAATAGACACAGATACAGGGGACTCACTGCTGCAAACACCACTGTTAATAGACACAGATACAGGGGATTCACTGCTGCAAACACCACTGATAATAGACACAGATACAGGGGATTCACTGCTGCAAACACCACTGATAATAGACACAGATACAGGGGATTCACTGCTGCAAACACCACTGTTAATAGACACAGATACAGGGGACTCACTGCTGCAAACACCACTGTTAATAGACACAGATACAGGGGATTCACTGCTGCAAACACCACTGATAATAGACACAGATACAGGGGACTCACTGCTGCAAACACCACTGTTAATAGACACAGATACAGGGGATTCACTGCTGCAAACACCACTGATAATAGACACAGATACAGGGGACTCACTGCTGCAAACGCCACTGATAATAGACACAGATACAGGTGACAAGCTATCACATACACCACTGATAATAGACACAGATACAGGGGACTCACTGCTGCAAACACCACTGATAATAGACACAGATACAGGGGATTCACTGTTGCAAACACCACTGATAATAGACACAGATACAGGGGATTCACTGCTGCAAACACCACTGTTAATAGACACAGACACAGGGGATTCACTGCTGCAAACACCACTGTTAATAGACACAGATACAGGGGACTCACTGTTGCAAACACCACTGATAATAGACACAGATACAGGGGATTCACTGCTGCAAACACCACTGATAATAGACACAGATACAGGGGATTCACTGCTGCAAACACCACTGATAATAGACACAGATACAGGGGATTCACTGCTGCAAACACCACCGTTAATAGACACAGATACAGGGGATTCACTGCTGCAAACACCACTGTTAATAGACACAGATACAGGGGATTCACTGCTGCAAACACCACTGTTAATAGACACAGATACAGGGGATTCACTGCTGCAAACACCACTGATAATAGACACAGATACAGGGGATTCACTGCTGCAAACACCACTGATAATAGACACAGATACAGGGGACTCACTGCTGCAAACACCACTGTTAATAGACACAGATACAGGGGATTCACTGCTACAAACACCACTGATAATAGACACAGATACAGGGGATTCACTGCTGCAAACACCACTGATAATAGACACAGATACAGGTGACTCACTGCTGCAAACACCACTGATAATAGACACAGATACAGGGGATTCACTGCTGCAAACACCACTGAAAATAGACACAGATACAGGGGATTCACTGCTGCAAACACCACTGTTAATAGACACAGATACAGGGGATTCACTGCTGCAAACACCACTGTTAATAGACACAGATACAGGGGATTCACTGCTATAAACACCACTGATAATAGACACAGATACAGGGGATTCACTGCTGCAAACACCACTGATAATAGACACAGATACAAGGGACTCACTGCTGCAAACACCACTGTTAATAGACACAGATACAGGGGACTCTGCTGCAAACACCACTGATAATAGACACAGATACAGGGGATTCACTGCTGCAAACACCACTGATAATAGACACAGATACAGGGGATTCACTGCTGCAAACATAGACACAGATACAGGGGACTCACTGCTGCAAACACCACTGATAACAGACACAGATACATGGGATTCACTGCTGCAAACACCACTGATAATAGACACAGATACAGGGGACTCACTGCTGCAAACACCACTGTTAATAGACACAGATACAGGGGACTCACTGCTGCAAACACCACTGTTAATAGACACAGATACAGGGGATTCACTGCTGCAAACACCACTGATAATAGACACAGATACAGGGGATTCACTGCTGCAAACACCACTGATAATAGACACAGATACAGGGGATTCACTGCTGCAAACACCACTGTTAATAGACACAGATACAGGGGACTCACTGCTGCAAACACCACTGTTAATAGACACAGATACAGGGGATTCACTGCTGCAAACACCACTGATAATAGACACAGATACAGGGGATTCACTGCTGCAAACACCACTGATAATAGACACAGATACAGGGGACTCACTGCTGCAAACACCACTGTTAATAGACACAGTTACAGGGGATTCACTGCTGCAAACACCACTGATAATAGACACAGATACAGGGGACTCACTGCTGCAAACACCACTGATAATAGACACAGATACAGGTGACAAGCTATCACATACACCACTGATAATAGACACAGATACAGGGGATTCACTGCTGCAAACACCACTGTTAATAGACACAGATACAGGGGATTCACTGCTGCAAACACCACTGTTAATAGACACAGATACAGGGGACTCACTGCTGCAAACACCACTGTTAATAGACACAGATACAGGGGATTCACTGCTGCAAACAACACTGATAATAGACACAGATACAGGGGACTCACTGCTGCAAACACCACTGTTAATAGACACGGATACAGGGGATTCACTGCTGCAAACACCACTGATAATAGACACAGATACAGGGGACTCACTGCTGCAAACACCACTGTTAATAGACACAGATACAGGGGATTCACTGCTGCAAACACCACTGATAATAGACACAGATACAGGGGACTCACTGCTGCAAACACCACTGATAATAGACACAGATACAGGGGACTCTGCTGCAAACACCACTGATAATAGACACAGATACAGGGGACTCACTGCTGCAAACACCACTGATAATAGACACAGATACAGGGGATTCACTGCTGCAAACACCACTGTTAATAGACACAGACACAGGGGATTCACTGCTGCAAACACCACTGTTAATAGACACAGATACAGGGGACTCACTGCTGCAAACACCACTGATAATAGACACAGATACAGGGGATTCACTGTTGCAAACACCACTGATAATAGACACAGATACAGGGGATTCACTGCTGCAAACACCACTGTTAATAGACACAGACACAGGGGATTCACTGCTGCAAACACCACTGTTAATAGACACAGATACAGGGGACTCACTGCTGCAAACACCACTGATAATAGACACAGATACAGGGGATTCACTGCTGCAAACACCACTGATAATAGACACAGATACAGGGGATTCACTGCTGCAAACACCACTGATAATAGACACAGATACAGGGGATTCACTGCTGCAAACACCACCGTTAATAGAAACAGATACAGGGGATTCACTGCTGCAAACACCACTGTTAATAGACACAGATACAGGGGATTCACTGCTGCAAACACCACTGTTAATAGACACAGATACAGGGGATTCACTGCTGCAAACACCACTGATAATAGACACAGATACAGGGGATTCACTGCTGCAAACACCACTGATAATAGACACAGATACAGGGGACTCACTGCTGCAAACACCACTGTTAATAGACACAGATACAGGGGATTCACTGCTACAAACACCACTGATAATAGACACAGATACAGGGGATTCACTGCTGCAAACACCACTGATAATAGACACAGATACAGGTGACTCACTGCTGCAAACACCACTGATAATAGACACAGATACAGGGGATTCACTGCTGCAAACACCACTGAAAATAGACACAGATACAGGGGATTCACTGCTGCAAACACCACTGTTAATAGACACAGATACAGGGGATTCACTGCTGCAAACACCACTGTTAATAGACACAGATACAGGGGATTCACTGCTATAAACACCACTGATAATAGACACAGATACAGGGGATTCACTGCTGCAAACACCACTGATAATAGACACAGATACAAGGGACTCACTGCTGCAAACACCACTGTTAATAGACACAGATACAGGGGACTCTGCTGCAAACACCACTGATAATAGACACAGATACAGGGGATTCACTGCTGCAAACACCACTGATAATAGACACAGATACAGGGGATTCACTGCTGCAAACATAGACACAGATACAGGGGACTCACTGCTGCAAACACCACTGATAACAGACACAGATACATGGGATTCACTGCTGCAAACACCACTGATAATAGACACAGATACAGGGGACTCACTGCTGCAAACACCACTGTTAATAGACACAGATACAGGGGACTCACTGCTGCAAACACCACTGTTAATAGACACAGATACAGGGGATTCACTGCTGCAAACACCACTGATAATAGACACAGATACAGGGGATTCACTGCTGCAAACACCACTGATAATAGACACAGATACAGGGGATTCACTGCTGCAAACACCACTGTTAATAGACACAGATACAGGGGACTCACTGCTGCAAACACCACTGTTAATAGACACAGATACAGGGGATTCACTGCTGCAAACACCACTGATAATAGACACAGATACAGGGGATTCACTGCTGCAAACACCACTGATAATAGACACAGATACAGGGGACTCACTGCTGCAAACACCACTGTTAATAGACACAGTTACAGGGGATTCACTGCTGCAAACACCACTGATAATAGACACAGATACAGGGGACTCACTGCTGCAAACACCACTGATAATAGACACAGATACAGGTGACAAGCTATCACATACACCACTGATAATAGACACAGATACAGGGGATTCACTGCTGCAAACACCACTGTTAATAGACACAGATACAGGGGATTCACTGCTGCAAACACCACTGTTAATAGACACAGATACAGGGGACTCACTGCTGCAAACACCACTGTTAATAGACACAGATACAGGGGATTCACTGCTGCAAACAACACTGATAATAGACACAGATACAGGGGACTCACTGCTGCAAACACCACTGTTAATAGACACGGATACAGGGGATTCACTGCTGCAAACAACACTGATAATAGACACAGATACAGGGGACTCACTGCTGCAAACAACACTGATAATAGACACAGATACAGGGGATTCACTGCTGCAAACAACACTGATAATAGACACAGATACAGGGGACAAGCTATCACATACACCACTGATAATAGACACAGATACAGGGGACTCACTGCTGCAAACACCACTGATAATAGACACAGATACAGGGGATTCACTGTTGCAAACACCACTGATAATAGACACAGATACAGGGGATTCACTGCTGCAAACACCACTGTTAATAGACACAGATACAGGGGATTCACTGCTGCAAACACCACTGTTAATAGACACAGATACAGGGGATTCACTGCTGCAAACACCACTGATAATAGACACAGATACAGGGGATTCACTGCTGCAAACACCACTGATAATAGACACAGATACAGGGGATTCACTGCTGCAAACACCACCGTTAATAGACACAGATACAGGGGATTCACTGCTGCAAACACCACTGTTAATAGACACAGATACAGGGGATTCACTGCTGCAAACACCACTGTTAATAGACACAGATACAGGGGATTCACTGCTGCAAACACCACTGATAATAGACACAGATACAGGGGATTCACTGCTGCAAACACCACTGATAATAGACACAGATACAGGGGACTCACTGCTGCAAACACCACTGTTAATAGACACAGATACAGGGGATTCACTGCTACAAACACCACTGATAATAGACACAGATACAGGGGATTCACTGCTGCAAACACCACTGATAATAGACACAGATACAGGTGACTCACTGCTGCAAACACCACTGATAATAGACACAGATACAGGGGATTCACTGCTGCAAACACCACTGAAAATAGACACAGATACAGGGGATTCACTGCTGCAAACACCACTGTTAATAGACACAGATACAGGGGATTCACTGCTGCAAACACCACTGTTAATAGACACAGATACAGGGGATTCACTGCTATAAACACCACTGATAATAGACACAGATACAGGGGATTCACTGCTGCAAACACCACTGATAATAGACACAGATACAAGGGACTCACTGCTGCAAACACCACTGTTAATAGACACAGATACAGGGGACTCTGCTGCAAACACCACTGATAATAGACACAGATACAGGGGATTCACTGCTGCAAACACCACTGATAATAGACACAGATACAGGGGATTCACTGCTGCAAACATAGACACAGATACAGGGGACTCACTGCTGCAAACACCACTGATAACAGACACAGATACATGGGATTCACTGCTGCAAACACCACTGATAATAGACACAGATACAGGGGACTCACTGCTGCAAACACCACTGTTAATAGACACAGATACAGGGGACTCACTGCTGCAAACACCACTGTTAATAGACACAGATACAGGGGATTCACTGCTGCAAACACCACTGATAATAGACACAGATACAGGGGATTCACTGCTGCAAACACCACTGATAATAGACACAGATACAGGGGATTCACTGCTGCAAACACCACTGTTAATAGACACAGATACAGGGGACTCACTGCTGCAAACACCACTGTTAATAGACACAGATACAGGGGATTCACTGCTGCAAACACCACTGATAATAGACACAGATACAGGGGATTCACTGCTGCAAACACCACTGATAATAGACACAGATACAGGGGACTCACTGCTGCAAACACCACTGTTAATAGACACAGTTACAGGGGATTCACTGCTGCAAACACCACTGATAATAGACACAGATACAGGGGACTCACTGCTGCAAACACCACTGATAATAGACACAGATACAGGTGACAAGCTATCACATACACCACTGATAATAGACACAGATACAGGGGATTCACTGCTGCAAACACCACTGATAATAGACACAGATACAGGGGACTCACTGCTGCAAACACCACTGTTAATAGACACAGATACAGGGGACTCACTGCTGCAAACACCACTGATAATAGACACAGATACAGGGGACTCACTGCTGCAAACAACACTGTTAATAGACACAGATACAGGGGATTCACTGCTGCAAACACCACTGATAATAGACACAGATACAGGGGATTCACTGCTGCAAACACCACTGTTAATAGACACAGATACAGGGGATTCACTGCTGCAAACATAGACACAGATACAGGGGATTCACTGCTGCAAACACCACTGTTAATAGACACAGATACAGGGGATTCACTGCTGCAAACACCACTAATAATAGACAGAGATACAGGGGACTCACTGCTGCAAACACCACTGTTCATCGACACAGATACAGGGGACTCACTGCTGCAAACACCACTGATAATAGACACAGATACAGGGGATTCACTGCTGCAAACACCACTGATAATAGACACAGATACAGGGGATTCACTGCTGCAAACACCACTGATAATAGACACAGATACAGGGGACTCACTGCTGCAAACATAGACACAGATACAGGTGACAAGCTATCACATACACCACTGATAATAGACACAGATACAGGGGATTCACTGCTGCAAACACCACTGATAATAGACACAGATACAGGGGACTCACTGCTGCAAACACCACTGTTAATAGACACAGATACAGGGGACTCACTGCTGCAAACACCACTGTTAATAGACACAGATACAGGGGATTCACTGCTGCAAACACCACTGATAATAGACACAGATACAGGGGATTCACTGCTGCAAACACCACTGATAATAGACACAGATACAGGGGATTCACTGCTGCAAACACCACTGTTAATAGACACAGATACAGGGGACTCACTGCTGCAAACACCACTGTTAATAGACACAGATACAGGGGATTCACTGCTGCAAACACCACTGATAATAGACACAGATACAGGGGACTCACTGCTGCAAACACCACTGTTAATAGACACAGATACAGGGGATTCACTGCTGCAAACACCACTGATAATAGACACAGATACAGGGGACTCACTGCTGCAAACGCCACTGATAATAGACACAGATACAGGTGACAAGCTATCACATACACCACTGATAATAGACACAGATACAGGGGACTCACTGCTGCAAACACCACTGATAATAGACACAGATACAGGGGATTCACTGTTGCAAACACCACTGATAATAGACACAGATACAGGGGATTCACTGCTGCAAACACCACTGTTAATAGACACAGACACAGGGGATTCACTGCTGCAAACACCACTGTTAATAGACACAGATACAGGGGACTCACTGTTGCAAACACCACTGATAATAGACACAGATACAGGGGATTCACTGCTGCAAACACCACTGATAATAGACACAGATACAGGGGATTCACTGCTGCAAACACCACTGATAATAGACACAGATACAGGGGATTCACTGCTGCAAACACCACCGTTAATAGACACAGATACAGGGGATTCACTGCTGCAAACACCACTGTTAATAGACACAGATACAGGGGATTCACTGCTGCAAACACCACTGTTAATAGACACAGATACAGGGGATTCACTGCTGCAAACACCACTGATAATAGACACAGATACAGGGGATTCACTGCTGCAAACACCACTGATAATAGACACAGATACAGGGGACTCACTGCTGCAAACACCACTGTTAATAGACACAGATACAGGGGATTCACTGCTACAAACACCACTGATAATAGACACAGATACAGGGGATTCACTGCTGCAAACACCACTGATAATAGACACAGATACAGGTGACTCACTGCTGCAAACACCACTGATAATAGACACAGATACAGGGGATTCACTGCTGCAAACACCACTGAAAATAGACACAGATACAGGGGATTCACTGCTGCAAACACCACTGTTAATAGACACAGATACAGGGGATTCACTGCTGCAAACACCACTGTTAATAGACACAGATACAGGGGATTCACTGCTATAAACACCACTGATAATAGACACAGATACAGGGGATTCACTGCTGCAAACACCACTGATAATAGACACAGATACAAGGGACTCACTGCTGCAAACACCACTGTTAATAGACACAGATACAGGGGACTCTGCTGCAAACACCACTGATAATAGACACAGATACAGGGGATTCACTGCTGCAAACACCACTGATAATAGACACAGATACAGGGGATTCACTGCTGCAAACATAGACACAGATACAGGGGACTCACTGCTGCAAACACCACTGATAACAGACACAGATACATGGGATTCACTGCTGCAAACACCACTGATAATAGACACAGATACAGGGGACTCACTGCTGCAAACACCACTGTTAATAGACACAGATACAGGGGACTCACTGCTGCAAACACCACTGTTAATAGACACAGATACAGGGGATTCACTGCTGCAAACACCACTGATAATAGACACAGATACAGGGGATTCACTGCTGCAAACACCACTGATAATAGACACAGATACAGGGGATTCACTGCTGCAAACACCACTGTTAATAGACACAGATACAGGGGACTCACTGCTGCAAACACCACTGTTAATAGACACAGATACAGGGGATTCACTGCTGCAAACACCACTGATAATAGACACAGATACAGGGGATTCACTGCTGCAAACACCACTGATAATAGACACAGATACAGGGGACTCACTGCTGCAAACACCACTGTTAATAGACACAGTTACAGGGGATTCACTGCTGCAAACACCACTGATAATAGACACAGATACAGGGGACTCACTGCTGCAAACACCACTGATAATAGACACAGATACAGGTGACAAGCTATCACATACACCACTGATAATAGACACAGATACAGGGGATTCACTGCTGCAAACACCACTGTTAATAGACACAGATACAGGGGATTCACTGCTGCAAACACCACTGTTAATAGACACAGATACAGGGGACTCACTGCTGCAAACACCACTGTTAATAGACACAGATACAGGGGATTCACTGCTGCAAACAACACTGATAATAGACACAGATACAGGGGACTCACTGCTGCAAACACCACTGTTAATAGACACGGATACAGGGGATTCACTGCTGCAAACAACACTGATAATAGACACAGATACAGGGGACTCACTGCTGCAAACAACACTGATAATAGACACAGATACAGGGGATTCACTGCTGCAAACAACACTGATAATAGACACAGATACAGGGGACAAGCTATCACATACACCACTGATAATAGACACAGATACAGGGGACTCACTGCTGCAAACACCACTGATAATAGACACAGATACAGGGGATTCACTGTTGCAAACACCACTGATAATAGACACAGATACAGGGGATTCACTGCTGCAAACACCACTGTTAATAGACACAGATACAGGGGATTCACTGCTGCAAACACCACTGTTAATAGACACAGATACAGGGGATTCACTGCTGCAAACACCACTGATAATAGACACAGATACAGGGGATTCACTGCTGCAAACACCACTGATAATAGACACAGATACAGGGGATTCACTGCTGCAAACACCACCGTTAATAGACACAGATACAGGGGATTCACTGCTGCAAACACCACTGTTAATAGACACAGATACAGGGGATTCACTGCTGCAAACACCACTGTTAATAGACACAGATACAGGGGATTCACTGCTGCAAACACCACTGATAATAGACACAGATACAGGGGATTCACTGCTGCAAACACCACTGATAATAGACACAGATACAGGGGACTCACTGCTGCAAACACCACTGTTAATAGACACAGATACAGGGGATTCACTGCTACAAACACCACTGATAATAGACACAGATACAGGGGATTCACTGCTGCAAACACCACTGATAATAGACACAGATACAGGTGACTCACTGCTGCAAACACCACTGATAATAGACACAGATACAGGGGATTCACTGCTGCAAACACCACTGAAAATAGACACAGATACAGGGGATTCACTGCTGCAAACACCACTGTTAATAGACACAGATACAGGGGACTCACTGCTGCAAACACCACTGTTAATAGACACAGATACAGGGGATTCACTGCTACAAACACCACTGATAATAGACACAGATACAGGGGATTCACTGCTGCAAACACCACTGATAATAGACACAGATACAGGTGACTCACTGCTGCAAACACCACTGATAATAGACACAGATACAGGGGATTCACTGCTGCAAACACCACTGAAAATAGACACAGATACAGGGGATTCACTGCTGCAAACACCACTGTTAATAGACACAGATACAGGGGATTCACTGCTGCAAACACCACTGTTAATAGACACAGATACAGGGGATTCACTGCTATAAACACCACTGATAATAGACACAGATACAGGGGATTCACTGCTGCAAACACCACTGATAATAGACACAGATACAAGGGACTCACTGCTGCAAACACCACTGTTAATAGACACAGATACAGGGGACTCTGCTGCAAACACCACTGATAATAGACACAGATACAGGGGATTCACTGCTGCAAACACCACTGATAATAGACACAGATACAGGGGATTCACTGCTGCAAACATAGACACAGATACAGGGGACTCACTGCTGCAAACACCACTGATAACAGACACAGATACATGGGATTCACTGCTGCAAACACCACTGATAATAGACACAGATACAGGGGACTCACTGCTGCAAACACCACTGTTAATAGACACAGATACAGGGGACTCACTGCTGCAAACACCACTGTTAATAGACACAGATACAGGGGATTCACTGCTGCAAACACCACTGATAATAGACACAGATACAGGGGATTCACTGCTGCAAACACCACTGATAATAGACACAGATACAGGGGATTCACTGCTGCAAACACCACTGTTAATAGACACAGATACAGGGGACTCACTGCTGCAAACACCACTGTTAATAGACACAGATACAGGGGATTCACTGCTGCAAACACCACTGATAATAGACACAGATACAGGGGATTCACTGCTGCAAACACCACTGATAATAGACACAGATACAGGGGACTCACTGCTGCAAACACCACTGTTAATAGACACAGTTACAGGGGATTCACTGCTGCAAACACCACTGATAATAGACACAGATACAGGGGACTCACTGCTGCAAACACCACTGATAATAGACACAGATACAGGTGACAAGCTATCACATACACCACTGATAATAGACACAGATACAGGGGATTCACTGCTGCAAACACCACTGTTAATAGACACAGATACAGGGGATTCACTGCTGCAAACACCACTGTTAATAGACACAGATACAGGGGACTCACTGCTGCAAACACCACTGTTAATAGACACAGATACAGGGGATTCACTGCTGCAAACAACACTGATAATAGACACAGATACAGGGGACTCACTGCTGCAAACACCACTGTTAATAGACACGGATACAGGGGATTCACTGCTGCAAACAACACTGATAATAGACACAGATACAGGGGACTCACTGCTGCAAACAACACTGATAATAGACACAGATACAGGGGATTCACTGCTGCAAACAACACTGATAATAGACACAGATACAGGGGACAAGCTATCACATACACCACTGATAATAGACACAGATACAGGGGACTCACTGCTGCAAACACCACTGATAATAGACACAGATACAGGGGATTCACTGTTGCAAACACCACTGATAATAGACACAGATACAGGGGATTCACTGCTGCAAACACCACTGTTAATAGACACAGATACAGGGGATTCACTGCTGCAAACACCACTGTTAATAGACACAGATACAGGGGATTCACTGCTGCAAACACCACTGATAATAGACACAGATACAGGGGATTCACTGCTGCAAACACCACTGATAATAGACACAGATACAGGGGATTCACTGCTGCAAACACCACCGTTAATAGACACAGATACAGGGGATTCACTGCTGCAAACACCACTGTTAATAGACACAGATACAGGGGATTCACTGCTGCAAACACCACTGTTAATAGACACAGATACAGGGGATTCACTGCTGCAAACACCACTGATAATAGACACAGATACAGGGGATTCACTGCTGCAAACACCACTGATAATAGACACAGATACAGGGGACTCACTGCTGCAAACACCACTGTTAATAGACACAGATACAGGGGATTCACTGCTACAAACACCACTGATAATAGACACAGATACAGGGGATTCACTGCTGCAAACACCACTGATAATAGACACAGATACAGGTGACTCACTGCTGCAAACACCACTGATAATAGACACAGATACAGGGGATTCACTGCTGCAAACACCACTGAAAATAGACACAGATACAGGGGATTCACTGCTGCAAACACCACTGTTAATAGACACAGATACAGGGGACTCACTGCTGCAAACACCACTGTTAATAGACACAGATACAGGGGATTCACTGCTACAAACACCACTGATAATAGACACAGATACAGGGGATTCACTGCTGCAAACACCACTGATAATAGACACAGATACAGGTGACTCACTGCTGCAAACACCACTGATAATAGACACAGATACAGGGGATTCACTGCTGCAAACACCACTGAAAATAGACACAGATACAGGGGATTCACTGCTGCAAACACCACTGTTAATAGACACAGATACAGGGGATTCACTGCTGCAAACACCACTGTTAATAGACACAGATACAGGGGATTCACTGCTATAAACACCACTGATAATAGACACAGATACAGGGGATTCACTGCTGCAAACACCACTGATAATAGACACAGATACAAGGGACTCACTGCTGCAAACACCACTGTTAATAGACACAGATACAGGGGACTCTGCTGCAAACACCACTGATAATAGACACAGATACAGGGGATTCACTGCTGCAAACACCACTGATAATAGACACAGATACAGGGGATTCACTGCTGCAAACATAGACACAGATACAGGGGACTCACTGCTGCAAACACCACTGATAACAGACACAGATACATGGGATTCACTGCTGCAAACACCACTGATAATAGACACAGATACAGGGGACTCACTGCTGCAAACACCACTGTTAATAGACACAGATACAGGGGACTCACTGCTGCAAACACCACTGTTAATAGACACAGATACAGGGGATTCACTGCTGCAAACACCACTGATAATAGACACAGATACAGGGGATTCACTGCTGCAAACACCACTGATAATAGACACAGATACAGGGGATTCACTGCTGCAAACACCACTGTTAATAGACACAGATACAGGGGACTCACTGCTGCAAACACCACTGTTAATAGACACAGATACAGGGGATTCACTGCTGCAAACACCACTGATAATAGACACAGATACAGGGGATTCACTGCTGCAAACACCACTGATAATAGACACAGATACAGGGGACTCACTGCTGCAAACACCACTGTTAATAGACACAGTTACAGGGGATTCACTGCTGCAAACACCACTGATAATAGACACAGATACAGGGGACTCACTGCTGCAAACACCACTGATAATAGACACAGATACAGGTGACAAGCTATCACATACACCACTGATAATAGACACAGATACAGGGGATTCACTGCTGCAAACACCACTGTTAATAGACACAGATACAGGGGATTCACTGCTGCAAACACCACTGTTAATAGACACAGATACAGGGGACTCACTGCTGCAAACACCACTGTTAATAGACACAGATACAGGGGATTCACTGCTGCAAACAACACTGATAATAGACACAGATACAGGGGACTCACTGCTGCAAACACCACTGTTAATAGACACGGATACAGGGGATTCACTGCTGCAAACAACACTGATAATAGACACAGATACAGGGGACTCACTGCTGCAAACAACACTGATAATAGACACAGATACAGGGGATTCACTGCTGCAAACAACACTGATAATAGACACAGATACAGGGGACAAGCTATCACATACACCACTGATAATAGACACAGATACAGGGGACTCACTGCTGCAAACACCACTGATAATAGACACAGATACAGGGGATTCACTGTTGCAAACACCACTGATAATAGACACAGATACAGGGGATTCACTGCTGCAAACACCACTGTTAATAGACACAGATACAGGGGATTCACTGCTGCAAACACCACTGTTAATAGACACAGATACAGGGGATTCACTGCTGCAAACACCACTGATAATAGACACAGATACAGGGGATTCACTGCTGCAAACACCACTGATAATAGACACAGATACAGGGGATTCACTGCTGCAAACACCACCGTTAATAGACACAGATACAGGGGATTCACTGCTGCAAACACCACTGTTAATAGACACAGATACAGGGGATTCACTGCTGCAAACACCACTGTTAATAGACACAGATACAGGGGATTCACTGCTGCAAACACCACTGATAATAGACACAGATACAGGGGATTCACTGCTGCAAACACCACTGATAATAGACACAGATACAGGGGACTCACTGCTGCAAACACCACTGTTAATAGACACAGATACAGGGGATTCACTGCTACAAACACCACTGATAATAGACACAGATACAGGGGATTCACTGCTGCAAACACCACTGATAATAGACACAGATACAGGTGACTCACTGCTGCAAACACCACTGATAATAGACACAGATACAGGGGATTCACTGCTGCAAACACCACTGAAAATAGACACAGATACAGGGGATTCACTGCTGCAAACACCACTGTTAATAGACACAGATACAGGGGATTCACTGCTGCAAACACCACTGTTAATAGACACAGATACAGGGGATTCACTGCTATAAACACCACTGATAATAGACACAGATACAGGGGATTCACTGCTGCAAACACCACTGTTAATAGACACAGATACAGGGGACTCTGCTGCAAACACCACTGATAATAGACACAGATACAGGGGATTCACTGCTGCAAACACCACTGATAATAGACACAGATACAGGGGATTCACTGCTGCAAACATAGACACAGATACAGGGGACTCACTGCTGCAAACACCACTGATAACAGACACAGATACATGGGATTCACTGCTGCAAACACCACTGATAATAGACACAGATACAGGGGACTCACTGCTGCAAACACCACTGTTAATAGACACAGATACAGGGGACTCACTGCTGCAAACACCACTGTTAATAGACACAGATACAGGGGATTCACTGCTGCAAACACCACTGATAATAGACACAGATACAGGGGATTCACTGCTGCAAACACCACTGATAATAGACACAGATACAGGGGATTCACTGCTGCAAACACCACTGTTAATAGACACAGATACAGGGGACTCACTGCTGCAAACACCACTGTTAATAGACACAGATACAGGGGATTCACTGCTGCAAACACCACTGATAATAGACACAGATACAGGGGATTCACTGCTGCAAACACCACTGATAATAGACACAGATACAGGGGACTCACTGCTGCAAACACCACTGTTAATAGACACAGTTACAGGGGATTCACTGCTGCAAACACCACTGATAATAGACACAGATACAGGGGACTCACTGCTGCAAACACCACTGATAATAGACACAGATACAGGTGACAAGCTATCACATACACCACTGATAATAGACACAGATACAGGGGATTCACTGCTGCAAACACCACTGTTAATAGACACAGATACAGGGGATTCACTGCTGCAAACACCACTGTTAATAGACACAGATACAGGGGACTCACTGCTGCAAACACCACTGTTAATAGACACAGATACAGGGGATTCACTGCTGCAAACAACACTGATAATAGACACAGATACAGGGGACTCACTGCTGCAAACACCACTGTTAATAGACACGGATACAGGGGATTCACTGCTGCAAACAACACTGATAATAGACACAGATACAGGGGACTCACTGCTGCAAACAACACTGATAATATACACAGATACAGGGGATTCACTGCTGCAAACAACACTGATAATAGACACAGATACAGGGGATTCACTGCTGCAAACAACACTGATAATAGACACAGATACAGGGGACTCACTGCTGCAAACACCACTGATAATAGACACAGATACAGGGGATTCACTGCTGCAAACACCACTGATAATAGACACAGATACAGGGGACTCACTGCTGCAAACACCACTGATAATAGACACAGATACAGGGGATTCACTGCTGCAAACACCACTGATAATAGACACAGATACAAGGGACTCACTGCTGCAAACACCACTGTTAATAGACACAGATACAGGGGACTCTGCTGCAAACACCACTGATAAGAGACACAGATACAGGGGATTCACTGCTGCAAACACCACTGATAATAGATACTGATACAGGGGACTCACTGCTGCAAACACCACTGATAATAGACACAGATACAGGGGACTCACTGCTGCAAACACCACTGATAATAGACACAGATACAGGGGATTCACTGCTGCAAACACCACTGATAATAGACACAGATACAGGGGACTCACTGCTGCAAACACCACTGTTAATAGACACATATACAGGGGACTCACTGCTGCAAACACCACTGTTAATAGACACATATACAGGGGACTCACTGCTGCAAACACCACTGATAATAGATACTGATACAGGGGATTCACTGCTGCAAACACCACTGTTAATAGACACAGATACAGGGGATTCACTGCTGCAAACACCACTGATAATAGACACAGATACAGGGGACTCACTGCTGCAAACACCACTGTTAATAGACACATATACAGGGGATTCACTGCTGCAAACACCACTGTTAATAGACACAGATACAGGGGATTCACTGCTGCAAACACCACTGATAATAGACACAGATGCAGGGGATTCACTGCTGCAAACACCACTGTTAATAGACACAGATACAGGGGACTCACTGCTGCAAACACCACTGATAATAGACACAGATACAGGGGATTCACTGCTGCAAACACCACTGTTAATAGACACAGATACAGGGGACTCACTGCTGCAAACACCACTGATAATAGACACAGATACAGGGGATTCACTGCTGCAAACACCACTGATAATAGACACAGATACAGGGGATTCACTGCTGCAAACACCACTGTTAATAGACACAGATACAGGGGACTCACTGCTGCAAACACCACTGATAATAGACACAGATACAGGGGATTCACTGCTGCAAACACCACTGATAATAGACACAGATACAGGGGATTCACTGCTGCAAACACCACTGATAATAGACACAGATACAGGGGATTCACTGCTGCAAACACCACTGTTAATAGACACAGATACAGGGGACTCACTGCTGCAAACACCACTGATAATAGACACAGATACAGGGGATTCACTGCTGCAAACACCACTGATAATAGACACAGATACAGGGGACTCACTGCTGCAAACACCACTGTTAATAGACACAGATACAGGGGACTCACTGCTGCAAACACCACTGTTAATAGACACAGATACAGGGGACTCACTGCTGCAAACACCACTGTTAATAGACACAGATACAGGGGATTCACTGCTGCAAACACCACTGATAATAGACACAGATACAGGGGATTCACTGCTGCAAACACCACTGTTAATAGACACAGATACAGGGGATTCACTGCTGCAAACATAGACACAGATACAGGGGATTCACTGCTGCAAACACCACTGTTAATAGACACAGATACAGGGGATTCACTGCTGCAAGCACCACTAATAATAGACAGAGATACAGGGGACTCACTGCTGCAAACACCACTGTTCATCGACACAGATACAGGGGACTCACTGCTGCAAACACCACTGATAATAGACACAGATACAGGGGATTCACTGCTGCAAACACCACTGATAATAGACACAGATACAGGGGATTCACTGCTGCAAACACCACTGATAATAGACACAGATACAGGGGACTCACTGCTGCAAACATAGACACAGATACAGGTGACAAGCTATCACATACACCACTGATAATAGACACAGATACAGGGGATTCACTGCTGCAAACACCACTGATAATAGACACAGATACAGGGGACTCACTGCTGCAAACACCACTGTTAATAGACACAGATACAGGGGACTCACTGCTGCAAACACCACTGTTAATAGACACAGATACAGGGGATTCACTGCTGCAAACACCACTGATAATAGACACAGATACAGGGGATTCACTGCTGCAAACACCACTGATAATAGACACAGATACAGGGGATTCACTGCTGCAAACACCACTGTTAATAGACACAGATACAGGGGACTCACTGCTGCAAACACCACTGTTAATAGACACATCTACCGGGGATTCACTGCTGCAAACACCACTGATAATAGACACAGATACAGGGGACTCACTGCTGCAAACACCACTGATAATAGACACAGATACAGGTGACAAGCTATCACATACACCACTGATAATAGACACAGATACAGGGGACTCACTGCTGCAAACACCACTGATAATAGACACAGATACAGGGGATTCACTGTTGCAAACACCACTGATAATAGACACAGATACAGGGGATTCACTGCTGCAAACACCACTGTTAATAGACACAGATACAGGGGATTCACTGCTGCAAACACCACTGATAATAGACACAGATACAGGGGATTCACTGCTGCAAACACCACTGATAATAGAAACAGATACAGGGGATTCACTGCTGCAAACACCACCGTTAATAGACACAGATACAGGGGATTCACTGCTGCAAACACCACTGTTAATAGACACAGATACAGGGGATTCACTGCTGCAAACACCACTGTTAATAGACACAGATACAGGGGATTCACTGCTGCAAACACCACTGATAATAGACACAGATACAGGTGACTCACTGCTGCAAACACCACTGATAATAGACACAGATACAGGGGATTCACTGCTGCAAACACCACTGAAAATAGACACAGATACAGGGGATTCATTGCTGCAAACACCACTGTTAATAGACACAGATACAGGGGATTCACTGCTGCAAACACCACTGTTAATAGACACAGATACAGGGGATTCACTGCTATAAACACCACTGTTAATAGACACAGATACAGGGGATTCACTGCTGCAAACACCACTGATAATAGACACAGATACAGGTGACAAGCTATCACATACACCACTGATAATAGACACAGATACAGGGGACTCACTGCTGCAAACACCACTGATAATAGACACAGATACAGGGGATTCACTGCTGCAAACACCACTGATAATAGACACAGATACAGGGGATTCACTGCTGCAAACATCGACACAGATACAGGGGACTCACTGCTGCAAACACCACTGATAACAGACGCAGATACATGGGATTCACTGCTGCAAACACCACTGATAATAGACACAGATACAGGGGATTCACTGCTGCAAACACCAGTGATAATAGACACAGATACAGGTGACTCACTGCTGCAAACACCACTGATAATAGACACAGATACAGGGGATTCACTGCTGCAAACACCACTGAAAATAGACACAGATACAGGGGATTCACTGCTGCAAACACCACTGTTAATAGACACAGATACAGGGGATTCACTGCTGCAAACACCACTGTTAATAGACACAGATACAGGGGATTCACTGCTATAAACACCACTGTTAATAGACACAGATACAGGGGATTCACTGCTGCAAACACCACTGATAATAGACACAGATACAGGTGACAAGCTATCACATACACCACTGATAAGAGACACAGATACAGGGGACTCACTGCTGCAAACACCACTGATAATAGACACAGATACAGGGGATTCACTGCTGCAAACACCACTGATAATAGACACAGATACAGGGGATTCACTGCTGCAAACACCACTGTTAATAGACACAGATACAGGGGACTCACTGCTGCAAACACCACTGATAACAGACACAGATACATGGGATTCACTGCTGCAAACACCACTGATAATAGACACAGATACAGGGGATTCACTGCTGCAAACACCACTGATAATAGACACAGATACAGGGGACTCACTGCTGCAAACACCACTGATAATAGACACAGATACAGGGGACTCACTGCTGCAAACACCACTGATAATAGACACAGATACAGGGGACTCACTGCTGCAAACACCACTGTTAATAGACACAGATACAGGGGACTCACTGCTGCAAACACCACTGTTAATAGACACAGATACAGGGGACTCACTGCTGCAAACACCACTGTTAATAGACACAGATACAGGGGACTCACTGCTGCAAACACCACTGTTAATAGACACAGATACAGGGGATTCACTGCTGTAAACACCACTGATAATAGACACAGATACAGGGGATTCACTGCTGCAAACATAGACACAGATACAGGGGATTCACTGCTGCAAACACCACAGTTAATAGACACAGATACAGGGGATTCACTGCTGCAAACACCACTGATAAGAGACACAGATACAGGTGACAAGCTATCACATACACCACTGATAATAGACACAGATACAGGGGACTCACTGCTGCAAACACCACTGATAATAGACACAGATACAGGGGATTCACTGCTGCAAACAGCACTGATAATAGACACAGATACAGGGGATTCACTGCTGCAAACATAGACACAGATACAGGGGATTCACTGCTGCAAACACCACTGTTAATAGACACAGATACAGGGGATTCACTGCTGCAAACACCACTGATAATAGACACAGATACAGGGGATTCACTGCTGCAAACGCCACTGATAATAGACACAGATACAGGGGATTCACTGCTGCAAACACCACTGATAATAGACACAGATACAGGGGACTCACTGCTGCAAACACCACTGATAATAGACACAGATACAGGGGACTCACTGCTGCAAACACCACTGATAATAGACACAGATACAGGGGATTCACTGCTGCAAACACCACTGATAATAGACACAGATACAGGGGATTCACTGCTGCAAACACCACTGTTAATAGACACAGATACAGGGGATTCACTGCTGCAAACACCACTGTTAATAGACACAGATACAGGGGATTCACTGCTGCAAACACCACTGATAATAGACACAGATACAGGGGACTCACTGCTGCAAACACCACTGTTAATAGACACAGATACAGGGGATTCACTGCTATAAACACCACTGTTAATAGACACAGATACAGGGGATTCACTGCTGCAAACACCACTGATAATAGACACAGATACAGGGGACTCACTGCTGCAAACACCACTGATAATAGACACAGATACAGGGGATTCACTGTTGCAAACACCACTGATAATAGACACAGATACAGGGGATTCACTGCTGCAAACACCACTGTTAATAGACACAGATACAGGGGATTCACTGCTGCAAACACCACTGTTAATAGACACAGATACAGGGGATTCACTGCTGCAAACACCACTGATAATAGACACAGATACAGGGGATTCACTGCTGCAAACACCACTGTTAATAGACACAGATACAGGGGATTCACTGCTGCAAACACCACTGATAATAGACACAGATACAGGTGACAAGCTATCACATACACCACTGATAATAGACACAGATACAGGGGACGCACTGCTGCAAACACCACTGATAATAGACGCAGATACAGGGGATTCACTGCTGCAAACACCACTGTTAATAGACACAGATACAGGGGACTCACTGCTGCAAACACCACTGTTAATAGACACAGATACAGGGGATTCACTGCTGCAAACACCACTGATAATAGACACAGATACAGGGGATTCACTGCTGCAAACATAGACACAGATACAGGGGACTCACTGCTGCAAACACCACTGATAATAGACACAGATACATGGGATTCACTGCTGCAAACACCACTGATAATAGACACAGATACAGGCGATTCACTGCTGCAAACACCACTGATAATAGACACAGATACAGGGGACTCACTGCTGCAAACACCACTGATAATAGACACAGATACAGGGGACTCACTGCTGCAAACACCACTGATAATAGACACAGATGCAGGGGACTCACTGCTGCAAACACCACTGTTAATAGACACAGATACAGGGGACTCACTGCTGCAAACACCACTGTTAATAGACACAGATACAGGGGATTCACTGCTGTAAACACCACTGATAATAGACACAGATACAGGGGATTCACTGATGCAAACATAGACACAGATACAGGGGATTCACTGCTGCAAACACCACTGTTAATAGACACAGATACAGGGGATTCACTGCTGCAAACACCACTGTTAATAGACACAGATACAGGGGATTCACTGCTGCAAACACCACTGATAATAGACACAGATACAGGGGATTCACTGCTGCAAACACCACTGATAACAGACACAGATACAGGGGACTCACTGCTGCAAACACCACTGTTAATAGACACAGATACAGGGGATTCACTGCTGCAAACACCACTGTTAATAGACACAGATACAGGGGATTCACTGCTGCAAACACCACTGATAATAGACACAGATTCAGGTGACAAGCTATCACATACACCACTGATAATAGACACAGATACAGGGGACTCACTGCTGCAAACACCACTGATAATAGACACAGATACAGGGGATTCACTGCTGCAAACACCACTGATAATAGACACAGATACAGGGGATTCACTGCTGCAAACACCACTGTTAATAGACACAGATACAGGGGACTCACTGCTGCAAACACCACTGTTAATAGACACAGATACATGGGATTCACTGCTGCAAACACCACTGATAATAGACACAGATACAGGGGATTCACTGCTGCAAACATAGACACAGATACAGGGAATTCACTGCTGCAAACACCACTGTTAATAGACACAGATACAGGGGACTCACTGCTGCAAACACCACTGATAATAGACACAGATACAGGGGATTCACTGCTGCAAACACCACTGATAATAGACACAGATACAGGGGATTCACTGCTGCAAACACCACTGTTAATCGACACAGATGCAGGGGACTCACTGCTGCAAACACCACTGATAATAGGTACAGATACATGGGACTCACTGCTGCAAACACCACTGATAATAGACACAGATCCAGGGGACTCACTGCTGCAAACACCACTTTTAATAGACACAGATACAGGGGACTCACTGCTGCAAACACCACTGATAACAGACACAGATACATGGGATTCACTGCTGCAAACACCACTGATAATAGACACAGATACAGGGGATTCACTGCTGCAAACACCACTGATAATAGACACAGATACAGGGGATTCACTGCTGCAAACACCACTGTTAATAGACACAGATACAGGGGACTCACTGCTGCAAACATAGACACCGATACAGGGGATTCACTGCTGCAAACATAGACACACTTACAGGGGATTCACTGCTGCAAACACCACTGTTAATAGACACAGATACAGGGGACTCACTGCTGCAAACACCACTGTTAATAGACACAGATACAGGGGACTCACTGCTGCAAACACCACTGTTAATAGACACAGATACAGGGGACTCACTGCTGCAAACACCACTGTTAATAGACACAGATACAGGGGACTCACTGCTGCAAACACCACTGTTAATAGACACAGATACAGGGGATTCACTGCTGCAAACATAGACACAGTTACAGGGGATTCACTGCTGCAAACACCACTGATAATAGACACAGATACAGGGGACTCACTGCTGCAAACACCACTTTTAATAGACACAGATACAGGGGATTCACTGCTGCAAACACCACTGATAATAGACACAGATACAGGGGATTCACTGCTGCAAACACCACTGATAATAGACACGGATACAGGGGATTCACTGCTGCAAACACCACTGTTAATAGACACAGATACAGGGGATTCACTGCTGCAAACACCACTGTTAATAGACACAGATGCAGGGGACTCACTGCTGCAAACACCACTGATAATAGACACAGATACAGGGGATTCACTGCTGCAAACACCACTGATAATAGACACAGATACAGGGGATTCACTGCTGCAAACACCACTGTTAATAGACACAGATACAGGGGACTCTGCTGCAAACACCACTGATAATAGACACAGATACAGGGGACTCACTGCTGCAAACACCACTGATAATAGACACAGATACAGGGGACTCACTGCTGCAAACACTACTGATAATAGACACAGATACAGGGGATTCACTGCTGCAAACACCACTGATAATAGACACAGATACAGGGGATTCACTGCTGCAAACACCACTGATAATAGACACAGATACAGGGGATTCACTGCTGCAAACACCACTGATAATAGACACAGATACAGGGGATTCACTGCTGCAAACACCACTGTTAATAGACACAGATACAGGGGATTCACTGCTGCAAACACCACTGATAATAGACACAGATACAGGGGATTCACTGCTGCAAACACCACTGTTAATAGACACAGATACAGGGGACTCACTGCTGCAAACACCACTGTTAATAGACACAGATACAGGGGACTCACTGCTGCAAACACCACTGATAATAGACACAGATACAGGGGATTCACTGCTGCAAACACCACTGTTAATAGACACAGATACAGGAACTCACTGCTGCAAACACCACTGTTAATAGACACAGATCCAGGGGATTCACTGCTGCAAACACCACTGATAATAGACACAGATACAGGGGACTCACTGCTGCAAACATAGACACAGATACAGGGGATTCACTGCTGCAAACACCACTGTTAATAGACACAGATACAGGGGATTCACTGCTGCAAACACCACTGATAATAGACAGAGATACAGGGGACTCACTGCTGCAAACATAGACACAGATACAGGTGACAAGCTATCACATACACCACTGATAATAGACACAGATACAGGGGACTCACTGCTGCAAACACCACTGATAATAGACACAGATACAGGGGATTCACTGCTGCAAACACCACTGTTAATAGACACAGATACAGGGGACTCACTGCTGCAAACACCACTGATAATAGACACAGATACAGGGGACTCACTGCTGCAAACACCACTGATAATAGACACAGATACAGGGGATTCACTGCTGCAAACACCACTGTTAATAGACACAGATACAGGGGACTCACTGCTGCAAACACCACTGTTAATAGACACAGATACAGGGGACTCACTGCTGCAAACACCACTGTTAATAGACACAGATACAGGGGACTCACTGCTGCAAACACCACTGATAATAGACACAGATACAGGGGATTCACTGCTGTGAGTCACGCCACTGTTCACAGGCGCTGGTCAAGGGAACATATTCCAGGAAACATCACTGTTTACAGACACTGGTAGATGGGACATATTCCTCAAAACATCACTGTTCATACATAGCAGGACAGGGGACTGCTGGAAACATCACTGCTCAGAAATACAATTCCTGAGGGCTCACAACCAGAAAGGCCATTGTTCATAGACACAAGCCGAGGAGTCTTACTGCAGGAAACACCACTGTTTCTGGACTCAAGTGCAGAGGATCACTACTGGAAAAGCTGCTGTTCATGGACACATGTTCAGAGGAGTCATTGTTCTATCTTCAATACTGAGTGTCCAAAAATTCACAGAGCTGATTCTGAAAGATAGGCTCTTTCCGAAATTGAGACAGAAAAAGTCCAAACAGCAAATTCCCTTTACTATAATGATCTGTTTATTTTTCTGCAAGTAATTCACAGACATTTGCCCTTCATCTCCTTATTTTATTGAGATATCAATCGGGGAGGGGCTTATTCTACTTTCACATGCCCCTAGTATTTCCCACATGTTCTGATGCAGATTCTTTATTTACCCGGACATTTTTCAACCAGCCTAAGCCTCAGTGCTGCGTCTTTTATCTCCATGGGTTCATGACTAGGATTTAATCCAGTGAAATGCCTACCCCTATTATCATCTGGATATTGCCTTTATCACTGATTCCTACATTGAAAATACAGCCTGTGTCAGATATTGCCCAGCATTATATCTGGAGCAGAGTGAGGCAGAGATGGAATCCGTTCAGTTCAGCCATGAGACACAAATAACATTGGAATGGGATATGAGATGCAATTCAGATTCAATGCTGGGAATTCCTGTTATTTTCTACGTTTCAATAATTTAAATATTATTCTCACTGGAGATGTTATGCCATTCTTCAGCTCCTCTCTGAATTTAGTCTGGGTCACTGCATAAATACACGTGTTTGTGCAGCAGCTTAAAAGCAGGAGCATGTAGCTGGTATAGTCTGCGATAGTCATCGGGTCATTGAAACCTGTTAAATAATATTGCTTTGTAATTTGCATTAATAGGAAATATATCACATACGTCATCCATAACAGTATGAAGTTTCCGGATATAGCGAACAGTAAAATGATAGATTTCCTTCTGCTCTCCATCTCCGGATCATTATGATCTATTTCATCCTTTCTGCCTCTCAGCCTCCTGCGGACTCGATTGGCCGCCAAAATGTGTCCAATGGTCAGAGCATTGAGCAGTAATATCAGGAATGTTGGGAGCAGTGGGGTGAGACAGCGGCCAATCCAGCTAAATGCTCTCCATGCAGTTAATGTGTAATACTGCAGCTTTTGATTGCAGGCCCAGGGTCTGTTGTCGATTGTAATGTAGGGTTCAAATGTAAAATACAAAGGAATGTTTTTAAAACAGAACAGCAGACACACAGTTCCTATAACTACAGCTGCCGTTTTCTCGGTGCAATATTTAGTCCTCAGCTTCTGGCAACAAATGGTCACAAAACGATCAAAAGTGAAAGCGACTGTTAACCAGACAGAAATATCAGTGGCTGCACGAATCAGGACATTGTGGAAAGAGCACACAGGGGTGAGTAACAGGAAGGTATTCGGGAAATAATAATCATTAATCCGAAAAAATATCACGTCAGTTATAACGACCAGTAGATCCGCCCCCGACATGGCGACCAGGTAGTGAGTGATACATCTGGAGAGACCGCACTTTCCCCGGGACAGGATCACAATTGTCATCACGTTAGCTGTAAAAGAGAAACGAACAGAAATAGGGAATCACCCACCTGGTTAAAACAAAATAGTCTGATGGTATTTGATGTGAAATATACTTTACTGCAGGAACTGGGGATGGGAACTGAACTCTTTACAGCTGCTAGAATTGTGTAATTGATTGAATTTTACTATCAAATTGCCATGTGATGTATAGAGTTTGGAGTGAATACATTTAAATCTTTTAGAAAAGACCATAGACTGATCAAATACATACTTTTGAAATTCCAGTTCAGCTGCTCTCGTTCCATTACAAACTCTATCGAAAGTGCGGTGGAAACACAGCAGAGCTCGGGGTAAATTTCTGGTCATTTAACTATACGAGTAAATGAACAGCGAGGTAATGAAATATAAATAATTGTCAGAAGTAGCAGCTCAGTGAAGGAAACACAAATAAACCAATAAAAAGAAAACACAAGGAAACTAACTGAAAATAAGTAATACATTATCAATTATAAATTGGGAGATAAATGGTCGATGGGGAACAATGAAAAATAAAAAGGCTCAAAACGTGTTCAATGCTAAACGGAGAACAGCAAGAATGAGATCAAACGGCGGGGTTTAGTTCCTGAGTAGGAGAGGGGAGTAGATACCTGGTGAGGGAACTGGCTCATAGTCGTTAGGTTCTATTCTTAGACTAGTTGTAATGACTAAAGACAGGTGAAGAAAACAGCTGGTAAACAACATATTAGATAAATAATTGGTATGATTGAACTCGGTCACTTAGCATCAAATTAACAATACAGATGGTGACACGATTTTCCTTCTCTGTAAATCCCAGACACTCCCATCAGCGACCTGAACAGTGCAAAACCATCTGGACAAAATCCAACAATGGCTACAAGGTGGGGAAGCTGAGAGTTGAGCAGCAACAAACAACAATACTTTACCTGTGGATCCCAGGAACAAAGGAACTTTCTAAAGCAGACGATCGAGGAAGGACAACAATCCCGTCCTCGCTGTCCTCACCTCTGATATTGCAGGAAAATTCAGAGGCAGATGACGGTGACTATCTCGAGGTCCCTGCAAAGATCAGCTCAAGTGAAAACAGAGCTTACATAGCAAGCTAGGTACCGACCGAGAGTTAGCTTCAGAGAGAATGACTGAGAAGGAGTTCCATCTGAACTGGATGAATCACTCTGTCATATTAAACAGGTACATCAGTTAAATGGAGAATCCCTCTCCCTGGTGTGAAAGACTGTTCTGAAAGCTATTCCAGAGGATCAGGACAATATATATAACTGAGCTCCAGAACAAACAATCAACAATGTAAGAGATACTTTGAATAGTTTGACTCGGATACATTTGATGTGCAGGATAGTGTGAAATATAACAGTTGGTCAATTTGCTATGTGTAAAGAGTGTCATTGATTAATTTGTATAGAAAGAGGTTAAACCGGAGAGTGAGATTGAGAGAGAGTACAAGATAGTCCAGAGACATCCCTGTACTGAATATACATCCTGAGCAGTATAGGGCAGCTGGTGCAGAAATAATTAACTGTATTCCTCTAGAACTGACGTTGATAGTAAACTCTTAGATGCAAATTATATCCCATGCGTTTTGGAGTGCATAAACTTAATCTAATGTTTTGGTGTGTGTGTATGTGTTTGTGTGTCTGTGTATGTCTGTATTTGTGTGCGTGTTTGCATGTGTGTATGTGTTTGCGCGTCTGTGTCTATGTTTTTAGCATGTGTATGTATGTGTTTGTGTGTGTTTTTGTGTGTGTATATGTTTGCATGTTTGTGTGTATGTGTGTTTGCATGTGTGTGTTTGCATGTGTGCGTGTATGCTTGCGTGCGTTTGTGGGTATGTATGTGTTTGTGGTGTGTGTTTGTGTGTGTGTATATGTTTGCATGTTTGTGTGTATGTGTGTTTGCTGTGTGGGTATGTCTGTGTCTATATGTGTTTGTGTGTGTATATATGTGTTTGCGTGCCTTTATGTGTTCGTGTGTGTTTGATTGCGTGCGTGTGTGTTTGATTGCATGTGTGTGTGTTTGCATGTATGTGTGGGCGCGCGCTGGGCGGGGGGAGAGGTGGTGGATGTTGGTGTGTGCTCGCTGGGGGGGTGGAGGTGGTGGGTTGTTGTGGGTGCGTGCGCGCTGGGCGGGGGGAGCTGGTGGATGTTGTGGGTGCGTGTGTGCTGGGCGGGGGGGAGGTGGTGGTTGTTGTGTGCGTATGTTGTGGGCGAGGGGAGGTGGTGGTTGTTTGTGTGTGTGTGTGTGCTGGGTGGGGGGAGGTGGTGGTTGTTGTGTGTGTGTGTTGTGGGCGAGGCGAGGTGGTGGTTGTTTGTGTGTGTGCGCTAGGTGGGGGGAGGTGGTGGTTGTTTGTGTGTGTGTGTGCTGGGTGGGGGAGGTGGTGGTTGTTGTGGGTGTGTGTGTGCTGGGCGGGGGGAGGTCGTGGTTGTTGTGTGTGTGTGCTGGGCGGGGGGAGGTGGTGGTTGTTGTGTGTGTGTGCTGGGCGGGGGGAGGTGGTGGTTGTTGTGTGTGTGTGTGTGCTGGGTGGGGGGAGGTGGTGGTTGTGTGTGTGTGTGCTGGGTGGGGGGAGGTGGTGGTTGTGGGTGTGTGTGCTGGGTGGGGGGAGGTGGTGATTGTGTGTGTGTGTGCTGGGCGAGGGGAGGTGGTGGTGGTTGTTTGTGTGTGTGTGTGCTGGGCGGGGTTGGGTGGTGGTTGTTTGTGTGTGTGTGCTGGGCGAGGGGAGGTGGTGGTGGTTGTGTGTGTGTGTGTGTGTGCTGGGCGAGGGGAGATGGTGGTTGTTTGTTTGTGTGTGTGTGCTGGGCGAGGGGAGGTGGTGGTTGTTTGTGTGTGTGTGTGTGCTGGGCGAGGGGAGGTGGTGGTTGGTGTGTGTGTGTGTGTGCTGGGCGGGGGGAGGTGGTTGTTGTGTGTGTGTGTGTGCTGGGCGGGGGGAGGTGGTGGTTGTTGTTTGTGTGTGTGTGCTGGGCGAGGGGAGGTGGTGGTTGTTTGTGTGTGTGTGTGTGCTGGGCGAGGGGAGGTGGTGGTTGGTGTGTGTGTGTGTGTGCTGGGCGGGGGGAAGTGGTTGTTGTGTGTGTGTGTGTGTGTGTGTGTGTGTGCTGGGCGGAGGGAGATGGTGGTTGTTTGTGTGTGTGTGCTGGGCGGGGGGAGGTGGTTGTTGTGTGTGTGTGTGTGCTGGGCGGGGGGAGGTGGTGGTTGTTGTTTGTGTGTGTGTGCTAGGCGAGGGGAGGTGGTGGTTGTTTGTGTGTGTGTGCTGGGCGAGGGGAGGTGGTGGTTGTTTGTGAGCGTGTGCTGCGCGAGGGGAGGTGGTGGTTGTTGTGTGTGGGTGTGCTGGGTGGGGGCAGGTGGTTGTTTTGTGTGTGTGTGTGTGTGCTGGGCGGAGGGAGATGGTGGTTGTTTGTGTGTGTGTGCTGGGCGGAGGGAGGTGGTGGTTGTTGTGTGTGTGTGTGCTGGGCGGGGGGAGGTGGTGTTTGTCTGTGTGTGTGTGCTGGGCGGGGGGAGGTGGTTGTTGTGTGTGTGTGTGCTGGGCGGGGGGAGGTGGTGGTTGTTTGTGAGCGTGTGCTGCGCGAGGGGAGGTGGTGGTTGTTGTGTGTGTGTGTGCTGGGTGGGGGCAGGTGGTTGTTGTGGGTGTGTGTGTGCTGGGTGGGGGGAGGTGGTGGTTGTTTGTGTGTGTGTGTGTGCTGGGCGAGGGGAGGTGGTGGTTGTTTGTGTGTGTGTGTGCTGGGCGGGGGGGAGGTGGTGGTTGTTTGTGTGTGTGTGCTGGGCGAGGGGAGGTGGTGGTTGTTGTGTGTGTGTGTGTGTGTGTGCTGGACGGGGGGAGGTGGTGGTTGTGTGTGTGTGTGTGCTGGGCGAGGGGAGGTGGTGGTTGTTTGTGTGTGTGTGTGCTGGGCGAGGGGAGGTGGTGGTTGTTGTGTGTGTGTGTGTGTGTGTGCTGGACGGGGGGAGGTGGTTGTTGTTGTGTTTGTGTGTGTGCTGGGTGGGGGCAGGTGGTTGTTGTGGGTGTGTGTGTGCTGGGTGGGGGGAGGTGGTGGTTGTTTGTGTGTGTGTGTGTGCTGGGCGAGGGGAGGTGGTGGTTGTTTGTGTGTGTGTGTGCTGGGCGGGGGGAGGTGGTGGTTGTTTGTGTGTGTGTGCTGGGCGAGGGGAGGTGGTGGTTGTTGTGTGTGTGTCTGTGTGTGTGCTGGACGGGGGGAGGTGGTGGTTGTGTGTGTGTGTGTGCTGGGCGAGGGGAGGTGGTGGTTGTTGTGTGTGTGTGTGTGCTGGGCGAGGGGAGGTGGTGCTTGTTGTGTGTGTGTGTGTGTCTGTGTGCTGGACGGGGGGAGGTGGTTGTTGTGGGTGTGTGTGTGCTGGGCGAGGGGAGGTGGTTGTTGTGTGTGTGTATGTGCTGGGCGAGGGGAGGAGGTGGTTGTTGTGTGTGTGTATGTGCTGGGCGAGGGGAGGTGGTGGTTGTTGTGTGTGTGTGTGTGTGCTGGACGGGGGGAGGTGGTTGTTGTGTGTGTGTGTGTGTGTGTGCTGGGCGAGGGGAGGTGGTGGTTGTTGTGTGTGTGTGTGTGTGTGCTGGACGGGGGGAGGTGGTGGTTGTTTGTGTGTGTGTGCTGGGCGAGGGGAGGTGGTGGTTGTTTGTGTGTGTGTGCTGGGCGAGGGGAGGTGGTGGTTGTTTGTGTGTGTGTGCTGGGCGAGGGGAGGTGGTGGTTGGTGTGTGTGTGTGTGTGTGTGCTGGACGGGGGGAGGTGGTGGTTGTTTGTGTGTGTGTGCTGGGCGAGGGGAGGTGGTGGTTGTTTGTGTGTGTGTGCTGGGCGAGGGGAGGTGGTGGTTGGTGTGTGTGTGTGTGTGCTGGGTGAGGGGAGGTGGTGGTTGTTGTGTGTGTGTGTGTGTGTGTGTGTGTGTGTGCTGGACGGGGGGAGGTGGTTGTTGTGTGTGTGTGTGCTGGGCGAGGGGAGGTGGTGGTTGTGTGTGTGTGTGCTGGGCGAGGGGAGGTGGTGGTTGTTGTGTGTGTGTGTGCTGGGCGGTGGGAGGTGGTTGTTGTGTGTGTGTGTGTGCTGGGCGGGGGGAGATGGTTGTTGTGGGTGTGTGTGCTGGGCGGTGGGAGGTGGTTGTTGTGTGTGTGTGTGTGCTGGGCGGGGGGAGGTGGTGGTTGTTGTGTGTGGGTGTGCTGGGCGGGGGGAGATGGTTGTTGTGGGTGTGTGTGCTGGGCGGGGGGAGGTGGTTGTTGTGTGTGTGTGCTGGGCGAGGGGAGGTGGTGGTTGTTGTGTGTGTGTGTGTGCTGGGCGAGGGGAGGTGGTGGTTGTTTGTGTGTGTGTGCTGGGCGAGGGGAGGTGGTGGTTGTTTGTGTGTGTGTGCTGGGCGAGGGGAGGTGGCGGTTGGTGTGTGTGTGTGCTGGGCGGGGGGAGGTGGTGGTTGTTTGTGTGTGTGTGTGCTGTGTGGGGGGAGGTGGTGGTTGTTTGTGTGTGTGTGCTGGGTGGGGGGAGGTGGTGGTTGTTTGTGTGTGTGTGCTGGGTGGGGGGAGGTGGTGGTTGTTTGTGTGTGTGTGCTGGGCGGGGGGAGGTTGTGGGTGTGTGTGTGTGTGTGCTGGGCGGGGGGAGGTGGTGGTTGTTTGTGTGTGTGTGTGCTGGGCGGGGGGAGGTGGTGGTTGTTTGTGTGTGTGTGTGCTGGGCGGGGGGAGGTTGTGGTTGTTGTGTGTGTGCCGGGCGAGGGCAGGTGGTGGCTGTTGTGTGTGGGTGCTGGGCGGGGGGAGGTTGTGGTTGTTTGTGTGTGTGTGTGCTGGGCGGGGGGAGGTGGTGGTTGTTGTGTGTGTGTGTGTGCTGGGCGGGGGGAGGTTGTGGTTGTGGGTGTGTGTGTGTGCTGGGCGGGGGGAGGTGGTGGTTGTTGTGTGTGTGTGCTGGGCGAGGGCAGGTGGTGGCTGTTGTGTGTGGGTGCTGGGCAGGGGGAGGTGGTGGTTGTTTGTGTGTGTGTGCTGGGCGAGGGGAGGTGGTGGTTGTTGTGTGAGTGTGTGCTGGGCGGGGGGAGGTGGTGGTTGTGTGTGTGGGTGCTGGGCGGGGGGAGGTGGTGGTTGTGTGTGTGGGTGCTGGGTGGGGGGAGGTGGTGGTTGTTGTGTGTGTGTGTGTGTGCTGGGCGGGGGGAGGTGGTGGTTGTTGTGTGTGTGTGTGCTGGGCGGGGGGAGTTGGTGGGTAGTTGTGTGTGTGTGTGTGCTGGGTGGGGGGAGGTGGTGGTTGTTGTGTGTGTGTGTGCTGGGCGGGGGGAGGTGGTGGGTTGTTGTGTGTGTGTGTGCTGGGCAGGGGGAGGTGGTGGGTTGTTGTGTGTGTGTGTGCTGGGCAGGGGGAGGTGGTGGGTTGTTGTGGGTGTGTGTCTGCTGGGCGAGGGGAGGTGGTGGGTTGTTGTGTGTGTGTGTGCTGGGCAGGGGGATGTGGTGGGTTGTTGTGGGTGTGTGTGCTGGGCGAGGGGAGGTGGTGGTTGTTGTGTGTTTGTGTCTGCTGGCCGGGGGTTGGTGGTGGTTGTTTGTGTGTGTGTGTGTGTGCTGGGCGGGGGGAGGTGGTGCTTGTTGTGATGTGTGCGCTGAGCGAGTGGAGCTGGTGGTTGTTGTATGTGTGTCTGTTGGGCGGGGGGAGGTGGTGGGTTGTTGTGGGTGTGCGTGTGCTGGGCGGGGGGAGGTGGTGGCTGTTGTGGGTGTGTGTGCTGAGCGGGGGGAGGTGGTGGCTGTTGTGGGTGTGTGTGTGCTGGCCGGGGTGAGGTGGTGGATTGTTGTGGGTGTGTGTGTGCTGGCCGGGGTGAGGTGGTGGTTGTTGTGGATGTGTGTGTGCTGGGCGGGGGGAGTTGGTTGTTGTGTGTGTGTGTGCTGGGCGGGGGGAGGTGGTGGTTGTTGTGTGTGTGTGTGCTGGGCGGGGGGGAGGTGGTGGTTGTTGTGTGTGTGTGTGCTGGGCGGGGGGAGGTGGTGGGTTGTTTGTGTGTGTGCTGGGCGGGGGGAGGTGGTGGTTGTTGTGAGTGTGTGTGTGCTGGGCGGGGGGAGGTGGTGGTTGTTGTGAGTGTGTGTGTGTGCTGGGCGGGGGGAGGTGGTGGTTGTTGTGAGTGTGTGTGTGTGTGCTGGGCGGGGGGAGGTGGTGGGTTGTTTGTGTGTGTGTGTGTGCTGGGCGGGGGGAGGTGGTGGGTTGTTTGTGTGTGTGTGTGTGCTGAGCGGGGGGAGGTGGTGGGTTGTTTGTGTGTGTGTGTGTGCTGGGCGGGGGGAGGTGGTGGGTTGTTTGTGTGTGTGCTGGGCGGGGGGAGGTGGTGGTTGTTGTGAGTGTGTGTGTGCTGGGCGGGGGGAGGTGGTGGTTGTTTGTGTGGGTGCTGGGCGAGGGGAGCTTTTGGGTTGTTTGTGTGTGTGCTGGGCGGGGGGAGGTGGTGGTTGTGGGTGTGTGTGTGCTGGGCGGGGGGAGGTGGTGGGTAGTTGTGTGTGTGTGTGTGCTGGGCGGGGGGAGGTGGAGGGTTGTTTGTGTGTGTGGTGGGCGGGGGGAGGTGGTGGTTGTGGGTGTGTGTGTGCTGGGCAGGGGGAGGTGGTGGGTAGTTGTGAGTGCGTGTGCTGGGCGGGGGGATGTGGTGGTTGTTTGTGTGCGTGCTGGGCGGGGGCAGGTGGTGGTTGTGTGTGTGTGTGTGTGTGTGTGCTGGGCGGGGGGAGGTGGTGGTTGTTGTGTGTGTGTGTGCTGGGTGGGGGGAGGTGGTGGTTGTGTGTGTGTGTGCTGGGCGAGGGGAGGTGGTGGTTGTGTGTGTGTGTGTGTGTGCTGCGCGGGGGGAGGTGGTGGTTGTTTGTGTGTGCTGGGTGGGGGGGAGGTGGTTGGTGTTGTGTGTGCTGGACGGGGGGAGGTGGTGGTTGTTTGTGTGTGTGCTGGGCGGGGGGAGGTGGTTGGTGTTGTGTGTGCTGGGCGGGGGGAGGTGGTGGGTTCTTGTGTGTGTGTGTGCTGGGCGGGGGGAGGTGGTGGTTGTTTGTGTGTGTGCTGGGCGGGGGGAGGTGGTGGTTGTGGTGTGTGTGTCTGCTGGGCGGGGGGAGGTGGTTGTGGTGTGTGTGTCTGCTGGGCGGGGGGAGGTGGTTGTTGTGGTGTGTGTTCTGGGTGGGGGGAGGTGGTGGTTGTTGTGGGTGTGTGCCTGCTGGCCGGGGGGAGGTGGTGGTTGTTGTTGGTGTGTGTGTGCTGGCCGGGGGGAGGCGGTGGGTTGTTGTGTGTGTGTGTGCTGGCCGGGGGGAGGTGGTGGGTTGTTGTGGGTGTGTGTGTGCTGGCCGGGGGGAGGTGGTGGGTTGTTGTGTGTGTGTGTGTGCTGGCCGGGGGGAGGTGGTGGTAGTTGTTGGTGTGTGTGTGCTGGCCGGGGGGAGGTGGTGGGTTGTTGTGGGTGTGTGTGTGCTGGCCGGGGGGAGGTGGTGGGTTGTTGTGTGTGTGTGTGTGTGTGCTGGCCGGGGGGAGGTGGTGGTTGTTGTGGGTGTGTGCCTGTGGCCGGGGGGAGGTGGTGGGTTTTTGTGGTTGTGTTTGTGTGCTGGGCGGGGGGAGGTGGTGGGTTGTTGTGTGTGTGTGTGTGCTGGCCGGGGGGAGGTGGTGGTAGTTGTGGGTGTGTGTGTGCTGGCCGGGGGGAGGTGGTGGGTTGTTGTGGGTGTGTGTGTGCTGGCCGGGGGGAGGTGGTGGGTTGTTTGTGTGTGTGCTGGGTGGGGGGAGGTGGTGGGTTGTTGTGTGTGTGTGTGTGTCTGCTGGGCGAAGGGAGGTGGTGGTTGTTGTGGGTGTGTGTGCTGGGCAGGGGGAGGTGGAGGTTGTTTGTGTGTGTGCTGGGCGGGGGGAGGTGGTGGGTTGTTGTGGGTGTGTGTCTGCTGGGCGGGGGGAGGTGGTGGTTTGTTTGTGTGTGCTGGGCGGGGGGAGGTGGTGGGTTGTTGTGTGTGTGTGTGTGTGCTGGGCGGGGGCAGGTGGTGGTTGTGTGTCTGCTGGGTGGGGCGAGGTGGTGGTTGTGTGTGTGTGTGTGTGTGTGCTGGGCGGGGGGAAGTGGTGGTTGTTGTGGGTGTGTGTGTGCTGGCCGGGGGGAGCTGGTGGGTTGTTGTGGGTGTGTGTGTGCTGGGCGGGGGGAGGTGGTGGGTTGTTGTGGGTGTGTGTGTGCTGGCCGGGGGGAGGTGGTGGGTTGTTGTGGGTGTGTGTGTGCTGGCCGGGGGGAGGTGGTGGGTTGTTGTGGGTGTGTGTGTGCTGGGCGGGGGGAGGTGGTGGGTTGTTGTGGGTGTGTGTGTGCTGGGCGGGGGGAGGTGGTGGGTTGTTGTGGGTGTGTGCTGGGCGGGGGGAGGTGGTGGGTTGTTGTGTGTGTGTGCTGGGCGGGGGGAGGTGGTGGTTTTTGTGTGTGTGTGTGCTGGGCAGGGGGAGGTGGTGGTTGTTGTGTGTGTGTGTGCTGGGCGGGGGGAGGTGGTGGTTTTTGTGTGTGTGTGTGCTGGGCAGGGGGAGATGGTGGTTGTTGTGTGTGTGTGCTGGGCGGGGGGAGGTGGTGGTTGTTGTGTGTGTGTGTCTGCTGGGCGGGGGGAGGTGGTGGTTTTTGTGTGTGTGTGTGCTGGCCGGGGGGAGGTGGTGGCTGTTGTGTGTGTGTGTGTGCTGGGCGGGGGGAGGTGGTGGTTGTGTGTGTGTGTGTGTGCTGGTCGGAGGGAGGTGGTGGCGGATGTGGGTGCGTGTGCTGGGCGGGGGGAGGTGGTGGTTGTTGTGTGTGTGTGTGTGGTTTGCTCGGCGGGGGGAGGTGGTGGTTGTTATGTGTGTGGGTGCTGGGTGGGGGGAGGTGGTGGTTGTTGTGTGTGGGTGTGTGTGTGATGGGTGGGGGGAGGTGGTGGTTGTGTGGGTGTGCTGGGCGAGGGGAGGTGGTGGTTCTTGTGTGTGGGCGTGTGGTTTGCTCGGCGGGGGGAGGTGGTGGTTGTTATGTGTGTGGGTGCTGGGTGGGGGGAGGTGGTGGTTGTTATGTGTGTGGGTGCTGGGTGGGGGGAGGTGGTGGTTGTTATGTGTGTGAGTGCTGGGTGGGGGGAGGTGGTGGTTGTGTGTGTGTGTGCTGGGCTGGGGGAGGTTGTGGTTGTGGGTGTGTGCTGGGCGGGGGGAGGTGGTGGTTGTTATGTGTGTGGGTGCTGGGTGGGGGGAGGTGGTGGTTGTTATGTGTGTGGGTGCTGAGTGGGGGGAGGTGGTGGTTGTTTGTCTGTGTGTGTGTGCTGGGCTGGGGGAGGTTGTGGTTGTGGGTGTGTGCTGGGCGGGGGGAGGTGGTGGTTGTGTGTGTGTGTGTGCTGGGTGGGGGGAGGTGGTGGTTGTTTGTGTGTGTGTGCTGGGCGAGGGGAGGTGGTGGTTGTTTGTGTGTGTGCTGGGCGAGGGGAGGTGGTGGTTGTGTGTGTGTGTGTGCTGGGCGGGGGGAGGTGGTGGTTGTGTGTGTGTGTGCTGGGCGAGGGGAGGTGGTGGTTGTGTGTGTGTGTGTGCTGGGTGGGGGGAGGTGGTGGTTGTTTGTGTGTGTGTGCTGGGCGAGGGGAGGTGCTGGTTGTTTGTGTGTGTGTGCTGGGCGGGGGGAGGTGGTGGTTGTGTGTGTGTGTGCTGGGCGAGGGGAGGTGGTGGTTGTTTGTGTGTGTGTGCTGGGCGGGGGGAGGTGGTTGTTTGTGTTGTGCTGGGTGGGGCGAGGTGATGGTTTGTTGTGTGCGTGTGTGTGTGTGTGCTGGGCGTGGGGAGGTGGTGGTTGTTTCTGTGTGTGTGCTGGGCGGGGGGAGGTGGCGGTTGTTGTGTGTGTGTGTGTGCTGGGTGGGGGGAGGTGGTGGTTGTGTGTGTGTGTGTGTGCTGGGCAGGGGGAGGTGGTGGTTTGTGTTTGTGCTGGGCGGGGGGAGGTGGTGGTTGTTGTGTGTGTGTGTGCGCTGGGCGGGGGGGAGGTGGTTGTTGTGTGTGTGTGTGCTGGGAGGGGGGAGGTGGTGGTTGTGTGTGTGTGTGTGTGCTGGGCGGGGGGAGGTGGTGGTTGTTGTGTGTGTGTGTGTGCTGGGCGGGGGGTGGTGATGGTTTGTTGTTTGTTTGTGTGTGTGTGCTGGGCGGGGGGGAGGTGGTTGTTGTGTGTGTGTGTGTGCTGGGTGGGGGGGAGGTGGTTGTTGTGTGTGTGTGTGTGTGATGTGTGCTGGGTGGGGGGAGGTGGTTGTTGTGGGTGTGTGTGTGATGGGTGGGGGGAGGTGGTGGTTGTTGTGGGTGTGTGTGTGCTGGGTGGGGGGAGGTGGTGGTTGTGTGTGTGGGTGCTGGGTGGGGGGAGGTGGTGTTTGTTGTGTGTGTGTGTGCTGGGCGAGGGTAGGTGGTGGTTGTTTGTGTGTGTGTGCTGGGAGAGGGGAGGTGGTGGTTGTTGTGTGTGTGTGTGCTGGGCGGGGGGAGGTGGTGGGTTGTGTGTGTGTGTGCTGGGCGGGGGGAGATGGTGGTTGTTTGTGTGTGTGTGCTGGGCGGAGGGAGGTGGTGGTTGTTTGTGTGTGTTTGCTGGGCGGGGGGAGGTGGTTGTTTGTGTTTGTGCTGGGTGGGGCGAGGTGATGGTTTGTTGTTTGTGTGTGTGTGCTGGGCGAGGGGAGGTGGTGGTTGTTTTGTGTGTGTGTGCTGGGCGGGGGGAGGTGGTGGTTGTTTCTGTGTGTGTGTGTGTGCTGGGCGGGGGGAGGTGGTGGTTTGTTGTGTGTGTGTGTGCTGGGCGGGGGGAGGTGGTGGTTGTTGTGTGTGTGTGTGCTGGGCGGGGGGAGGTGGTGGTTGTTGTGTGTGTGTGTGTGCTGGGCGGGGGGAGGTGGTTGTTGTGTGTGTGTGTGTGCTGGGCGGGGGGAGGTGGTGGTTGTTGTGTGTGTGTGTGTGCTGGGCGGGGGGAGGTGGTGGTTGTTGTGTGTGTGGGTGCTGGGCGGGGGGAGGTGGTGGTTGTTGTGTGTGTGTGTGCTGGGTGGGGGGAGGTGGTGGTTGTGTGTGTGTGTGTGCTGCGCGGGGGGAGGTGGTGGTTGTTTGTGTGTGTGCTGGGCGGGGGGAGGTGGTTGGTGTTGTGGGTGAGTGTGCTGGGCGGGGGGAGGTGGTGGTTGTTGTGGGTGTGGGTGCTGGGTGGGGGGAGGTGGTGGTTGTTGTGTGTGTATGTGCTGGGCGGGGGGAGGTGGTGGTTGTTGTGGGTGTGTGTGCTGGGCGGGGGGAGGTGGTGGTTGTTGTGGGTGTGTGTGTGCTGGCGGGGGGAGGTGGTGGTTGTTGTGTGTGTGTGCTGGGTGGGGGGAGGTGGTGGTTGTTGTGTGTGTGGGTGCTGGGTGGGGGGAGGTGGTGGTTGTTGTGTGTGTATGTGCTGGGCGGGGGGAGGTGGTGGTTGTTTGTGTGCGTGTGCTGGGCGGGGGGAGGTGGTGGTTGTTTGTGTGTGTGCTGGGCGAGGGGAGGTGGTGGTTGTTGTGTGTGTGTGTGCTGGGCGGGCGGAGGTAGTGGGTTGTGTGTGTGTGTGCTGGGCGAGGGGAGGTGGTGGTTGTTTGTGTGTGTGTGCTGGGCGGGGGGAGGTGGTGGTTGTTGTGTGTGTGTGTGTGCTGGGTGGGGCGAGGTGATGGTTTGTTGTTTGTGTGTGTGTGCTGGGTGAGGGGAGGTGGTGGTTGTTTGTGTGTGTGTGCTGGGCGGGGGGAGGTGGTGGTTTGTGTTTGTGCTGGGTGGGGCGAGGTGATGGTTTGTTGTGTGTGTGTGTGTGCTGGGTGGGGGGAGGTGGTGGTTGTTGTGAGTGTGTGTCTGCTGGGGGAGGTGGTGGTTGTTGTGTGTGTGTGCTGGGCGGGGGGAGGTGGTGGGTTGTTTGTGTGTGTGTGCTGGGCGGGGGGTGGTGGTGGTTGTGTGTGTGTGTGTGCTGGGCCGGGGGAGGTGGTGGTTGTTTGTGTGTGTGCTGGGCGGGGGGAGGTGGTTGTTGTTGTGAGTGTGTGTCTGCTGGGGGAGGTGGTGGTTGTTGTGTGTGTGTGCTGGGCGGGGGGAGGTGGTGGGTTGTTTGTGTGTGTGTGCTGGGCCGGGGGAGGTGGTGGTTGTTTGTGTGTGTGCTGGGCGGGGGGAGGTGGTGGTTGTTCGTGTGTGTGTGTGCTGGGCGGGGGGTGGTGGTGGTTGTTTGTGTGTGTCTGCTGGGCGGGGGGAGGTGGTGGTTGTTTTGTGTGTGTGTGCTGGGCGGAGGGAGGTGGTGGTTGTTGTGTGTGTGCTGGGCGAGGGGAGGTGGTGATTGTTTCTGTGTGTGTGCTGGGCGGGGGGAGGTGTTGGTTTGTGTTTGTGCTGGGCGGGGGGAGGTGGTGGTTGTTTGTGTGTGTGTGCTGGGCGGGGGGGTAGGTGGTTGTTGTGTGTGTGTGTGCGCTGGGCGGGGGGAGGTGGTGGTTGTTGTGTGTGTGTGCTGGGCGGGGGGGAGGTGGTTGTTGTTGTGTTTGTGTGTGCTGGGCGGGGGGAGGTGGTGGTTGTTTGTGTGTGCTGGGCGGGGGGGAGGTGGTTGTTGTGTGTGTGTGTGCGCTGGGCGGGGGGAGGTGGTGGTTGTTTGTGTGTGCTGGGTGGGGGGAGGTGGTTGTTGTGGGTGTGTGTGTGCTGGGTGGGGGGAGGTGGTGGTTGTTTGTGTGTGCTGGGCGGGGGGAGGTGGAGGTTGTTGTGTGTGTGTGCTGGGTGGGGGGAGGTGGTGGTTGTTGTGTGTGTGTGTGTGCTGGGCGGGGGTAGGTTGTGGTTGTGGGTGTGTGTGTGTGCTGGGCGGGGGGAGGTGGAGGTTGTTGTGTGTGTGTGCTGGGCGGGGGGAGGTGGTGGTTGTGTGTGTGTGTGCTGGGCGAGGGGAGGTGTTGTTTGTTTGTGTGTGGGTGCTGGGCGAGGGTAGGTGGTGGTTGTTTGTGTGTGTGTGCAGGGCGAGGGGAGGTGGTGGTTGCTGTGTGTGTGTGTGTGCTGGGCGGGGGGAGGTGGTGGGTTGTGTGTGTGTGTGTGTGCTGGGCGGGGGGAGGTGGTGGTTGTTTTGTGTGTGTGTGCTGGGCGGGGGGAGGTGGTTGTTGTGTGTGTGTGTGCTGGGTGGGGGGAGGTGGTGGTTGTTTTGTGTGTGTGTGCTGGGCGGGGGGAGGTGGTTGTTGTGTGTGTGTGTGCTGGGCGAGGGGAGGTGGTGGTTGTTTGTGTGTGTGCGCTGGGCGGGGGGAGGTGGTGGTTTGTGTTTTTGTGCTGGGTGGGGCGAGGTGATGGTTTGTTGTGTGTGTGTTTGTGCTGGGCGGGGGGAGGTGGTGGTTGTTTGTGTGTGTGTGTGTGCTGGGTGCGGGGAGGTGGTGGGTTGTTGTGTGTGTGTGCTGGGCAGAGGGAGGTGGTGGGTTGTTTGTGTGTATGTGTGTGCTGGGCGGGGGGAGGTGGTGGTTGTTGTGAGTGTGTGTGTGCTGGGCGGGGGGGAGGTGGTGGTTGTTGTGAGTGTGTGTGTGCTGGGCAGAGGGAGGTGGTGGGTTGTTTGTGTGTGTGTGCTGGGCGGGGGGAGGTGGTGGTTGTGGGTGTGTGTGTGCTGGGCGGGGGGAGGTGGTGGTTGTGGGTGTGTGTGTGCTGGGCGGGGGGAGGTGGTGGTTGTTTGTGTGTGTGCTGGGCGGGGGGAGGTGGTGGTTGTTTGTGTGTGTGCTGGGCGGGGGGAGGTGGTGGTTGTTGTGTGTGTGTGTGTGTGTGTGCTGGGCGGGTGGAGGTGGTGGTTGTTTGTGTGTGTGCTGGGCGGGGGGAGGTGGTGGTTGTTGTGTGTGTGTGTGTGCTGGGCGGGGGGAGGTGGTGGTTGTTGTGTGTGTGTGTGTGCTGGGCGGGGGGAGGTGGTGGTTGTGTGTGTGCGCGCTGGGCGGGGGGAGGTGGTGGTTGTTGTGTGTGTGTGCTGGGCGGGGGGGAGGTGGTTGTTGTTGTGTGTGTGTGTGCTGGGCGGGGGGAGGTGGTGGTTGTTTGTGTGTGCTGGGCGGGGGGGAGGTGGTTGTTGTGTGTGTTTGTGCGCTGGGCAGGGGGAGGTGGTGGTTGTGGTGTGTGTGCTGGGCGGGGGGAGGTGGTGGGTTGTTGTGTGTGTGTGCTGGGCGGGGGGAGGTGGTGGTTGTGGGTGTGTGTGTGCTGGGTGGGGGGAGGTGATGGTTGTTTGTGTGTGCTGGGCGGGGGGAGGTGGAGGTTGTTGTGTGTGTGTGTGTGCTGGGCGGGGGTAGGTTGTGGTTGTGGGTGTGTGTGTGTGCTGGGCGGGGGGAGGTGGAGGTTGTTGTGTGTGTGTGCTGGGCGGGGGGAGGTGGTGGTTGTGTGTGTGTGTGCTGGGCGAGGGGAGGTGTTGGTTGTTTGTGTGTGGGTGCTGGGCGAGGGTAGGTGGTGGTTGTTTGTGTGTGTGTGCAGGGCGAGGGGAGGTGGTGGTTGTTGTGTGTGTGTGTGCTGGGCGGGGGGAGGTGGTGGGTTGTGTGTGTGTGTGTGTGCTGGGCGGGGGGAGGTGGTGGTTGTTTTGTGTGTGTGTGCTGGGCGGGGGGAGGTGGTTGTTGTGTGTGTGTGTGCTGGGTGGGGGGAGGTGGTGGTTGTTTTGTGTGTGTGTGCTGGGCGGGGGGAGGTGGTTGTTGTGTGTGTGTGTGCTGGGCGAGGGGAGGTGGTGGTTGTTTGTGTGTGTGCGCTGGGCGGGGGGAGGTGGTGGTTTGTGTTTGTGCTGGGTGGGGCGAGGTGATGGTTTGTTGTGTGTGTGTTTGTGCTGGGCGGGGGGAGGTGGTGGTTGTTTGTGTGTGTGTGTGTGCTGGGTGGGGGGAGGTGGTGGGTTGTTGTGTGTGTGTGCTGGGCAGAGGGAGGTGGTGGGTTGTTTGTGTGTATGTGTGTGCTGGGCGGGGGGAGGTGGTGGTTGTTGTGAGTGTGTGTGTGCTGGGCGGGGGGGAGGTGGTGGTTGTTGTGAGTGTGTGTGTGCTGGGCAGAGGGAGGTGGTGGGTTGTTTGTGTGTGTGTGCTGGGCGGGGGGAGGTGGTGGTTGTGGGTGTGTGTGTGCTGGGCGGGGGGAGGTGGTGGTTGTGGGTGTGTGTGTGCTGGACGGGGGGAGGTGGTGGTTGTTTGTTTGTGTGTGTGCTGGGCGGGGGGAGGTGGTGGTTGTTTGTGTGTGTGTGTGCTGGGTGGGGGGAGGTGGTTGTTGTGGGTGTGTGTGTGCTGGGTGGGGGGAGGTGGTGGTTGTTGTGTGAGTGTGCTGGGCGGGGGGGAGGTGGTTGTTGTGTGTGTGTGCTGGGTGGGGGGAGGTGTTGGTTGTTGTGTGAGTGTGTGCTGGGCGGGGGGAGGTGGAGGTTGTTGTGTGTGTGTGCTGGGTGGGGGGAGGTGGTGGTTGTTGTGTGTGTGGGTGCTGGGTGGGGGGAGGTGTTGGTTGTTGTGTGAGTGTGTGCTGGGCGGGGGGAGGTGGTGGTTGTTTGTGTGTGCTGGGTGGGGGGAGGTGTTGGTTGTTGTGTGAGTGTGCTGGGTGGGGGGAGGTGGTGGTTGTTTGTGTGCGTGCTGGGTGGGGGGAGGTGGTGGTTGTTTGTGTGTGTGTGTGCTGGTCGGGGGTTGGTGGTGGTTGTTTGTGTGTGTCTGCTGGGTGGGGGGAGGTGGTGGTTGTTTGTGTGTGTGTGCTGGGCGGGGGGAGGTGGTGGTTGTTTGTGTGTGTGCTGGGCGGGGGTAGGTGGTGGTTGTTTGTGTGTGTGCTGGGCGGGGGGAGGTGGTGGTTGTTGTGTGTGTGTGTGTGTGTGTGCTGGGCGGGTGGAGGTGGTGGTTGTTTGTGTGTGTGCTGGGCGGGGGGAGGTGGTGGTTGTTGTGTGTGTGTGTGTGCTGGGCGGGGGGAGGTGGTGGTTGTGTGTGTGCGCGCTGGGCGGGGGGAGGTGGTGGTTGTTGTGTGTGTGTGCTGGGCGGGGGGGAGGTGGTTGTTGTTGTGTGTGTGTGTGCTGGGCGGGTGGAGGTGGTGGTTGTTTGTGTGTGCTGGGCGGGGGGGAGGTGGTTGTTGTGTGTGTTTGTGCGCTGGGCAGGGGGAGGTGGTGGTTGTGGTGTGTGTGCTGGGCGGGGGGAGGTGGTGGGTTGTTGTGTGTGTGTGCTGGGCGGGGGGAGGTGGTGGTTGTGGGTGTGTGTGTGCTGGGTGGGGGGAGGTGATGGTTGTTTGTGTGTGCTGGGCGGGGGGAGGTGGAGGTTGTTGTGTGTGTGTGTGTGCTGGGCGGGGGTAGGTTGTGGTTGTGGGTGTGTGTGTGTGCTGGGCGGGGGGAGGTGGAGGTTGTTGTGTGTGTGTGCTGGGCGGGGGGAGGTGGTGGTTGTGTGTGTGTGTGCTGGGCGAGGGGAGGTGTTGGTTGTTTGTGTGTGGGTGCTGGGCGAGGGTAGGTGGTGGTTGTTTGTGTGTGTGTGCAGGGCGAGGGGAGGTGGTGGTTGTTGTGTGTGTGTGTGCTGGGCGGGGGGAGGTGGTGGGTTGTGTGTGTGTGTGTGTGCTGGGCGGGGGGAGGTGGTGGTTGTTTTGTGTGTGTGTGCTGGGCGGGGGGAGGTGGTTGTTGTGTGTGTGTGTGCTGGGTGGGGGGAGGTGGTGGTTGTTTTGTGTGTGTGTGCTGGGCGGGGGGAGGTGGTTGTTGTGTGTGTGTGTGCTGGGCGAGGGGAGGTGGTGGTTGTTTGTGTGTGTGCGCTGGGCGGGGGGAGGTGGTGGTTTGTGTTTGTGCTGGGTGGGGCGAGGTGATGGTTTGTTGTGTGTGTGTTTGTGCTGGGCTGGGGGAGGTGGTGGTTGTTTGTGTGTGTGTGTGTGCTGGGTGGGGGGAGGTGGTGGGTTGTTGTGTGTGTGTGCTGGGCAGAGGGAGGTGGTGGGTTGTTTGTGTGTGTGTGTGTGCTGGGCGGGGGGAGGTGGTGGTTGTTGTGAGTGTGTGTGTGCTGGGCGGGGGGAGGTGGTGGTTGTTGTGAGTGTGTGTGTGCTGGGCAGAGGGAGGTGGTGGGTTGTTTGTGTGTGTGTGCTGGGCGGGGGGAGGTGGTGGTTGTGGGTGTGTGTGTGCTGGGCGGGGGGAGGTGGTGGTTGTTGTGTGTGTGTGCTGGGCGGGGGGAGGTGGTGGTTGTTTGTTTGTGTGTGTGCTGGGCGGGGGGAGGTGGTGGTTGTTTGTGTGTGTGTGTGCTGGGTGGGGGGAAGTGGTTGTTGTGGGTGTGTGTGTGCTGGGTGGGGGGAGGTGGTGGTTGTTGTGTGAGTGTGCTGGGCGGGGGGAGGTGGAGGTTGTTGTGTGTGTGTGCTGGGTGGGGGGAGGTGGTGGTTGTTGTGTGTGTGTGTGCTGGGCGAGGGGAGGTGGTTGTTGTGTGTGTGTGCTGGGCGGGGGGGAGGTGGTTGTTGTGTGTGTGTGCTGGGTGGGGGGAGGTGTTGGTTGTTGTGTGAGTGTGTGCTGGGCGGGGGGAGGTGGAGGTTGTTGTGTGTGTGTGCTGGGTGGGGGGAGGTGGTGGTTGTTGTGTGTGTGGGTGCTGGGTGGGGGGAGGTGTTGGTTGTTGTGTGAGTGTGTGCTGGGTGGGGGGAGGTGTTGGTTGTTGTGTGAGTGTGCTGGGTGGGGGGAGGTGGTGGTTGTTTGTGTGCGTGCTGGGTGGGGGGAGGTGGTGGTTGTTTGTGTGTGTGTGTGCTGGTCGGGGGTTGGTGGTGGTTGTTTGTGTGTGTCTGCTGGGTGGGGGGAGGTGGTGGTTGTTTGTGTGTGTGTGCTGGGCGGGGGGAGGTGGTGGTTGTTTGTGTGTGTGCTGGGCGGGGGGAGGTGGTGGTTGTTTGTGAGTGTGCTGGGCGGGGGGAGGTGGTGGTTGTTGTGTGTGTGTGTGTGCTGGGCGGGGGGAGGTGGTGGTTGTTGTGTGTGTGTGTGTGCTGGGCGGGGGGAGGTGGTGGTTGTGTGTGTGTCTGCGCTGGGCAGGGGGAGGTGGTGGTAGTGGTGTGTGTGCTGGGCGGGGGGAGGTGGTGGTTGTGCGTGTGTGTCTGCTGGGCGAGGGGAGTTGGTGGGTAGTTGTGAGTGTGTGTGTGTGTGTGCTGGGCGGGGGGAGGTGGTGGTTGTTGTGTGTGTGTGTGCGCTGGGCGGGGGGAGGTGGTGGTTGTTTGTGTGTGCTGGGTGGGGGGAGGTGGTGGTTGTTGTGTGTGTGTGCTGGGTGGGGGGAGGTGGTGGTTGTTGTGTGAGTGTGCTGGGCGGGGGGAGGTGGTGGTTGTTGTGTGAGTGTGCTGGGCGGGGGGAGGTGGAGGTTGTTGTGTGTGTGTGCGCGCTGGGCGGGGGGAGGTGGTGGTTGTTTGTGTGTGCTGGGTGGGGGGAGGTGGTGGTTGTTGTGTGTGTGCTGGGTGGGGGGAGGTGGTGGTTGTTGTGTGTGTGTGCGCGCTGGGCGGGGGGAGGTGGTGGTTGTTTGTGTGTGCTGGGTGGGGGGAGGTGGTGGTTGTTGTGTGTGTGCTGGGTGGGGGGAGGTGGTGGTTGTTTGTGTGTGTCTGCTGGGTGGGTGGAGGTGGTGGTTGTTTGTGTGTCTGCTGGGCGAGGGGAGGTGGTGGGTAGTTCTGTGTGTGCTGGGCGGGGGGAGGTGGTGGTTGTTTGTGTGTGTGCTGGGCGGGGGGAGGTGGTGGTTGTTGTGTGTGTGTGTGTGTGTGCTGGGCGGGGGGAGGTGGTGGTTGTTTGTGTGTGTGCTGGGCGGGGGGAGGTGATGGTTGTGGGTGTGTGTGTCTGCTGGGCGAGGGGAGGTGGTGGGTAGTTCTGTGTGTGCTGGGCGGGGGGAGGTGGTGGTTGTTTGTGTGTGTGTGCTGGGCGGGGGGAGGTGGTGGTTGTTGTGTGTGTGTGTGTGCTGGGCGGGGGGAGGTGGTGGTTGTTGTGTGTGTGTGTGTGCTGGGCGGGGGGAGGTGATGGTTGTTTGTGTGTGTCTGCTGGGCGGGGGGAAGTGGTGGTTGTTTGTGTGTGTGCTGGGCGGGGGGAGGTGGTGGTTGTTTGTGTGTGTGCTGGGCGGGGGGAGGTGGTGGGTTGTTGTGTGTGTGTGTGCTGGGCGGGGGGAGGTGGTGGTTGTTTGTGTGTGTGTGCTGGGCCGGGGGAGGTGGTGTTTGTTGTGCGTGTGTGTGTGTGTGCTGGGCGGGGGGAGGTGGTGGTTGTTTGTGTGTGTGCTGGGCGGGGGGAGGTGGTGGTTGTTGTGTGTGTGTGCTGGGCGGGGGGAGGTGGTGGGTTGTTTGTGTGTGTGTGCTGGGCGGGGGGAGGTGTTGGTTTTTGTGTGTGTGTGTGCTGGGCGGGGGGAGGTGGTGGTTGTGTGTGTGTGTGCGCTGGGCAGGGGGAGGTGGTGGTTGTGGTGTGTGTGCTGGGTGGGCGGAGGTGGTGGGCTGTTTGTGTGTGTGCTGGGCGGGGGGAGGTGGTGGTTGTGCGTGTGTGTCTGCTGGGTGAGGGGAGTTGGTGGGTAGTTGTGAGTGTGTGTTTGTGTGCTGGGCGGGGGGAGGTGGTGGGTTGTTTCTGTGTGTGTGCTGGGCGGGGGGAGGTGGTGGGTAGTTGTGAGTGTGTGTATGTATGCTGGACGAGGGGAGTTGGTGGGTCGTTGTGAGTGTGTGTGTGTGTGTGCTGGGCGGGGGGAGGTGGTGGATTGTTTTTGTGTGTGTGCTGGGCAGGGGAGGTGGTGATTGTTTCTGTGTGTGTGCTGGGCGGGGGGAGGTGGTGGTTTGTGTTTGTGCTGGGTGGGGCGAGGTGATGGTTTGTTGTGTGTGTGTTTGTGCTGGGCGGGGGGAGGTGGTGGTTGTTGTGAGTGTGTGTGTGCTGGGCGGGGGGAGGTGGTGGTTGTTTCTGTGTGTGTGCTGGGCGGGGGGAGGTGGTGGTTGTTGCGTGTGTGTGTGTGCTGGGCGGGGGGAGGTGGTGGTTGTTTCTGTGTGTGTGTGCTGGGCGGGGGGAGGTGATGGTTGTTGTGTGTGTGTGTGCTGGGCGGGGGGAGGTGGTGATTGTTGTGTGTGTGTGTGCTGGGTGGGGGGAGGTGGTGGTTGTGTGTGTGTGCTGGGCGGGGGGGAGGTGGTTGTTGTGTGTGTGTGTGCTGGGTGGGGGGAGGTGGTGGTTGTTTGTGTGTGCTGGGTGTGGGGGAGGTGGTTGTTGTGGTGTGTGTGTGTGCTGGGCGGGGGGAGGTGGTGGTTGTTTGTGTGTGCTGGGTGGGGGGAGGTGGTTGTTGTGGGTGTGTGTGTGCTGGGCGGGGGGAGGTGGTGGGTTGTTTGTGTGTGTGTGCTGGGCGGGGGGAGGTGGTGGGTTGTTTCTGTGTGTGTGCTGGGCGGGGGGAGGTGGTGGGTTGTTTCTGTGTGTGTGCTGGGCGGGGGGAGGTGGTGGGTAGTTGTGAGTGTGTGTGTGTGTGCTGGGCGAGGGGAGTTGGTGGGTAGTTGTGAGTGTGTGTGTGTGTGCTGGGCGGGGGGAGGTGGTGGTTGTTTCTGTGTGTGTGCTGGGCGTGGGGAGGTGGTGATTGTTTCTGTGTGTGTGCTGGGCGGGGGGAGGTGGTGGTTAGTGTTTGTGCTGGGTGGGGCGAGGTGATGGTTTGTTGTGTGTGTGTTTGTGCTGGGCGGGGGGAGGTGGTGTTTGTTGTGAGTGTGTGTGTGCTGGGCGAGGGGAGGTGGTGGTTGTTGTGTGTGTGTGTGTGTGTGCTGGGCGGGGGGAGGTGGTGGGTAGTTGTGAGTGTGTGTGTGTGTGCTGGGCGGGGGGAGGTGGTGGTTGTTTCTGTGTGTGTGCTGGGCGGGGGGAGGTGGTGGTTTGTGTTTGTGCTGGGTGGGGCGAGGTGATGGTTTGTTGTGAGTGTGTGTGTGCTGGGCGGGGGGAGGTGGTGGTTGTTGTGAGTGTGTGTGTGCTGGGTGGGGGGAGGTGGTGGTTGTGGATGTGTGTGTGCTGGGCGAGGGGAGGTGGTGGTTGTTTGTGTGTGTCTGCTGGGCGGGGGGAGGTGGTGGTTGTTTGTGTGTGTGTGTGCTGGGCGGGGGGAGGTGGTGGTTGTTTGTGTGTGTGTGCTGGGCGGGGGGAGGTGGGTTGTTGTGTGTGTGTGTGTGCTGGGCGGGGGGAGGTGGTGGGTTGTTGGTGTGTGTGTGCTGGGCGGGGGGAGGTGGTGGTTGTGGGTGTGTGTGTGCTGGGCGAGGGGAGGTGGTGGTTGTTTGTGTGTGTGCTGGGCGGGGGGAGGTGGTGGTTGTGGGTGTGTGTGTGCTGGGTGGGGGGAGGTGGTGGTTGTTTGTGTGTGTGCTGGGCGGGGGGAGGTGGTGGTTGTTGTGTGTGTGTGTGTGTGTGCTGGGCGGGGGGAGGTGGTGGTTGTTTGTGTGTGTGCTGGGCGGGGGGAGGTGATGGTTGTGGGTGTGTGTGTCTGCTGGGCGAGGGGAGGTGGTGGGTAGTTCTGTGTGTGCTGGGCGGGGGGAGGTGGTGGTTGTTTGTGTGTGTGTGCTGGGCGGGGGGAGGTGGTGGTTGTTGTGTGTGTGTGTGTGCTGGGCGGGGGGAGGTGGTGGTTGTTGTGTGTGTGTGTGCTGGGCGGGGGGAGGTGATGGTTGTTTGTGTGTGTCTGCTGGGCGGGGGGAAGTGGTGGTTGTTTGTGTGTGTGCTGGGCGGGGGGAGGTGGTGGTTGTTTGTGTGTGTGCTGGGCGGGGGGAGGTGGTGGGTTGTTGTGTGTGTGTGTGCTGGGCGGGGGGAGGTGGTGGTTGTTTGTGTGTGTGTGCTGGGCCGGGGGAGGTGGTGTTTGTTGTGTGTGTGTGTGTGTGTGCTGGGCGGGGGGAGGTGGTGGTTGTTTGTGTGTGTGCTGGGCGGGGGGAGGTGGTGGTTGTTGTGTGTGTGTGCTGGGCGGGGGGAGGTGGTGGGTTGTTTGTGTGTGTGTGCTGGGCGGGGGGAGGTGTTGGTTTTTGTGTGTGTGTGTGCTGGGCGGGGGGAGGTGGTGGTTGTGTGTGTGTGCGCGCTGGGCAGGGGGAGGTGGTGGTTGTGGTGTGTGTGCTGGGTGGGCGGAGGTGGTGGGCTGTTTGTGTGTGTGCTGGGCGGGGGGAGGTGGTGGTTGTGCGTGTGTGTCTGCTGGGTGAGGGGAGTTGGTGGGTAGTTGTGAGTGTGTGTTTGTGTGCTGGGCGGGGGGAGGTGGTGGGTTGTTTCTGTGTGTGTGCTGGGCGGGGGGAGGTGGTGGGTAGTTGTGAGTGTGTGTGTGTGTGCTGGACGAGTGGAGTTGGTGGGTAGTTGTGAGTGTGTGTGTGTGTGTGCTGGGCGGGGGGAGGTGGTGGATTGTTTCTGTGTGTGTGCTGGGCAGGGGAGGTGGTGATTGTTTCTGTGTGTGTGCTGGGCGGGGGGAGGTGGTGGTTTGTGTTTGTGCTGGGTGGGGCGAGGTGATGGTTGTTGTGAGTGTGTGTGTGCTGGGCGGGGGGAGGTGGTGGTTGTTTCTGTGTGTGTGCTGGGCGGGGGGAGGTGGTGGTTGTTGCGTGTGTGTGTGTGCTGGGCGGGGGGAGGTGGTGGTTGTTTCTGTGTGTGTGCTGGGCGGGGGGAGGTGGTGGTTTGTGTTTGTGCTGGGTGGGGCGAGGTGATGGTTTGTTGTGTGTGTGTTTGTGCTGGGCGGGGGGAGGTGGTGGTTGTTGTGAGTGTGTGTGTGCTGGGCGGGGGGAGGTGGTGGTTGTTTCTGTGTGTGTGCTGGGCGGGGTGAGGTGGTGGTTGTTGCGTGTGTGTGTGTGCTGGGCGGGGGGAGGTGGTGGTTGTTTCTGTGTGTGTGCTGGGCGGGGGGAGGTGGTGGTTTGTGTTTGTGCTTGGTGGGGCGAGGTGATGGTTTGTTGTTTGTGTGTGTGTGCTGGGCGGGGGGAGGTGATGGTTGTTGTGTGTGTGTGTGCTGGGCGGGGGGAGGTGGTGATTGTTGTGTGTGTGTGTGCTGGGTGGGGGGAGGTGGTGGTTGTGTGTGTGTGCTGGGCGGGGGGGAGGTGGTTGTTGTGTGTGTGTGTGCTGGGTGGGGGGAGGTGGTGGTTGTTTGTGTGTGCTGGGTGGGGGGGAGGTGGTTGTTGTGGTGTGTGTGTGTGCTGGGCGGGGGGAGGTGGTGGTTGTTTGTGTGTGCTGGGTGGGGGGAGGTGGTTGTTGTGGGTGTGTGTGTGCTGGGCGGGGGGAGGTGGTGGGTTGTTTGTGTGTGTGTGCTGGGCGGGGGGAGGTGGTGGGTTGTTTCTGTGTGTGTGCTGGGCGGGGGGAGGTGGTGGGTTGTTTCTGTGTGTGTGCTGGGCGGGGGGAGGTGGTGGGTAGTTGTGAGTGTGTGTGTGTGTGCTGGGCGAGGGGAGTTGGTGGGTAGTTGTGAGTGTGTGTGTGTGTGCTGGGCGGGGGGAGGTGGTGGTTGTTTCTGTGTGTGTGCTGGGCGTGGGGAGGTGGTGATTGTTTCTGTGTGTGTGCTGGGCGGGGGGAGGTGGTGGTTTGTGTTTGTGCTGGGTGGGGCGAGGTGATGGTTTGTTGTGTGTGTGTTTGTGCTGGGCGGGGGGAGGTGGTGGGTAGTTGTGAGTGTGTGTGTGTGTGCTGGGCGGGGGGAGGTGGTGGTTGTTTCTGTGTGTGTGCTGGGCGGGGGGAGGTGGTGGTTTGTGTTTGTGCTGGGTGGGGCGAGGTGATGGTTTGTTGTGAGTGTGTGTGTGCTGGGCGGGGGGAGGTGGTGGTTGTTGTGAGTGTGTGTGTGCTGGGTGGGGGGAGGTGGTGGTTGTGGATGTGTGTGTGCTGGGCGAGGGGAGGTGGTGGTTGTTTGTGTGTGTCTGCTGGGCGGGGGGAGGTGGTGGTTGTTTGTGTGTGTGTGTGCTGGGCGGGGGGAGGTGGTGGTTGTTTGTGTGTGTGTGCTGGGCGGGGGGAGGTGGGTTGTTGTGTGTGTGTGTGTGCTGGGCGGGGGGAGGTGGTGGGTTGTTGGTGTGTGTGTGCTGGGCGGGGGGAGGTGGTTGTTGTGGGTGTGTGTGTGCTGGGCGAGGGGAGGTGGTGGTTGTTTGTGTGTGTGCTGGGCGGGGGGAGGTGGTGGTTGTGGGTGTGTGTGTGCTGGGTGGGGGGAGGTGGTGGTTGTTTGTGTGTGTGCTGGGCGGGGGGAGGTGGTGGTTGTTTGTGTGTGTGCTGGGCGGGGGGAGGTGGTGGTTGTTTGTGTGTGTGCTGGGCGGGGGGAGGAGGTGGTAGTTTGTGTGTGTGCTGGGCGAGGGGAGGTGGTGGTTGTCTGTGTGTGTGCTGGGCGGGGGGAGGTGGTGGTTGTTTGTGTGTGCCTGCTGGGCGGGGGGAGGTGGTGGTTGTTTGTGTGTGTGCTGGGCGGGGGGAGGTGGTGGTTGTTTGTGTGTGTGCTGGGCGGGGTGAGGTGGTGGGTTGTTGTGTGTGTGTGTGCTGGGCGGGGGGAGGTGGTGGTGGTTGTGGGTGTGTGTGTGCTGGGCGAGGGGAGGTGGTGGTTGTTTGTGTGTGTGCTGGGCGGGGGGAGGTGGTGGTTGTGGGTGTGTGTGTGTGCTGGGTGGGGGGAGGTGGTGGTTGTTTGTGTGTGTGCTGGGCGGGGGGAGGTGGTGGTTGTTTGTGTGTGTGCTGGGTAGGGGGAGGTGGTGGTTGTGTGTGTGTGTGCTGGGCGGGGGGAGGTGGTGGTTGTGTGTGTGTGCTGGGCGGGGGGAGGTGGTGGTTGTTTGTGTGTGTCTGCTGGGTGGGTGGAGGTGGCGGTTGTTTGTGTGTGTGCTGGGCGGGGGGAGGTGGTGGGTTGTTGTGTGTGTGTGTGCTGGGCGGGGGGAGGTGTTGGTTGTTTGTGTGTGTGTGCTGGGCGGGGGGAAGTGTTGGTTGTTGTGTGTGTGTGTGTGCTGGGCGAGGGGAGGTGTTGGTTGTTGTGTGTGTGTGAGTGCAGGGTGGGGGGAGGTGGTTGTTGTGGGTGTGTGTGTGCTGGGCGGGGGGAGGTGGTGGTTGTTTGTGTGTGTGTGCTGGGCGGGGGGAGGTGGTAGTTGTTTGTGTGTGTGTGCTGGGCGGGGGGAGGTGTTGGTTGTTGTGTGTGTGTGTGTGCTGGGTGGGGGGAGGTGGTTGTTGTGGGTGTGTGTGTGTGCTGGGCGGGGGGAGGTGGTGGTTGTTTGTGTGTCTGCTGGGTGGGTGGAGGTGGCGGTTGTTTGTGTGTGTGCTGGGCGGGGGGAGGTGGTGGTTGTGTGTATGTGTGCTGGGCGGGGGGAGGTGTTGGTTGTTGTGGGTGTGAGTGTGCTGGGCGGGGGGAGGTGGTGGTTGTTGTGTGTGTGTGTGCTGGGCGGGGGGAGGTGGTGGTTGTTTGTGTGTGTGTGCTGGGCAGGGGGAGGTGGTGGTTGTGGTGTGTGTGCTGGGCGGGGGGAGGTGGTGGGTTGTTGTGTGTGTGTGTGTGTGTGTGTGTGCTGGGCGGGGGGAGGTGGTGGTTGTGCGTGTGTGTCTGCTGGGCGAGGGGAGGTGGTGGGTAGTTATGAGTGTGTGTGTGTGTGCTGGGCTGGGGGAGGTGGTGGTTGTTGTGTGTGTGTGTGTGTGCTGGGTGGGGGGAGGTGGTGGTTGTTGTGTGTGTGTGCTGGGCGGGGGAAGGTGGTGGTTGTTTGTGTGTGAGTGTGTGCTGGGCGGGTGGAGGTGGTGGTTGTTGTGGGTGTGTGTGTGCTGGGTGGGGGGAGGTGGTGGGTTGTTGTGTGTGTGTGTGTGTGTGCTGGGCGGGGGGAGGTGGTGGTTGTTGTGTGTGTGCGCGCTGGGTGGGGGGAGGTGGTGGGTTGTTGTGTGTGTGCGCGCTGGGTGGGGGGAGGTGGTGGGTTGTTGTGTGTGTGCTGGGCGGGGGGAGGTGGTGGTTGTTGTGTGTGTGCTGGGCGGGGGGAGGTGGTGGTTGTTTGTGTGTGTGCTGGGCGGGGGGAGGTGGTGGTTGTGTGTGTGTGTGCTGGGCGGGGGGAGGTGGTGGTTGTTTGTGTGTGTGCTGGGAGGGTTGTTGTGTGTGTGCTGGGCGGGGGGAGGTGGTGGTTGTTGTGTGTGTGTGTGTGCTGGGCGGGGGGAGGTGGTGGTTGTGTGTGTGTGTGTGTTTGTGCTGGGCGGGGGGAGGTGGTGGTTGTTTGTGTGTGTGCTGGGCGGGGGGAGGTGGTGGTTGTGTGTGTGTGTGCTGGGCGGGGGGAGGTGGTGGTTGTTTGTGTGTGTGCTGGGCGGGGGGGAGGTGGTGGTTGTTGTGTGTGTGTGTGTGCTGGGCAGGGGGAGGTGGTGGTTGTTTGTGTGTGTGTGTGTGCTGGGCAGGGGGAGGTGGTGGTTGTGTGTGTGTGTGCTGGGCGGGGGGAGGTGGTGGTTGTTTGTGTGTGTGCTGGGCGGGGGGGAGGTGGTGGTTGTTGTGTGTGTGTGTGTGCTGGGCAGGGGGAGGTGGTGGTTGTTTGTGTGTGTGTGTGTGCTGGGCGGGGGGAGGTGGTGGTTGTTTGTGTGTGTGTGCTGGGCAGGGGGAGGTGGTGGGTTGTTGTGTGTGTGTCTGCTGGGCGGGGGGAGGTGGTGGTTGTTGTGTGTGTGTCTGCTGGGCGGGGGGAGGTGGTGGTTGTTGTGTGTGTGTCTGCTGGGCGGGGGGAGGTGGTGGTTGTGTGTGTGTGTGCTGGGCGGGGGGAGGTGGTGGTTGTTGTGTGTGTGTGTGCTCCGCGAGGGGAGGTGGTGGTTGTTTGTGTGTGTGCTGGGCAGGGGGAGGTGGTGGTTGTTTGTGTGTGTGTGTGCTGGGCAGGGGGAGGTGGTGGGTTGTTGTGTGTGTGTGTGCTGGGCAGGGGGAGGTGGTGGTTGTTGTGTGTGTGTGTGCTGGGCAGGGGGAGGTGGTGGGTTGTTGTGTGTGTGTGCGCTGGGCAGGGGGAGGTGGTGGTTGTTTGTGTGTGTGCTGGGCGAGGGGAGGTGGTGGTTGTTGTGTGTGTGTGTGTGCTGGGCGAGGGGAGGTGGTGGTTGTTTGTGTGTGTGCTGGGCGAGGGGAGGTGGTGGTTGTTTGTGTGTGTGCTGGGCGGGGGGAGGTGGTGGTTGTTGTGTATGTGTGTGCTGGTTGGGGCGAGGTGGTTGTTGTGTGTGTGTGTGCTGGGCAGGGGGAGGTGGTGGTTGTTTGTGTGTGTGTGTGTGCTGGGCGGGGGGAGGTCGTGGTTGTGTGTGTGTGTGTGTGCTTGTTGGGGCGAGGTGGTGGTTGTGTGTGTGTGTGTGCTGGTTGGGGCGAGGTGGTGGTTGTGTGTGTGTGTGCTGGGCAGGGGGAGGTGGTGGTTGTTTGTGTGTGTGTGTGCGCTGGGCGGGGGGAGGTGGTGGTTGTGTGTGTGTGTGCTGGGCGGGGGGAGGTGGTGGTTGTTGTGTGTGTGTGCTGGGCGGGGGGAGGTGGTGGTTGTTGTGTGTGTGTGTGCTGGGCGGAGGGAGGTGGTGGTTGTTGTGTGTGTGTGCTGGGCGGGGGGAGGTGGTGGTTGTTTGTGTGTGTGTGCTGGGCGGGGGGAGGTGGTGGTTGTGTGTGTGTGTGCTGGGCGGGGGGAGGTGGTGGTTGTTTGTGTGTGTGCTGGGCGGAGGGAGGTGGTGGTTGTTGTGTGTGTGTGTGCTGGGCAGGGGGAGGTGGTGGGTGTTGTGTGTGTGTGTGCTGGGCGGGGGGAGGTGGTGGTTGTTGTGTGTGTGTGTGCTGGGCGGGGGGAGGTGGTGGGTTGTTGTGTGTCTGCTGGGCGAGGGGAGGTGGTGGGTAGTTGTGAGTGTGTGTGTGTGTGCTGGGCGGGGGGAGGTGGTGGGTTGTTTGTGTGTGTGCTGGGCGGGGGGAGGTGGTTGTTTCTGTGTGTGTGCTGGGCTTGGGGAGGTGGTGGTTGTTTGTGTGTGTGTGTGCTGGGCGGGGGGAGGTGGTGGTTGTTTGTGTGTGTGTACTGGGCGGGGGGAGGTGGTGGTTGTTTGTGTGTGTGTGTGCTGGGCGGGGGGAGGTGGTGGTTGTTTGTGTGTGTGTGTGCTGGGCGGGGGAAGGTGGTGGTTGTGTGTGTGTGTGTGCTGGGCGAGGGGAGGTGGTGGTTGTTTGTGTGTGTGTGTGCTGGGCAGGGGGAGGTGGTGGGTTGTTATGTGTGTGTGTGCTGGGCAGGGGGAGGTGGTGGTTGTTGTGTGTGTGTGTGTGCTGGGCAGGGGGAGGTGGTGGTTGTTGTGTGTGTGTGTGTGCTGGGCGGGGCGAGGTGGTGTTTGTGTGTGTGTGTGTGCTGGGCGGGGGGAGGTGGTGGTTGTTTGTGTGTGTGCTGGGCGGGGGGAGGTGGTTGTTGTGTGTGTGTGTGCTGGGCGGGGGGAGGTGGTGGTTGTTGTGTGTGCGTGTGCTGGGCGGGGGGAGGTGGTGGTTGTTGTGTGTGTGTGCTGGGCGGGGGGAGGTGGTGGTTGTTGTGTGTGTGTGTGCTGGGCGGGGGGAGGTGGTGGTTGTTGTGTGTGTGTGTGCTGGGCGGGGGGAGGTGGTGGTTGTTTGTGTGTGTGCTGGGCGGGGGGAGGTGGTGGTTGTTTGTGTGTGTGCTGGGCAGGGGGAGGTGGTGGTTGTTTGTGTGTGTGTGTGCTGGGCAGGGGGAGGTGGTGGGTTGTTGTGTGTGTGTGTGCTGGGCGGGGGGAGGTGGTGGTTGTTGTGTGTGTGTGTGCTGTGTCGGGGGAGGTGGTGTGTTGTTGTGTGTGTGTGTGCTGGGCGGGGGGAGGTGGTGGTTGTTGTGTGTGTGTGTGTGTGCTGGTTGGGGGGAGGTGGTGGGTTGTGGTGTGTGTGTGTGTGTGTGCTGGGCGGGGGGAGGTGGTGGTTGTTGTGTGTGTGTGTGTGTGTGTGTGCTGGGCGGGGGGAGGTGGTTGTTGTGTGTGTGCGCGCTGGGTGGGGGGAGGTGGTGGGTTGTTGTGTGTGTGCGCGCTGGGTGGGGGGAGGTGGTGGGTTGTTGTGTGTGTGCTGGGCGGGGGGAGGTGGTGGTTGTTGTGTGTGTGCTGGGCGGGGGGAGGTGGTGGTTGTTTGTGTGTGTGCTGGGCGGGGGGAGGTGGTGGTTGTGTGTGTGTGTGCTGGGCGGGGGGAGGTGGTGGTTGTTTGTGTGTATGCTGGGTGGGGGGAGGTGGTGGGTTGTTGTGTGTGTGCTGGGCGGGGGGAGGTGGTGGTTGTGTGTGTGTGTGTGTGTGTGTGTTTGTGCTGGGCGGGGGGAGGTGGTGGTTGTTTGTGTGTGTGCTGGGCGGGGGGAGGTGGTGGTTGTGTGTGTGTGTGCTGGGCGGGGGGAGGTGGTGGTTGTTTGTGTGTGTGCTGGGCGGGGGGGAGGTGGTGGTTGTTGTGTGTGTGTGTGTGCTGGGCAGGGGGAGGTGGTGGTTGTTTGTGTGTGTGTGTGCGCTGGGCGGGGGGAGGTGGTGGTTGTGTGTGTGTGTGTGTTTGTGCTGGGCGGGGGGAGGTGGTGGTTGTTTGTGTGTGTGCTGGGCGGGGGGAGGTGGTGGTTGTGTGTGTGTGTGCTGGGCGGGGGGAGGTGGTGGTTGTTGTGTGTGTGCTGGGCGGGGGGGAGGTGGTGGTTGTTGTGTGTGTGTGTGTGCTGGGCAGGGGGAGGTGGTGGTTGTTTGTGTGTGTGTGTGTGCTGGGCAGGGGGAGGTGGTGGGTTGTTGTGTGTGTGTCTGCTGGGCGGGGGGAGGTGGTGGTTGTTGTGTGTGTGTCTGCTGGGCGGGGGGAGGTGGTGGTTGTGTGTGTGTGTGCTGGGCGGGGGGAGGTGGTGGTTGTTTGTGTGTGTGTGTGCTCCGCGAGGGGAGGTGGTGGTTGTTTGTGTGTGTGCTGGGCAGGGGGAGGTGGTGGTTGTTTGTGTGTGTGTGTGCTGGGCGGGGGGAGGTGGTAGTTGTGTGTGTGTGTGCTGGGCGGGGGGAGGTGGTGGTTGTTGTGTGTGTGTGCTGGGCGGGGGGAGGTGGTGGTTGTTGTGTGTGTGTGTGCTGGGCGGAGGGAGGTGGTGGTTGTTGTGTGTGTGTGTGCTGGGCGGAGGGAGGTGGTGGTTGTTGTGTGTGTGCGCTGGGCGGGGGGAGGTGGTGGTTGTTTGTGTGTGTGTGTGTGCTGGGCAGGGGGAGGTGGTGGGTTGTTGTGTGTGTGTCTGCTGGGCGGGGTGAGGTGGTGGTTGTTGTGTGTGTGTCTGCTGGGCGGGGGGAGGTGGTGGTTGTGTGTGTGTGTGCTGGGCGGGGGGAGGTGGTGGTTGTTGTGTGTGTGTGTGCTCCGCGAGGGGAGGTGGTGGTTGTTTGTGTGTGTGCTGGGCAGGGGGAGGTGGTGGTTGTTTGTGTGTGTGTGTGCTTGGCAGGGGGAGGTGGTGGGTTGTTGTGTGTGTGTGTGCTGGGCAGGGGGATGTGGTGGTTGTTGTGTGTGTGTGTGCTGTTGCAGGGGGAGGTGGTGGGTTGTTGTGTGTGTGTGCGCTGGGCAGGGGGAGGTGGTGGTTGTTTGTGTGTGTGCTGGGCGAGGGGAGGTGGTGGTTGTTGTGTGTGTGTGTGTGCTGGGCGAGGGGAGGTGGTGGTTGTTTGTGTGTGTGCTGGGCGAGGGGAGGTGGTGGTTGTTTGTGTGTGTGCTGGGCGGGGGGAGGTGGTGGTTGTTGTGTGTGTGTGCTGGGCGGGGGGAGGTGGTGGTTGTGTGTGTGTGTGTGCTGGTTGGGGCGAGGTGGTGGTTGTGTGTGTGTGTGTGCTGGTTGGGGCGAGGTGGTGGTTGTGTGTGTGTGTGCTGGGCAGGGGGAGGTGGTGGTTGTTTGTGTGTGTGTGTGCGCTGGGCGGGGGGAGGTGGTAGTTGTGTGTGTGTGTGCTGGGCGGGGGGAGGTGGTGGTTGTTGTGTGTGTGTGCTGGGCGGGGGGAGGTGGTGGTTGTTGTGTGTGTGTGTGCTGGGCGGAGGGAGGTGGTGGTTGTTGTGTGTGTGTGCTGGGCGGGGGGAGGTGGTGGTTGTTTGTGTGTGTGCTGGGCGGGGGGAGGTGGTGGTTGTTTGTGTGTGTGTGTGTGCTGGGCAGGGGGAGGTGGTGGGTTGTTGTGTGTGTGTGTGCTGGGCAGGGGGAGGTGGTGGGTGTTGTGTGTGTGTGTGCTGGGCGGGGGGAGGTGGTGGTTGTTGTGTGTGTGTGTGCTGGGCGGGGGGAGGTGGTGGGTTGTTGTGTGTGTGTGTGTGTGTGCTGGGTGGGGGGAGGTGGTGAGCTGTTTGTGTGTCTGCTGGGCGAGGGGAGGTGGTGGGTAGTTGTGAGTGTGTGTGTGTGTGCTGGGCGGGGGGAGGTGGTGGGTTGTTTGTGTGTGTGCTGGGCGGGGCGAGGTGGTTGTTTCTGTGTGTGTGCTGGGCTTGGGGAGGTGGTGGTTGTTTGTGTGTGTGTGTGCTGGGCGGGGGGAGGTGGTGGTTGTTTGTGTGTGTGTGTGCTGGGCGGGGGAAGGTGGTGGTTGTTTGTGTGTGTGTACTGGGCGGGGGGAGGTGGTGGTTGTTTGTGTGTGTGTGTGCTGGGCGGGGGGAGGTGGTGGTTGTTTGTGTGTGTGTGTGCTGGGCGGGGGAAGGTGGTGGTTGTGTGTGTGTGTGTGCTGGGCGAGGGGAGGTGGTGGTTGTTTGTGTGTGTGTGTGCTGGGCAGGGGGAGGTGGTGGGTTGTTATGTGTGTGTGTGCTGGGCAGGGGGAGGTGGTGGTTGTTGTGTGTGTGTGTGTGCTGGGCAGGGGGAGGTGGTGGTTGTTGTGTGTGTGTGTGTGCTGGGCGGGGGGAGGTGGTGTTTGTGTGTGTGTGTGTGCTGGGCGGGGGGAGGTGGTGGTTGTTTGTGTGTGTGCTGGGCAGGGGGAGGTGGTGGTTGTTTGTGTGTGTGTGTGCTGGGCAGGGGGTGGTGGTGGTTGTTGTGTGTGTGTGTGTGCTGGGCGGGGGGAGGTGGTTGTTGTGTGTGTGTGTGCTGGGCGGGGGGAGGTGGTGGTTGTTGTGTGTGCGTGTGCTGGGCGGGGGGAGGTGGTGGTTGTAGTGTGTGTGTGCTGGGCGGGGGGAGGTGGTGGTTGTTGTGTGTGTGTGTGCTGGGCGGGGGGAGGTGGTGGTTGTTGTGTGTGTGTGTGCTGGGCGGGGGGAGGTGGTGGTTGTGTGTGTGTGTGCTGGGCGGGGGGAGGTGGTGGTTGTTTGTGTGTGTGCTGGGCAGGGGGAGGTGGTGGTTGTTTGTGTGTGTGTGTGCTGGGCAGGGGGAGGTGGTGGGTTGTTGTGTGTGTGTGTGCTGGGCGGGGGGAGGTGGTGGTTGTTGTGTGTGTGTGTGTGCTGTGTCGGGGGAGGTGGTGTGTTGTTGTGTGTGTGTGTGCTGGGCGGGGGGAGGTGGTTGTTGTGTGTGTGTGTGTGTGTCCTGGGCGGGGGGAGGTGGTGGTTGTTGTGTGTGAGTGTGTGCTGGGCGGGGGGAGGTGGTTGTTGTGTGTGTGTGTGTGTGTCCTGGGCGGGGGGAGGTGGTGGTTGTTGTGTGTGTGTGTGCTCGGCGGGGGGAGGTGGTGGTTGTTGTGTGTGTGTGTTGGGCGGGGGGAGGTGGTGGTTGTGTGTGTGTGTGCTGGGAGGGGGAGGTGGTGGTTGTTTGTGTGTGTGTGTGTGTGTGTGCTGGGCGGGGGGAGGTGGTGGTTGTTGGGTGTGTGTGTGCTGGGTGGGGGGAGGTGGTGGTTGTTTGTGTGTGTGTGCTGGGCGGGGGGAGGTGCTGGTTGTTGTGTGTGTGTGTGCTGGGCGGGGGGAGGTGGTGGTTGTTGTCTGTGTGGTGTGCTGGGTGGGGGGAGGTGGTGGTTGTTGTGTGTGTGGTGTGCTGGGCGGGGGGAGGTGGTTGTTGTGTGTGTGTGCAGGGCGAGGGGAGGTGGTTGCTGTGTGTGTGTGTGTGCTGGGCGGGGGGAGGTGGTGGTTGTGTGTGTGTGCGCTGGGCGGGGGGAGGTGGTGGTTGTTTGTGTGTGTGTGTGCGCTGGGCGGGGGGAGGTGGTGGTTGTTTGTGTGTGCGCTGGGCGGGGGGAGTTGGTGGTTGTTTGTGTGTGTGTGTGCGCTGGGCGGGGGGAGGTGGTTGTTGTGTGTGTGTGTGCTGGGTGGGGGGAGGTGGTTGTTGTGGGTGTGTGTGTGCTGGGTGGGGGGAGATGGTTGTTGTGTGTGTGTGTGCTGGGTGGGGGGAGGTGGTTGTTGTGTGTGAGTGTGTGCTGGGTGGGGGGAGGTGGTGGTAGTTTGTGTGTGTGTGCTGGGTGGGGGGAGGTGGTGGTTGTTTGTGTGTGTGCTGGGTGAGGGGAGGTGGTGGTTGTTGTGTGTGTGTGTGCTGGGTGGGAGGAGGTGGTGTTTGTTGTGTGTGTGGGTGCTGGGTGGGGGGATGTGGTGGTTGTTGTGTGTGTGGGCGCTGGGTGGGGGGAGGTGGTGTTTGTTGTGTGTGTGGGTGCTGGGTCGGGGGAGGTGGTGGTTGTTGTGTGTGTGTGTGTGTGTGCTGGGCGGGGGGAGGTGGTTGTTGTTTGTGTGTGTGTGCTGGGCGGGGGGAGGTGGTGGTAGTTTGTGTGTGTGTGCTGGGCGGGGGGAGGTGGTAGTTGTTGTGTGTGTGTGTGCTGGGCGGGGGGAGGTGGTGGTAGTTTGTGTGTGTGTGTGCGCTGGGTGGGGGGAGGTGGTGGTTGTGTGTGTGTGTGCGTGGCGGGGGGAGGTGGTTGTTGTTTGTGTGTGTGCTGGGTGGGGGGAGGTGGTGGTTGTTGTGTGTGTGTGCTGGGTGGGGGGAGGTGGTGGTTGTGTGTGTGTGCTGGGTGGGGGGAGGTGGTGGTTGTTGTGCGTGTGTGCTGGGTGGGGGGAGGTGGTGGTTGTTGTGTGTGTGTGTGCTGGGCGGGGGGAGGTGGTGGTTGTTGTGTGTGTGTGTGCTGGGCGGGGGGAGGTGGTGGTTGTTGTGTGTGTGTGCTGGGTGGGGGGAGGTGGTGGTTGTTGTGTGTGTGTGCTGGGCGGGGGGAGGTGGTTGTTGTGTGTGTGTGTGCTGGGCGGGGGGATGTGGTGGTTGTTGTGTGTGTGTGTGCTGGGCGGGGGGAGGTGGTGGTTGTTGTGTGTGTGTGCTGGGTGGGGGGAGGTGGTGGTTGTTGTGTGTGTGTGCTGGGTGGGGGGAGGTGGTGGTTGTTTGTGTGTGTGTGCTGGGCGGGCGGAGGTGGTTGTTGTGTGTGTGAGCTGGGCGGGGGGAGGTGGTTGTTGTGTGTGTGTGTGTGTGAGCTGGGCGGGGGGAGGTGGTGGGTTGTGTGTGTGTGTGCGTGTGTGCTGTGCGGGGGGAGGTGGTGGTTGTTTGTCTGTGTGTGTCTGCTGGGCGAGGGGAGGTGGTTGTTGTTGTGTGTGTGCTGGGCGAGGGGAGGTGGTGGTTGTTGTGTGTGTGTGTCTGCTGGGCGAGGGGAGGTGGTGGTTGTGTGTGTGTGTGCTGGGCGGAGGGAGGTGGTGGTTGTGTGTATGTTGTGGGCAGGGGGAGGTGGTGGTTGTTTCGTGTGTGTGTGTGTGTGCTGGGCGGGGGAGGTGGTGGTGGTTGTGTGTGTGTGTGTGCTGGGCGGGGGGAGGTGGTGGTTGTTTGTGTGTGTGTGCTGGGCGGGGGGAGGTGGTGGTTGTTTTGTGAGTGTGTGCTGGGCGGGGGGAGGTGGTGGTTGTTGTGTGTGTGTGTGCTGGGCGGGGGGAGGTGGTTGTTGTGTGTGTGTGTGCGCTGGGTGGGTGGAGGTGGTGGTTGTGTGTGTGTGTCTGCTGGGTGGGGGGAGGTGGTGGTTGTTTGTGTGTGCGTGTGTGTGTGCTGGGCGGGGGGGAGGTGGTGGTTGTTTGTGTGTATGTGCTGGGTGGGGGGAGGTGGTGGTTGTTTGTGTGTGTGTGCTGGGTGGGGGGAGGTGGTGCGTTGTGTGTGTGTGTGCTGGGTGGGGGGAGGTGGTGGTTGTTTGTGTGTGTGTGCTGGGTGGGGGGAGGTGGTGGGTTGTGTGTGTGTGTGCTGGGCGAGGGGACGTGGTGGGTTGTGTGTGTGTGTGCTGGGCGGGGGGAGGTGGTGGGTTGTGTGTGTGCTGGGCGGGGGGAGGTGGTGGGTTGTTGTGTGTGTGTGCTGGGCGAGGGAAGGTGGTGGTTGTTTGTGTGTGTGCTGGGCGAGGGGAGGTGGTGGGTTGTGTGTGTGTGTGCTGGGCGAGGGGAGGTGGTGGTTGTTTGTGTGTGTGCTGGGCGAGGGGAGGTGGTGGTTGTTTGTGTGTGTGCTGGGCGAGGGGAGGTGGTGGGTTGTGTGTGTGTGTGCTGGGCGAGGGGACGTGGTTGTTGTTTGTTTGTGTGTGTGTGCTGGGCGGGGTGAGGTGGTTGTTTGTGTTTGTGCTGTGCGGGGGGAGGTGGTGGTTGTTGTGTGTGTGTGTGCTGGTCGGGGGGAGGTGGTTGTTGTTTGTGTGTGTGTGCTGGGCGGGGTGAGGTGGTTGTTTGTGTTTGTGCTGGGCGGGGGGAGGTGGTGGTTGTTTGTGTGTGTGCTGGGCGGGGTGAGGTGGTTGTTTGTGTTTGTGCTGGGCGGGGGGAGGTGGTGGTTGTTGTGTGTGTGTGCTGGGCGGGGGGAGGTGGTTGTTTGTGTTTGTGCTGGGCGGGGGTAGGTGGTGGTTGTGTGTGTGTGTGTTTTGGGCGGGGGGAGGTGTTAGTTTGTTGTGGGTGTGTGTCTGCTGGGCGAGGGGAGGTGGTGGCTGTTGTGGGTGTGTGTGTGCTGGGTGGGGGGAGGTGGTGGCGGATGTGGGTGCGTGTGCTGGGCGGGGGGAGGTGGTGGGTTGTTGTGGGTGTGCCTGCTGGCTGGGGGAGGTGGTTGGTTGATGTGTGTGTGTGTGTGTGTGTGTGTGTGTGTGTGTGTGTGTGTGTGTGTGCGCGCGCGCGCTGGCCGGGGGGAGGTGGTGGGTTTTTGTGGTTGTGTGTGTGCTGGCCGGGGGGAGGTGGTGGGTTGTTGTGTGTGTGTGTGTGCGCTGGCCGGGGGGAGGTGGTGGCTGTTGTGGGTGTGTGTGCTGGGCGGGGGGAGGTGGTGGTTGTTGTGGGTGTGTGTGTGCTGGGCGGGGGGAGGTGGTGGTTGTTGTGTGTGTGCAGGGCGAGGGGAGGTGGTTGCTGTGTGTGTGCTGGGCGGGGGGAGGTGCTGGTTGTGTGTGTGTGTGTGCTGGGCGGGGGGAGGTGGTGGTTGTGTGTATGTGCGCTGGGCGGGGGGAGGTGGTGGTTGTTTGTGTGTGTGTGTGCGCTGGGCGGGGGGAGGTGGTTGTTGTGTGTGTGTGTGCTGGGTGGGGGGAGGTGGTTGTTGTGGGTGTGTGTGTGCTGGGTGGGGGGAGGTGGTTGTTGTGTGTGTGTGTGCTGGGTGGGGGGAGGTGGTTGTTGTGTGTGAGTGTGTGCTGGGTGGGGGGAGGTGGTGGTAGTTTGTGTGTGTGTCCTGGGCGGGGGGAGGTGGTGGTTGTTTGTGTGTGTGCTGGGCGAGGGGAGGTGGTGGTTGTTGTCTGTGTGTGTGCTGGGCGGGGGGAGGTGGTGTTTGTTGTGTGTGTGGGTGCTGGGTGGGGGGAGGTGGTGGTTGTTGTGTGTGTGGGCGCTGGGTGGGGGGAGGTGGTGTTTGTTGTGTGTGTGGGTGCTGGGTCGGGGGAGGTGGTGGTTGTTGTGTGTGTGTGTGTGCTGGGCGGGGGGAGGTGGTGGTTGTTGTGTGTGTGTGTGTGCTGGGCGGGGGGAGGTGGTAGTTTGTGTGTGTGTGTGCTGGGCGGGGGGAGGTGGTGGTTGTTGTGTGTGTGTGTGCGTGGCGGGGGGAGGTGGTTGTTGTTTGTGTGTGTGTGTGTGCTGGGCGGGGGGAGGTGGTGGTTGTGTGTGTGTGCTGGGTGGGGGGAGGTGGTGGTTGTTGTGTGTGTGTGTGTGCTGGGCGGGGGGAGGTGGTGGTTGTGTGTGTGTGCTGGGTGGGGGGAGGTGGTGGTTGTGTGTGTGTGTGTGCTGGGTGGGGGGAGGTGGTGGTTGTTGTGTGTGTGTGTGCTGGGCGGGGGGAGGTGGTGGTTGTTGTGTGTGTGTGCTGGGCGGGGGGAGGTGGTGGTTGTTGTGTGTGTGTGCTGGGTGGGGGGAGGTGGTGGTTGTTGTGTGTGTGTGTGCTGGGCGGGGGGAGGTGGTTGTTGTGTGTGTGTGTGCTGGGCGGGGGGAGGTGGTGGTTGTTGTGTGTGTGTGTGCTGGGCGGGGGGAGGTGGTGGTTGTTGTGTGTGTATGTGCTGGGTGGGGGGAGGTGGTGATTGTGTGTGTGTGCTGGGTGGGGGGAGGTGGTGGTTGTTGTGTGTGTGCTGGGTGGGGGGAGGTGGTGGTTGTGTGTGTGTGCTGGGTGGGGGGAGGTGGTGGTTGTTGTGTGTGTGTGTGTGCTGGGTGGGGGGAGGTGGTGTTTGTTGTGTGCGTGTGTGCTGGGTGGGGGGAGGTGGTGGTTGTTGTGTGTGTGTGTGCTGGGCGGGGGGAGGTGGTGGTTGTTGTGTGTGTGTGCTGGGCGGGCGGAGGTGGTGGTTGTGTGTGTGTGTGCTGGGCGGGGGGAGGTGGTGGTTGTGTGTGTGTGTGCTGGGCGAAGGGAGGTGGTGGTTGTTGTGTGTGTGTGCTGGGTGGACGGAGGTGGTGGTTGTTGTGTGTGTGTGTGCTGGGCGGGGGGAGGTGGTTGTTGTGTGTGTGTGTGCTGGGCGGGGGGAGGTGGTGGTTGTTGTGTGTGTGTGTGCTGGGCGGGGGGAGGTGGTGGTTGTTGTGTGTGTGTGCTGGATGGGGGGAGGTGGTGGTTGTTGTGTGTGTGTGCTGGGTGGGGGGAGGTGGTGGTTGTTTGTGTGTGTGTGCTGGGCGGGCGGAGGTGGTTGTTGTGTGTGTGAGCTGGGCGGGGGGAGGTGGTGGGTTGTGTGTGTGTGTGCGTGTGTGCTGGGCGGGAGGAGGTGGTGGTTGTTTGTCTGTGTGTGTCTGCTGGGCGAGGGGAGGTGGTGGTTGTGTGTGTGCTGGGAGAGGGGAGGTGGTGGTTGTTGTGTGTTTGTGTCTGCTGGGCGAGGGGAGGTGGTGGTTGTGTGTGTGTGTGCTGGGCGGGGGGAGGTGGTGGTTGTGTGTATGTTGTGGGCAGGGGGAGGTGGTGGTTGTTTAGTGTGTGTGTGTGTGTGCTGGGCGGGGGAGGTGGTGGTGGTTGTGTGTGTGTGTGTGCTGGGCGGGGGGAGGTGGTGGTTGTTTGTGTGTGTGTGCTGGGCAGGGGGAGGTGGTGGTTGTTTTGTGAGTGTGTGCTGGGCGGGGGGAGGTGGTTGTTGTGTGTGTGTGTGCGCTGGGTGGGTGGAGGTGGTGGTTGTGTGTGTGTGTCTGCTGGGTGGGGGGAGGTGGTGGTTGTTTGTGTGTGTGTGTGTGTGCTGGGCGGGGGGAGGTGGTTGTTTGTGTGTGTGTGCTGGGCGGGGGGAGGTGGTGGTTGTTTGTGTGTGTGTGCTGGGCAGGGGGAGGTGGTGGTTGTTTTGTGAGTGTGTGCTGGGCGGGGGGAGGTGGTGGTTGTTTTGTGAGTGTGTGCTGGGCGGGGGGAGGTGGTGGTTGTGTGTGTGTGTGCTGGGCGGGGGGAGGTGGTGGTTGTGTGTGTGTGTGCTGGGCGGTGGGAGGTGGTTGTTGTGTGTGTGTGTGCGCTGGGTGGGTGGAGGTGGTGGTTGTGTGTGTGTGTCTGCTGGGTGGGGGGAGGTGGTGGTTGTTTGTGTGTGTGTGTGTGTGCTGGGCGGGGGGAGGTGGTTGTTTGTGTGTGTGTGCTGGGCGGGGTGAGGTGGTGGGTTGTGTGTGTGTGTGCTGGGCGAGGGGAGGTGGTGGGTTGTGTGTGTGCTGGGCGGGGGGAGGTGGTGGGTTGTGTGTGGGTGTGCTGGGCGGGGGGAGGTGGTGGTTGTTTGTGTGTGTGCTGGGCGAGGGGAGGTGGTGGTTGTTTGTGTGTGTGTGCTGGGCGAGGGGAGGTGGTGGGTTGTGTGTGTGTGTGTGCTGGGCGAGGGGACGTGGTGGGTTGTTTGTGTGTGTGTGCTGGGCGAGGGGACGTGGTGGGTTGTGTGTGTGTGTGTGCTGGGCGGGGGGAGGTGGTGGGTTGTGTGTGTGTGTGCTGGGCGGGGGGAGATGTTGGTTGTTTGTGTGTGTGTGCTGGGCAAGGGGAGGTGGTGGGTTGTGTGTGTGTGTGCTGGGCGGGGTGAGGTGGTTGTTTGTGTTTGTGCTGGGCGGGGGGAGGTGGTGGTTGTTGTGTGTGTGTGCTGGGCGGGGGGAGGTGGTTGTTTGTGTTTGTGCTGGGCGGGGGTAGGTGGTGGTTGTGTGTGTGTGTGTTTTGGGCGGGGGGAGGTGGTAGTTTGTTGTGGGTGTGTGTCTGCTGGGCGAGGGGAGGTGGTGGCTGTTGTGGGTGTGTGTGTGCTGGGTGGGGGGAGGTGGTGGCGGATGTGGGTGCGTGTGCTGGGTGGGGGGAGGTGGTGGGTTGTTGTGGGTGTGCCTGCTGGCTGGGGGAGGTGGTGGGTTGTTGTGTGTGTGTGTGTGTGTGTGTGCTGGCCGGGGGGAGGTGGTGGGTTTTTGTGGTTGTGTGTGTGCTGGCCGGGGGGAGGTGGTGGGTTGTTGTGTGTGTGTGTGTGCGCTGGCCGGGGGGAGGTGGTGGGTTGTTGTGGATGTGTGTGTGCTGGGTGAGGGGAGGTGGTGGCTGTTGTGGGTGTGTGTGCTGGGCGGGGGGAGGTGGTGGTTGTTGTGGGTGTGTGTGTGCTGGGCGGGGGGAGGTGGTGGTTGTTGTGGGTGTGTGTGTGCTGGGCGGGGTGAGGTGGTGGTTTGTTGTGTGTGGGTGTCTGCTGGGCGAGGGGAGGTGGTGGGTTGTTGTGTGTGTGTGTGCTGGGCGGGGGGAGGTGGTGGTTGTGTGTGTGTGTGCTGGGCGGGGGGAGGTGGTGGTTGTTGTGGGTGTGTGTGTGTGCTGGGCGGGGGGTGGTGGTGGTTGTGTGTGTGTGTGCTGGGCGGGGGGTGGTGGTGGTTGTTGTGTGTCTGTGTGTGTGCTGGGCGGGGGGAGGTGGTGGTTGTTGTGTGTGTGTGTGTGTGCTGGGCGGGGGGTGGTGGTGGTTGTGTGTGTGTGTGCTGGGCGGGGTGTGGTGGTGGTTGTGTGTGTGTGTGTGCTGGGCGGGGGGAGGTGGTGGGTTGTTGTGGGTGTGTCTGCTGGCCGGGGTGAGGTGGTGGGTTGTTGTGGGTGTGTCTGCTGGCCGGGGTGAGGTGGTGGGTTGTTGTGGGTGTGTGTGCTGGGCGGGGGGATGTGGTGGGTTGTTGTGTGTGTGTGTGCTGGGCGGGGGGATGTGGTGGGTTGTTGTGTGTGTGTGTGCTGGGCGGGGGGTGGTGGTGGTTGTGTGTGTGTGTGCTGGGCGGGGGGTGGTGGTGGTTGTGTGTGTGTGTGCTGGGCGGGGGGAGGTGGTGGGTTTTTGTGGTTGTGTGTGTGCTGGCCGGGGGGAGGTGGTGTGTTGTTGTGTGTGTGTGCTGGGCGGGGGGAGGTGGTGGGTTTTTGTGGTTGTGTGTGTGCTGGCCGGGGGGAGGTGGTGGGTTGTTGTGTCTGTGTGTCTGCTGGGTGGGGGGAGGTGGTGGTTGTGTGTGTGTTGGGCGGGGGGAGGTGGTGGGTTGTTGTGTCTGTGTGTCTGCTGGGTGGGGGGAGGTGGTGGTTGTTGTGTGTGTGTGTGTGTGTGTGTGTGTGTGCAGGCCGGGGGGAGGTGGTGGGTTGTTGTGGGTGTGTGTGTGCTAGCCGGGGGGAGGTGGTGGGTTGTTGTGTGTGTGTGTGTGCTGGGCAGGGGGAGGTGGTGGGTTGTTGTGGGTGGGTGTGTGTGTGCTGGGCGGGGGGAGGTGGTGGTTGTTTGTGTGTGTGTGCTCGGCGGGGGGAGGTGGTGGTTGTTTGTGTGTGTGTGCTCGGCGGGGGGAGGTGGTGGTTGTTGTGTGTGTGTGTGTGCTGGGCGGGGGGAGGTGGTGGTTGTTTCTGTGTGTGTGTGCTGGGTGGGGGGAGGTGGTGGTTGTTGTGTGTGTGTGTGCGCTGGGCGGGGGGAGGTGGTGGTTGTTGTGTGTGTGTGTGCGCTGGGCGGGGGGAGGTGGTGGTTGTTGTCTGTGTGTGTGTGCTGGGCGGGGGGAGGTGGTGGTTGTTTGTGTGTGTGTGCGCTGGGCGGGGGGAGGTGGTGGTTGTTTGTGTGTGTGTGCGCTGGGCGGGGGGAGGTGGTGGTTGTTGTGTGTGTGTGCGCGCTGGGCGGGGGGAGGTGGTGGTTGTTGTCTGTGTGTGTGCGCTGGGCGGGGGGAGGTGGTGGTTGTGGGTGTGTGTGTGCTGGGCGGGGGGAGGTGGTGGTTGTTTGTGTGTGTGTGCTGGGCGGGGGGAGGTGGTGGTTGTTTGTGTGTGTGTGCTGGGCGGGGGGAGGTGGTGGTTGTTTGTGTGTGTGTGCTGGGCGGGGGGAGGTGGTGGTTGTTTGTGTGTGTGTGTGCTGGGCGGGGGGAGGTGGTGGTTGTTTGTGTGTGTGTGTGCTGGGCGGGGGGAGGTGGTGGTTGTTTGTGTGTGTGTGCTGGGCGGGGGGAGGTGGTGGTTGTGTGTGTGTGCTGGGCGGGGGGAGGTGGTGGTTGTGTGTGTGTGTGTGTGCTGGGCGGGGGGAGGTGGGGGTTGTTTTGTGTGTGTGTGTGCTGGGCGGGGGGAGGTGGTGGTTGTTGTGTGTGTGTGTGCTGGGTTGGGGGAGGTGGTGGTTGTTGTGTGTGTGGTGTGCTGGGCGGGGGGAGGTGGTTGTGTGTGTGTGTGTGCTGGGCGGAGGGAGGTGGTGGTTGTTGTGGGTGTGTGTGTGTGCTGGGTGGGTTGTTTGTGTGTGTGTGCTGGGCGGGGGGAGGTGGTGGTTGTGTGTGTGTGTGCTGGGCGGGGGGAGGTGGTGCTTGTTGTGTGTGTGTGTGCTGGGCAGGGGGAGGTGGTGGTTTGTTGTATGTGTGTGCTGGGCGGGGGGAGGTGGTGCTTGTGTGTGTGTGTGCTGGGCAGGGGGAGGTGGTGGTTGTTGTGGGTGTGTGTGCTGGGTGGGGGGAGGTGGTGGTTGTTGTGGGTGTGTGTGCGCTGGGCAGGGGGAGGTGGTTGTTGTGTGTGTGTGCGTGTGCTGGGTTGGGGGAGGTGGTGGTTCTTGTGTGTGTGCGTGTGTTGGGTGGGGGGAGGTGGTGGTTGTTGTGTGAGTGTGTGCTGGCTGGGGGAGGTGGTTGTTTGTGTGTGTGTGTGCTGGGCGGGGGGAGGTGGTGGTTGTTTGTGTGTGTGTGTGTGTGCTGGGCTGGGGGAGGTGGTGGTTGTTGTGTGTGTGTGTGTGCTGGGTGGGGGGAGGTGGTGGTTGTTTGTGTGTGTGTGTGCTTGGTGGGGGGAGGTGGTGGTTGTTTGTCTGTGTGTGTGTGTGCTGGGCGGGGGGAGGTGGTGGTTGTTGTGTGTGTGTGCTGGGTGGGGGAGGTGGTGGTTGTTTGTGTGTGTGTGCTGGGTGGGGGGAGGTGGTGGTTGTTTGTGTGTGTGTGCTGGGTGGGGGGAGGTGGTGGTTGTTGTGTGTGTGTGTGCTGGGCGAGGGGAGATGGTGGTTGTTTGTGTGTGTGCTGGGTGGGGGGAGGTGGTGGTTATTGTGTGTGTGTGTGTGCTGGGCGGGGGGAGGTGGTTGTTGTTTGTGTGTGTGTGTGTGTGTGTGTGTGTGTGCTGGGCGGGGGGAGGTGGTGGTTGTTTGTGTGTGTCTGCTGGGCGGGGGGAGGTGGTTGTTGTGTGTGTGTGTGCTGGGCGGGGGGAGGTGGTGGTTGTTTGTGTGTGTCTGCTGGGCGGGGGAGGTGGTTGTTTGTGTGTGTGCTGGGCGGGGGGAGGTGGTGGTTGTTGTGTGTGTGTGTGCTGGGCGAGGGGAGGTGGTGGGTTGTGTGTGTGTGTGTTGGGCGAGGGGAGGTGGTGGGTTGTGTGTGTGTGTGTGCTGGGCGAGGGGAGGTGGTGGGTTGTGTGTGTGGGTGCTGGGTGGGGGGAGGTGGTGGTTGTTTGTGTGTGTGCTGGGCGAGGGGAGGTGGTGGTTGTTGTGTGTGTGTGTGCTGGGCGAGGGGAGGTGGTGGTTGTTGTGTGTGTGTGTGTGCTGGGCGGGGGGAGGTGGTGGTTGTTGTGTGTGTGTGTGCTGGGCGAGGGGAGGTGGTGGGTTGTGTGTGTGTGTGCTGGGCGGGGGGAGGTGGTGGTTGTTGTGTGTGTCTGATGGGCGGGGGGAGGTGGTTGTGTTTGTGCTGGGTGGAGCGAGGTGATGGTTTGTTGTGTGTGTGTGTGTGTGTGTGTGTGCTGGGCGGGGGGATGTGGTTGTTTGTGTTTGTGCTGGGCGGGGGGACGTGGTGGTTGTTGTGTTTGTGTGTGTTTTGGGCGGGGGGAGGTGGTGGTTTCTTGTGGGGGTGTGTGTGTGCTGGGTGGGGGGAGGTGGTGGCGGATGTGGGTGCGTGTGCTGGGCGGGGGGAGGTGGTGGGTTGTTGTGGGTGTGCCTGCTGGCTGGGGGAGGTGGTGGTTGTTGTGGGTGTGTGTGTGCTGGGTGAGGGGAGGTGGTGGCTGTTGTGGGTGTGTGTGCTGGGCGGGGGAAGGTGGTGGTTGTTGTGGGTGTGTGTGCGCTGGGCGGGGGGAGGTGGTCGTTGTCGTGGGTGTGTGTGTGCTGGGCGGGGGGAGGTGGTGGTTTGTTGTGGGTGTGTGGGCTGGGCGGGGTGAGGTGGTGGTTTGTTGTGTGTGGGTGTCTGCTGGGCGAGGGGAGGTGGTGGGTTGTTGTGGGTGTGTGTGTGCTGGGCGGGGGGAGGTGGTGGTTGTTTGTGTGTGCTGGGCGGGGGGAGGTGGTGGGTTTTTGTGGTTGTGTGCCTGCTGGCCGGGGGGAGGTGGTGGGTTGTTGTGGGTGTGTGTGTGCTGGGTGGGGGGAGGTGGTGGTTGGTGTGTGTGTGCCTGCTGGCCGGGGGGAGGTGGTGGGTTGTTGTGGGTGTGTGTGTGCTGGCCGGGGGGAGGTGGTGGGTTGTTGTGGGTGTGTGTGCTGGCTGGGGGTAGGTGGTGGGCTGTTGTGGGTGTGTGTGTGCTGGCCGGGGGGAGGTGGTGTGTTGTTGTGTGTGTGTGCTGGGCGGAGGGAGGTGTTGGGTTGTTGTGTCTGTGTGTGTGCTGGGCGGAGGGAGGTGTTGGGTTGTTGTGTCTGTGTGTGTGCTGGGCGGGGGGAGGTGGTGGGTTGTTGTGGGTGTGTGTCTGCTGGGCGAGGGGAGGTGGTGGTTGTTGTGTGTGTGTGTGTGTGTGCAGGCCGGGGGGAGGTGGTGGGTTGTTGTGGGTGTGTGTGTGCTGGCCGGGGGGAGGTGGTGGTTGTTGTGTGTGGGTGTGTGTGTGCTGGGCAAGGGGAGGTGGTGGGTTGTTGTGTGTGTGTGTGTGCTGGGCGGGGGGGAGGTGGTGGGTTGTTTGTGTGTGTGTGTGCTGGGCGGGGGCAGGTGGTGGTTGTGTGTGTGCTGGGCGGGGGCAGGTGGTGTTTGTTGTGTCTGTGTGTCTGTGTGTCTGCTCGGTGGGGGGAGGTGGTGGTTGTGTGTGTGTGTGTGCTGGGCGGGGGGAGGTGGAGGTTGTCTGTGTGTGTGCTGGGCGGGGGGAGGTGGTGGGTTGTTGTGGGTGTGTGTCTGCTGGGCGAGGGGAGGTGGTGGTTGTTGTGTGTGTGTGTGTGTGTGTGTGTGTGCTGTGCCGGGGGGGAGGTGGTGGGTTGTTGTGGGTGTGTGTGTGCTGGCCGGGGGCAGGTGGTGGGTTGTTGTGGGTGTGTGTGTGCGGGGCCGGGGGGGAGGTGGGTTGTTGTGTGTCTGCTGGGATGTGGGAGGTGGTGGTTGTTGTGTGTGTGTGTCTGCTGGGACGTGGGAGGTGGTGGGTTGTTGTGGGTGTGTGTCTGCTGGGACGTGGGAGGTGGTGGGTTGTTGTGTGTGTGTGTGTGCTGGGAGGGGGGAGGTGGTGAGTTGTTGTGTGTGTGTCTGTGTGTCTGCTGGCCGGGGGGAGGTGGTGAGTTGTTGTGTGTGTGTGTCTGCTGGGACGTGGGAGGTGGTGGGTTGTTGTGGGTGTGTGTGTGCTGGGCGGGGGGAGGTGGTGGTTGTTGTGTGTGTGTGTCTGCTGGGACGTGGGAGGTGGTGGTTGTTGTGTGTGTGTGTGTCTGCTGGGACGTGGGAGGTGGTGGGTTGTTGTGGGTGTGTGTCTGCTGTGCGGGGGGAGGTGGTGAGTTGTTTGTGTGTGTGTGTGTGTGCTGGGCGAGGGGAGGTGGTGGTTGTTGTGTGTGTGTGTCTGCTGTGCGGGGGGAGGTGGTGGTTGTTGTGTGTGTGTGTGCTGGGCGGGGGGAGGTGGTGGTTGTTGTGTGTGCGCTGGGCGAGGGGAGGTGGTGGTTGTTGTGTGTGTATCTGTTGGGCGGGGGGAGGTGGTGGTTTTTGTGTGTGTGTGTGCTGGCCGGGGGGAGGTGGTGGTTGTTGTGTGTGTGTGTGTCTGCTGTGCGGGGAGAGGTGGTGGTTGTTGTGTGTGTGTGTCTGCTGGCCGGGGGGAGGTGGTGGTTGTTGTGTGTGTGTGTCTGCTGGCCGGGGGGAGGTGGTGGGTTGTTGTGGGTGTGTGTGTGCTGGGCGGGGGGAGGTGGTGGGTTGTTGTGTGTGTGTGTGTGCTGGGCGGGGGGAGGTGGTGGGTTGTTGTGTGTGTGTGTGTGTGCTGGGCGGGGGAAGGTGGTTGTTGTGTGTGTGTGTGCTGGGCGGAGGGAGGTGGTGGTTGTTGTGTGTGTGTGCTGGGTGGGGGGAGGTGGTGGCTGTTGTGTGTGTGTGTGTGCTGGGCGGGGGGAGGTGGTGGCTGTTGTGTGTGTTTGTGCTGGGTGGGGGGAGGTGGTGGCTGTTGTGTGTGTGTGTGTGCTGGGCGGGGGGAGGTGGTGGCTGTTGTGTGTGTGTGTGTGCTGGCCGGGGTGAGGTGGTGGGTTGTTGTGGGTGTGTGTGTGCTGGCCGGGGGGAGGTGGTGGGTTGTTGTGTGTGTGTGTCTGCTGTGCGGGGGGAGGTGGTGGGTTGTTGTGTGTGTGTGTGTGTGCTGGGCGGGGGCAGGTGGTTGTTGTGTGTGTGTGCTGGGCGGAGGGAGGTGGTGGTTGTTGTGTGTGTGTGCTGGGTGGGGGGAGGTGGTGGCTGTTGTGTGTGTGTGTGTGTGCTGTGTGGGGGGAGGTGGTGGCTGTTGTGTGTGTGTGTGTGTGTGTGCTGGGCGGGGGGAGGTGGTGGCTGTTGTGTGTGTGTGTTTGGGCGGAGGGAGGTGGTGGGTTGTTGTGGGTGTGTCTGCTGGCCGGGGTGAGGTGGTGGGTTGTTGTGGGTGTGTGTGTGCTGGCCGGGGGGAGGTGGTGGGTTGTTGTGGGTGTGTGTGTGCTGGGCGGGGGGAGGTGGTGGGTTGTTTGTGTGTGTGTGCTTGGCGGGGGGAGGTGGCGGGTTGTTGTGGGTGTGTGTGTGCTGGGCGGGGGGTGGTGGTGGGTTGTTGTGTGTGTGTGTGTGTGTGTGTGCTGGGCGGGGGGAGGTGGTGGTTGTTGTGTGTGTGTGTCTGCTGGGCGGGGGGAGGTGGTGGTTGTTGTGTGTGTGTGTCTGCTGGGCGGGGGGAGGTGGTGGTTGTTGTGTGTGTGTGTCTGCTGGGCGGGGGGAGGTGGTTGTTTTTGTGTGTGTGTTTGCTGGGCGGGGGGAGGTGGTGGCTTTGTGTGTGTGTGTGCTGGGCGCGGGGGGAGGTGGTGGTTGTGTGTGTGTGTGCTGGGCGGGGGGAGGTGGTGGTTGTTTTGGGTGTGTGTGCTGGTCGGAGGGAGGTGGTGGCGGATGTGGGTGCGTGTGCTGGGCGTGGGGAGGTGGCGGTTGTGTGTGTGTGTGCTGGGCGGGGGGAGGTGGTGGCTGTTGTGGGTGTGTGTGCTGGTCGGAGGGAGATGGTGGCGGATGTGGGTGCGTGTGCTGGTCGGAGGGAGGTGGTGGGTTGTTGTGGGTGCGTGTGCTGGGCGGGGGGAGGTGGTGGGTTGTTGTGGGTGTGTGTGTGCTGGGCGGGGGGAGGTGGTGGTTGTGTGTGTGTGTGCTGGGCGGGGGGAGGTGGTGGCGGATGTGGGTGCGTGTGCTGGTCGGAGGGAGGTGGTGGGTTGTTGTGGGTGCGTGTGCTGGGCGGGGGGAGGTGGTGGGTTGTTGTGGGTGTGTGTGTGCTGGGCGGGGGGAGGTGGTGGTTGTGTGTGTGTGTGTGCTGGGCGGGTGGAGGTGGAGGTTGTCTGTGTGTGTGTGTGTGTGTGTGTGTGTGTGTGCAGGCCGCGGGGAGGTGGTGGGTTGTTGTGGGTGTGTGTGTGCTGGCCGGGGGGAGGTGGTGGTTGTTGTGTGTGGGTGTGTGTGTGCTGGGCAGGGGGAGGTGGTGGGTTGTTTGTGTGTGTGTGTGCTGGGCGGGGGGAGGTGGTGGTTGTTGTGTGTGTGTACTGGGTGGGGGAGGTGGTGGTTGTTTGTGTGTGTGTGCTGGGCGGGGGGAGGTGGTGGTTGTTGTGTGTGTGTGCTGGGTGGGGGGAGGTGGTGGTTGTTGTGTGTGTGTGTGCTGGGCGAGGGGAGATGGTGGTTGTTTGTGTGTGTGCTGGGTGGGGGGAGGTGGTGGTTATTGTGTGTGTGTGTGTGCTGGGCGGGGGGAGGTGGTTGTTGTTTGTGTGTGTGTGTGTGTGTGTGTGTGTGTGTGCTGGGCGGGGGGAGGTGGTGGTTGTTTGTGTGTGTCTGCTGGGCGGGGGGAGGTGGTTGTTGTGTGTGTGTGTGCTGGGCGGGGGGAGGTGGTGGTTGTTTGTGTGTGTCTGCTGGGCGGGGGAGGTGGTTGTTGTGTGTGTGTGTGCTGGGCGGGGGGAGGTGGTGGTTGTTGTGTGTGTGTGTGCTGGGCGAGGGGAGGTGGTGGGTTGTGTGTGTGTGTGTTGGGCGAGGGGAGGTGGTGGGTTGTGTGTGTGTGTGTGCTGGGCGGGGGGAGATGGTGGTTGTTTGTGTGTGTGTGCTGGGCGAGGGGAGGTGGTGGGTTGTGTGTGTGGGTGCTGGGTGGGGGGAGGTGGTGGTTGTTTGTGTGTGTGCTGGGCGAGGGGAGGTGGTGGTTGTTGTGTGTGTGTGTGCTGGGCGAGGGGAGGTGGTGGTTGTTGTGTGTGTGTGTGTGCTGGGCGGGGGGAGGTGGTGGTTGTTGTGTGTGTGTGTGCTGGGCGAGGGGAGGTGGTGGGTTGTGTGTGTGTGTGTTGGGCGAGGGGAGGTGGTGGTTGCTTGTGTGTGTGCTGGGCGGGGGGAGGTGGTGGTTGTTTGTGTGTGTGCTGGGCGGGGGGAGGTGGTGGTTGTTGTGTGTGTCTGATGGGCAGGGGGAGGTGGTTGTGTTTGTGCTGGGTGGAGCGAGGTGATGGTTTGTTGTGTGTGTGTGTGTGTTTGTGCTGGGCGGGGGGAGGTGGTGGTTGTTGTGTTTGTGTGTGTTTTGGGCGGGGGGAGGTGGTGGTTTCTTGTGGGGGTGTGTGTGTGCTGGGTGGGGGGAGGTGGTGGCGGATGTGGGTGCGTGTGCTGGGCGGGGGGAGGTGGTGGGTTGTTGTGGGTGTGCCTGCTGGCTGGGGGAGGTGGTGGTTGTTGTGGGTGTGTGTGTGCTGGGTGAGGGGAGGTGGTGGTTGTTGTGGGTGTGTGTGTGCTGGGTGAGGGGAGGTGGTGGCTGTTGTGGGTGTGTGTGCTGGGCGGGGGAAGGTGGTGGTTGTTGTGGGTGTGTGTGCGCTGGGCGGGGGGAGGTGGTCGTTGTCGTGGGTGTGTGTGTGCTGGGCGGGGGGAGGTGGTGGTTTGTTGTGGGTGTGTGGGCTGGGCGGGGTGAGGTGGTGGTTTGTTGTGTGTGGGTGTCTGCTGGGCGAGGGGAGGTGGTGGGTTGTTGTGGGAGTGTGTGTGCTGGGCGGGGGGAGGTGGTGGTTGTTTGTGTGTGCTGGGCGGGGGGAGGTGGTGGGTTTTTGTGGTTGTGTGTGTGCTGGGTGGGGGGAGGTGGTGGTTGTTGTGTGTGTGCCTGCTGGCCGGGGGGAGGTGGTGGGTTGTTGTGGGTGTGTGTGTGCTGGGTGGGGGGAGGTGGTGGTTGGTGTGTGTGTGCCTGCTGGCCGGGGGGAGGTGGTGGGTTGTTGTGGGTGTGTGTGTGCTGGCCGGGGGGAGGTGGTGGGTTGTTGTGGGTGTGTGTGCTGGCTGGGGGTAGGTGGTGGGTTGTTGTGGGTGTGTGTGTGCTGGCCGGGGGGAGGTGGTGTGTTGTTGTGTGTGTGTGCTGGGCGGAGGGAGGTGTTGGGTTGTTGTGTCTGTGTGTGTGCTGGGCGGGGGGAGGTGGTGGGTTGTTGTGGGTGTGTGTCTGCTGGGCGAGGGGAGGTGGTGGTTGTTGTGTGTGTGTGTGTGTGTGCAGGCCGGGGGGAGGTGGTGGGTTGTTGTGGGTGTGTGTGTGCTGGCCGGGGGGAGGTGGTGGTTGTTGTGTGTGGGTGTGTGTGTGCTGGGCAGGGGGAGGTGGTGGGTTGTTGTGTGTGTGTGTGTGCTGGGCGGGGGGAGGTGGTGGGTTGTTTGTGTGTGTGTGTGTGCTGGGCGGGGGCAGGTGGTGGTTGTGTGTGTGCTGGGCGGGGGCAGGTGGTGTTTGTTGTGTCTGTGTGTCTGTGTGTCTGCTCGGTGGGTGGAGGTGGTGGTTGTCTGTGTGTGTTCTGGGCGGGGGGAGGTGGAGGTTGTCTGTGTGTGTGCTGGGCGGGGGGAGGTGGTGGGTTGTTGTGGGTGTGTGTCTGCTGGGCGAGGGGAGGTGGTGGTTGTTGTGTGTGTGTGTGTGTGTGTGTGTGTGTGTGTGCTGTGCCGGGGGGGAGGTGGTGGGTTGTTGTGGGTGTGTGTGAGCTGGCCGGGGGCAGGTGGTGGGTTGTTGTGGGTGTGTGTGTGCGGGGCCGGGGGGGAGGTGGTGGGTTGTTGTGTGTCTGCTGGGACGTGGGAGGTGGTGGTTGTTGTGTGTGTGTGTCTGCTGGGACGTGGGAGGTGGTGGGTTGTTGTGGGTGTGTGTCTGCTGGGACGTGGGAGGTGGTGGGTTGTTGTGTGTGTGTATGTGCTGGGCGGGGGGAGGTGGTGAGTTGTTGTGTGTGTGTCTGTGTGTCTGCTGGCCGGGGGGAGGTGGTGAGTTGTTGTGTGTGTGTGTCTGCTGTGCGGGGGGAGGTGGTGGTTGTTGTGTGTGTGTCTGCTGGGACGTGGGAGGTGGTGGGTTGTTGTGGGTGTGAGTGTGCTGGGCGGGGGGAGGTGGTGGTTGTTGTGTGTGTGTGTCTGCTGGGACGTGGGAGGTGGTGGTTGTTGTGTGTGTGTGTGTCTGCTGGGACGTGGGAGGTGGTGGGTTGTTGTGGGTGTGTGTCTGCTGTGCGGGGGGAGGTGGTGAGTTGTTTGTGTGTGTGTGTGTGTGCTGGGCGAGGGGAGGTGGTGGTTGTTGTGTGTGTGTGTCTGCTGTGCGGGGGGAGGTGGTGGTTGTTGTGTGTGTGTGTGCTGGGCGGGGGGAGGTGGTGGTTGTTGTGTGTGCGCTGGGCGAGGGGAGGTGGTGGTTGTTGTGTGTGTATCTGTTGGGCGGGGGGAGGTGGTGGTTTTTGTGTGTGTGTGTGCTGGCCGGGGGGAGGTGGTGGTTGTTGTGTGTGTGTGTGTCTGCTGTGCGGGGAGAGGTGGTGGTTGTTGTGTGTGTGTGTCTGCTGGCCGGGGGGAGGTGGTGGTTGTTGTGTGTGTGTGTCTGCTGGCCGGGGGGAGGTGGTGGGTTGTTGTGGGTGTGTGTGTGCTGGGCGGGGGGAGGTGGTGGGTTGTTGTGTGTGTGTGTGTGCTGGGCGGGGGGAGGTGGTGGGTTGTTGTGTGTGTGTGTGTGCTGGGCGGGGGCAGGTGGTTGTTGTGTGTGTGTGTGCTGGGCGGAGGGAGGTGGTGGTTGTTGTGTGTGTGTGCTGGGTGGGGGGAGGTGGTGGCTGTTGTGTGTGTGTGTGTGCTGGGCGGGGGGAGGTGGTGGCTGTTGTGTGTGTTTGTGCTGGGTGGGGGGAGGTGGTGGCTGTTGTGTGTGTGTGTGTGCTGGGCGGGGGGAGGTGGTGGCTGTTGTGTGTGTGTGTGTGCTGGCCGGGGTGAGGTGGTGGGTTGTTGTGGGTGTGTGTGTGCTGGCCGGGGGGAGGTGGTGGGTTGTTGTGTGTGTGTGTCTGCTGTGCGGGGGGAGGTGGTGGGTTGTTGTGTGTGTGTGTGTGTGCTGGGCGGGGGCAGGTGGTTGTTGTGTGTGTGTGCTGGGCGGAGGGAGGTGGTGGTTGTTGTGTGTGTGTGCTGGGTGGGGGGAGGTGGTGGCTGTTGTGTGTGTGTGTGTGTGCTGGGTGGGGGGAGGTGGTGGCTGTTGTGTGTGTGTGTGTGTGTGTGCTGGGCGGGGGGAGGTGGTGGCTGTTGTGTGTGTGTGTTTGGGCGGAGGGAGGTGGTGGGTTGTTGTGGGTGTGTCTGCTGGCCGGGGTGAGGTGGTGGGTTGTTGTGGGTGTGTGTGTGCTGGGCGGGGGGAGGTGGTGGGTTGTTTGTGTGTGTGTGCTTGGCGGGGGGAGGTGGCGGGTTGTTGTGGGTGTGTGTGTGCTGGGCGGGGGGTGGTGGTGGGTTGTTGTGTGTTTGTGTGTGTGTGTGTGCTGGGCGGGGGGAGGTGGTGGTTGTTGTGTGTGTGTGTCTGCTGGGCGGGGGGAGGTGATGGTTGTTGTGTGTGTGTGTCTGCTGGGCGGGGGGAGGTGGTGGTTGTGTGTGTGTGTCTGCTGGGCGGGGGGAGGTGGTTGTTTTTGTGTGTGTGTTTGCTGGGCGGGGGGAGGTGGTGGCTGTGTGTGTGTGTGTGCTGGGCGGGGGGAGGTGGTGGTTGTGTGTGTGTGTGCTGGGCGGGGGGAGGTGGTGGTTGTTTTGGGTGTGTGTGCTGGTCGGAGGGAGTTGGTGGCGGATGTGGGTGCGTGTGCTGGGCGGGGGGAGGTGGCGGTTGTGTGTGTGTCTGCTGGGCGGGGGGAGGTGGTGGCTGTTGTGGGTGTGTGTGCTGGTCGGAGGGAGGTGGTGGCGGATGTGGGTGCGTGTGCTGGTCGGAGGGAGGTGGTGGGTTGTTGTGGGTGCGTGTGCTGGGCGGGGGGAGGTGGTGGGTTGTTGTGGGTGTGTGTGTGCTGGGCGGGGGGAGGTGGTGGTTGTGTGTGTGTGTGCTGGGCGGGGGGAGGTGGTGGCGGATGTGGGTGCGTGTGCTGGTCGGAGGGAGGTGGTGGGTTGTTGTGGGTGCGTGTGCTGGGCGGGGGGAGGTGGTGGGTTGTTGTGGGTGTGTGTGTGCTGGGCGGGGGGAGGTGGTGGTTGTGTGTGTGTGTGTGCTGGGCGGGTGGAGGTGGAGGTTGTCTGTGTGTGTGTGTGTGTGTGTGTGTGTGTGTGTGCAGGCCGCGGGGAGGTGGTGGGTTGTTGTGGGTGTGTGTGTGCTGGCCGGGGGGAGGTGGTGGTTGTTGTGTGTGGGTGTGTGTGTGCTGGGCAGGGGGAGGTGGTGGGTTGTTTGTGTGTGTGTGTGCTGGGCGGGGGCAGGTGGTGGTTGTTGTGTCTGTGTCTCTGCTCGGTGGGGGGAGGTGGTGGTTGTGTGTGTGTGTGTGCTGGGCGGGGGGAGGTGGAGGTTGTGTGTGTGTGTGTTTGTGTGTGTGTGTGTGTGTGCTGTGCCGGGGGGGAGGTGGTGGGTTGTTGTGGATGTGTGTGTGCTGGCCGGGGGCAGGTGGTGGGTTTTTGTGGGTGTGTGTCGGCTGGCCGGGTGGAGGTGGTGAGTTGTTGTGTGTGTGTGTCTGCTGGGACGTGGGAGGTGGTGGTTGTTGTGTGTGTGTGTCTGCTGGCTGGGGGGAGGTGGTGAGTTGTTGTGTGTGTGTGTCTGCTGGGACGTGGGAGGTGGTGGGTTGTTGTGGGTGTGTGTGTGCTGGGCGGGGGGAGGTGGTGGTTGTTGTGTGTGTGTGTCTGCTGGGACGTGGGAGGTGGTGGTTGTTGTGTGTGTGTGTGTCTGCTGGGACGTGGGAGGTGGTGGGTTGTTGTGGGTGTGTGTCTGCTGGGCGAGGGGAGGTGGTGGTTGTGTGTGTGTGTCTGCTGTGCGGGGGGAGGTGGTGGTTGTTGTGTGTGTGTGTGTGCTGGGCGGGGGGAGGTGGTGGTTGTTGTGTGTGCGCTGGGCGAGGGGAGGTGGTGGTTGTTTGTGTGTGTGCTGGGCGGGGGGAGGTGGTGGGTTGTTGTGGGTGTGTGTCTGCTGTGCGGGGAGAGGTGGTGGTTGTTGTGTGTGTGTGTCTGCTGGGTGGGGGGAGGTGGTGGTTTTTGTGTGTGTGTGTGCTGGCCGGGGGGAGGTGGTGGTTGTTGTGTGTGTGTGTCTGCTGGCCGGGGGGAGGTGGTGGTTGTTGTGTGTGTGTGTCTGCTGTGCGGGGGGAGGTGGTGGGTTGTTGTGGGTGTGTGTGTGCTGGGCGGGGGGAGGTGGTGGGTTGTTGTGTGTGTGTGTGTGCTGGGCGGGGGCAGGTGGTTGTTGTGTGTGTGTGCTGGGTGGGGGGAGGTGGTGGCTGTTGTGTGTGTGTGTGCTGGGTGGGGGGAGGTGGTGGCTGTTGTGTGTGTGTGTGTGCTGGGCGGAGGGAGGTGGTGGGTTGTTGTGGGTGTGTCTGCTGGCCGGGGGGAGGTGGTGGGTTGTTGTGGGTGTGTGTGTGCTGGGCGGGGGGAGGTGGCGGGTTGTTGTGGGTGTGTGTGTGCTGGGCGGGGGGAGGTGGCGGGTTGTTGTGGGTGTGTGTGTGCTGGGCGGGGGGTGGTGGTGGGTTGTTGTGTGTGTGTATGTGTGTGCTGGGCGGGGGGAGGTGGTGGGTTGTTGTGGGTGTGTGTCTGCTGGGACGTGGGAGGTGGCGGGTTGTTGTGGGTGTGTGTGTGCTGGGCGGGGGTTGGTGGTGGGTTGTTGTGTGTGTGTATGTGTGTGCTGGGTGGGGGGAGGTGGTGGGTTGTTGTGTGTGTGTGCTGGGCGGGGGGAGGTGGTGGGTTGTTGTGTGTGTGTGCTGGGTGGGGGGAGGTGGTGGTTGTTGTGTGTGTGCGCGCTGGGTGGGGGGAGGTGGTTGTGTGTGTGCTGGGCTGGGGGAGGTGGTGGGTTGTTGTGTGTGTGTGTGTGCTGGGCTGGGGGAGGTGGTTGTTTGTGTTTGTGCTGGGTGGTGGGAGGTGGTGGGTTGTTTGTGTGTGTGTGCTTGGCGGGGGGAGGTGGTGGGTTGTTGTGGGTGTGTGTGTGCTGTGCCGGGGGGGACGTGGTGGGTTGTTGTGGGTGTGTGTCTGCTGGGCCGGGGGAGGTGGTGGGTTGTTGTGGGTGTGTGTGTGCTGGGCCGGGGGGAGGTGGTGGTTGTTGTGTGTGTGTGTGTGCTGGGCGAGGGGAGGTGGTGGGTTGTTGTGTGTGTGTGTGTGTGTGTGCTGGGCGGGGGGAAGTGGTGGTTGTTGTGGGTGTGTGTGTGCTGGCCGGGGGGAGGTGGTGGTTGTTGTGGGTGTGTGTGTGCTGGCCGGGGGGAGGTGGTGGGTTGTTGTGGGTGTGTGTGTGCTGGCTGGGGGGAGGTGGTGGGTTGTTGTGGGTGTGTGTCTGCTGGGCTGGAGGGAGGTGGTGGGTTGTTGTGGGTGTGTGTGTGCTGGCCGGGGGGAGGTGGTGAGTTGTTGTGTGTGTGTGTGTGTCTGCTGGGACGTGGGAGGTGGTGGGTTGTTGTGGGTGTGTGTCGGCTGGACGGGAGGTGGTTTTGGGTTGTTGTGGGTGTGTGTGTCTGCTGGCCGGGGGGAGGTGGTGAGTTGTTGTGTGTGTGTGTGTGCTGGGCGAGGGGAGGTGGTGGGTTGTTGTGTGTGTGTGTGTGTGTGCTGGGCGGGGGGAGGTGGTGGGTTGTTGTGGGTGTGTGTGTGCTGGCCGGGGGGAGGTGGTGGTTGTTGTGTGTGTGTGCTGGTCGGGGGGAGGTGGTGGGATGTTGTGGGTGTGTGTGTGCTGGCCGGGGGGAGGTGGTGGTTGTTGTGGGTGTGTGTGTGCTGGCCGGGGGGAGGTGGTGGGTTGTTGTGGGTGTGTGTGTGCTGGCTGGGGGGAGGTGGTGGGTTGTTGTGGGTGTGTCTCTGCTGGGCTGGGGGGAGGTGGTGGGTTGTTGTGGGTGTGTGTGTGCTGGCTGGCGGGAGGTGGTGGGTTGTTGTGGGTGTGTGTGTGCTGGGCCGGGGGAGTTGGTGGGTTTTTGTGGGTGTGTGTCGGCTGGGCCGGGGGAATGTGGTGGGTTGTTGTGGGTGTGTGTCTGCTGGGCGGGGGGAGGTGGTGGTTGTGTGTGTGTGTGTGTGTGCTGGGCGGGGGCAGGTGGTGGTTGTGTCTGTGTGTGTGCTGGGCGGGGGGAGGTGAAGGTTGTTTGTGTGTGTGCTGGGCGGGGGGAGGTGGTGGTTTGTTGTGGGTGTGTGTCTGCTGGGCCGGGGGAGGTGGTGGGTTGTTGTGGGTGTGTGTCGGCTGGCCGGGAGGTGGTGGTGGGTTGTTGTGGGTGTGTGTGTCTGCTGGGAGGTGGGAGGTGGTGGTTGTTGTGTGTGTGTGTCTGCTGGCCGGGGGGAGGTGGTGGTTGTTGTGTGTGTGTGTCTGCTGGCCGGGGGGAGGTGGTGGTTGTTGTGTGTGTGTGTGTGCTGGGTGGGGGGAGGTGGTGGTTGTTGTGTGTGTGTGTCTGCTGGCCGGGGGGAGGTGGTGGTTGTTGTGTGTCTGTGTGTGCTGGGCGGGGGCAGGTGTTTGTTGTCTGTGTGTGTTTGCTGGGTGGGGGGAGGTGGTGGGTTGTTGTTGGTGTGTGTGTGCTGGGCGGGGGCAGGTGGTGGTTGTTGTGTGTGTGTGTCTGCTGGCCGGGGGGAGGTGGTGGTTGTTGTGTGTGTGTGTGTGCTGGGCGGGGGCAGGTGTTTGTTGTCTGTGTGTGTTTGCTGGGTGGGGGGAGGTGGTGGGTTGTTTGTGTGTGTGTGGCTGTTGGGCGGGGGGTGGTGGTGGGTTGTTTTGGGTGTGTGTGTGCTGGGCGGGGGTGGGTGGTGGTTGTTGTGGGTGTGTGGCTGCTGGGCGGGGGGTGGTGGTGGGTTGTTTTGGGTGTGTGTGTGCTGGGCGGGGGTGGGTGGTGGTTGTTGTGGGTGTGTGGCTGCTGGGCGGGGGGTGGTGGTGGGTTGTTACGGGTGTGTGTGTGTGCTGGGCAGGGGGAGGTGGGTTGTTGTGTGTGTGTGTGTGCTGGGCGGGGGGTGGTGGTGGGTTGTTGTGTGTGTGTGTGTGCTGGGAGGGGGCAGGTGGTGGGTTGTTGTGGGTGTGTGTGCGCTGGGCGGGGGGAGGTGGTGGGTTGTTGTGTGTGTGTGGCTGTTGGGCGGGGGGTGGTGGTGGGTTGTTGTGGGTGTGTGTGTGTGTGCTGGGCGGGGGGAGGTGGTGGTTGTGTGTGTGTGTGGCTGTTGGGCGGGGGGTGGTGGTGGGTTGTTGTGGGTGTGTGTGTGTGTGCTGGGCGGAGGGAGGTGGTGGGTTGTTTGTGTGTTGTGTGTGTGTGTGCTGGGCGGAGGGAGGTGGTGGGTTGTTTGTGTGTTGTGTGTGTGTGTGTGTGGCTGTTGGGCGGGGGGTGGTGGTGGGTGGTTGTTGTGTGTGTGTGTCTGATGGGCGGGGTGAGGTGGTGGGTTGTTGTGGGTGTGTGTGTGCTGGCCGGGGGGAGGTGGAGGTTGTTTGTGTGTGTGCTGGGCGGGGGGAGTTGGTGGGTTGTTGTGGGAGTGTGTCTGCTGGGCCGGTGGGGGAGGTGGTGGGTTGTTGTTGGTGTGTATCTGTTGTGCCGGTGGGGGAGGTGGTGGGTTGTTGTGTGTGTGTGTCTGCTGGCCGGGGGGAGGTGGTGGGTTGTTGTGGGTGTGTGTGTGCTGGGACGGGGGAGGTGGTGGGTTGTTGTGGGTGTGTGTCTGCTGGCCGGGGGGAGGTGGTGGTTATTGTGGGTGTGTGTCTGCTGGCCGGGGGGAGTTGGTGGTTGTTGTGGGTGTGTGTCTGCTGGCCGGGGGGAGGTGGTGGTTGTTGTGGGTGTGTGTCTGCTGGCCGGGGGGAGGTGGTGTGTTGTTGTGGGTGTGTGTCTGCTGGCCGGCGGGATGTGGTGGGTTGTTGTGGGTGTGTGTGTGCTGGGACGGGGGAGGTGGTGTGTTGTTGTGGGTGTGTGTCTGCTGGGACGGGGGAGGTGGTCTGTTGTTGTGGGTGTGTGTCTGCTGGGCGGGGGGAGGTGGTGGTTGTTGTGAGTGTGTGACTGCTGGGACGGGGGAGGTGGTTGTTGGTGTGTGTGTGTCTGCTGGCCGGGGGGAGGTGGTGGTTGGTGTGTGTGTGTCTGCTGGCCGGGGGGAGATGGTGGTGGTTGTTGTGTGTGTGTGTGTGCTGGGAGGGGGCAGGTGGTTGTTGTGTGTGTGTCTGCTGGGTGGGGGGAGGTGGTGGGTTGTTGTGTGTGTGTGTGCTGGGTGGGGGGAGGTGGTGGGTTGTTGTGTGTGTGTGTGCTGGGTGGGGGGAGGTGTTGGTTGTTGTGTGTGTGTGTCTGCTGGGTGGGGGATGGTGGTGGTTGTTGTAGTGTGTGCGCTGGGCGGGTGGAGGTGGTGGCTGTTGTGGGTCTGGGTGCGCTGGGCGGGGGGAGGTGGTGTTTGTTGTGTGTGTGTGTCTGCTGGTCGGGGGGAGGTGTTGGGTTTGTGTGGGTGTGTGCCTGCTGGCCGGGGGGAGGTGGTGGGTTGTTGTGGGTGTGTGCCTGCTGGCCGGGGGGAGGTGGTGGTTGTTGTGGGTTTGTGCGCTGGGCGGGGGGAGGTGGTGGGTTGTTGTGGGTTTGTGTGCTGGGAGGGGGGAGGTGGTGGGTTGTTGTGTGTGTGTGTGTGCTGGCCGTGGGGAGGTGGTGTTTGTTGTTGGTGTGTGCCTGCTGGCCGGCGGGAGGTGGTGGTTGTTGTGGGTTTGTGTGCTGGGAGGGGGGAGGTGGTGGGTTGTTGTGGGTTTGTGTGCTGGGAGGGGGGAGGTGGTGGGTTGTTGTGGGTTTGTGTGCTGGGAGGGGGGAGGTGGTGGGTTGTTGTGGGTTTGTGTGCTGGGAGGGGTGAGGTGGTGGGTTGTTGTGGGTTTGTGCGCTGGGCGGGGGGAGGTGGTGGGTTGCTGGAGCAGTTACAATTGATGCAGAAATATGGTTGAAATGTTCCAACAAAAAAGTTGAAGTAACCCGAAAACAGAGACAAGAGATAGGGCGAGCTTTCCAGTTTCCCCGAGAGGTGGAGATGGGCCATTTTCTTGAACCATTGCTGTCCCCCTGGTAAAGCACTCCTACAAACCAGTTAGGTGGGGTGTTTCAGAATTTTAAACTAGTGAGATGCAACAAATGTGAAAGTTGAATATTTCTGAATGTTACAAACATTTTTAGTTTGGTCACTAACTTACCTATCTAAAATATTCAGAAATACACATTGCTAAAATCATGTCACAATATTCATTATTCATCAAAAATTAATTGGTAAACAATTGGATCAGCGTTTCAAGGATTTATTAATGATGGTCTCTGTCTTACTTAAAGAGAATCACAGTGAAAGAAGTGGTGACACTTAATGAACAATTTAACTCAGGTTTGTCCAATTTTTTAGCGATGGGGCCTCATGCTCATTTCATCTCATCTTGCATAGGCAGCCGGTGAGAGATAATTTCAGAAAGATAAAGGCATGAAATATTTATTAGAATTAGAATTAGAACATTACAGCGCAGTACAGGCCCTTCGGCCCTCGATGTTGCGCCGACCTGTGAAACCATCTGACCTACACGATTCCATTTTCATCCACATGTCTATCCAATGACCACTTAAATGCCCTTAAAGTTGGCGAGTCTACTTCTGCTGCAGGTAGGGCGTTCCACGCCCTTACTACTCTCTGAGTAAAGAAACTACCTCTGACATCTGTCCTATATCTATCACCCCTCAACTTGAAGCTACGTCCCCACGTGTTTGCCATCACCATCCGAGGAAAAAGACTCTCACTATCCACCCTATCTAACCCTCAGATTATCTTATATGTCTCTATTAAGTCACCTCTCCTCCTCCTTCTCTCCAACGAAAACAACCTCAAGTCCCTCAGCCTTTCCTCGTAAGACCTTCCCTCCGTACCAGGCAACATCCTAGTAAATCTCGTCTGCACCCTTTCCATAGCTTCCACATCCTTCCAATAATGCGGTGACCAGAACTGCACGCAATACTCCAGGTGCGGTCTCACCAGAGTTTTGTACAGCTGCAGCATGACCTCGTGGCTCCGAAACTCGATCCCCCTACTAATAAAAGATAACACACCATATGCCTTCTTAACAGCCCTATTAACCTGGGTAGCAACCTTCAGGGATTTATGCACCTGGACACCAAGATCTCTCTGTTCATCTACACTACCAAAAATCTTCCCATTAGCCCAGTACTCTGCATTCCTGTTACTCCTTCCAAAGTGAATCACCTCACACTTTTCCGCATTAAACTCCATTTGCCATCTCTCAGCCCAGCTCTGCAGCCTATCTATGTCACTCTGTACCCTACAACATCCTTCGGCACTATCCACAACTCCACCGACCTTAGTGTCATCTGCAAATTTACTAACCCACCCTTCTACACCCTCTTCCAGGTCATTTATAAAAATGACAAACAGCAGTGGCCCCAAAACAGATCCTTGCGGTACACCACTAGTAACTAAACTCCAGGATGAACATTTGCCATCAACCACCACCCTCTGTCTTCTTTCAGCGAGCCAATTTCTGATCCAAAGCTCTAAATCACCTTCAACCCCATACTTCCGTATTTTCTGCAATAGCCTACCGTGGGGAACCTTATCAAACGCCTTACTGAAATCCATATACACCACATCCACTGCTTTGCCCTCATCTACCTGTTTGGTCACCTTCTCGAAAAACTCAATAAGGTTTGTGAGGCACGACCTACCCGTCACAAAACCGTGCTGACTATCTCTAATGAACTTATTCTTTTCAAGATGATTATAAATCCTGTCTCATAACCTTTTCCAACATTTTACCCACAACCGAAGTAAGGCTCACAGGTCTATAATTACCAGGGCTGTCTCTACTCCCCTTCTTGAACAAGGGGACAACATTTGCTATCCTCCAGTCTTCCGGCACTATTCCTGTCGACAATGACGACATAAAGATCAAGGACAAAGGCTCTGCAATCTCCTCCCCAGCTTCCCAGAGAATCCTAGGATAAATCCCATCTGGCCCAGGGGACTTATCTATTTTCACACTTTCCAAAATTGATAACACCTCCTCCTTGTGAACCTCAATCCCATCTAGCCTAGTAGCCTGAATCTTAGTATTCTCCTCAACAACATTTTCTTTCTCTACTGTAAATACTGACGCAAAATATTCATTTAACACTTCCCCTATCTCCTCTGATTCCACACACAACTTCCCACTACTATCCTTGATTGGCCCTAATCTAACTCTAGTCATTCTTTTATTCCTGATATACCTATAGAAAGCCTTAGGGTTTTCCTTGATCCTATCCGCCAATGACTTCTCGTGTCCTCTCCTTGCTCTTCTTAGCTCTCCCTTTAGATCCTTCCTGGCTAGCTTGTAGCTCTCAAGCGCCCAAACTGAGCCTTCACGTCTCATCCTAACATAAGCCGCCTTCTTCCTCTTGACAAGCGCTTCAACTTCTTTAGTAAACCACGGCTCCCTCGCTCGACAACTTCCTCCCTGCCTCACAGGTACATACTTATCAAGGACACACAGTAGCTGCTCCTTGAATAAGCTCCACATTTCGATTGTTCCCATCCCCTGCAGTTTCCTTCCCCATCCTACGCATCCTAAATCTTGCCTAATTGCATCATAATTTCCTTTCCCCCAGCTATAATTTTTGCCCTGCGGTATATACCTGTCCCTGCCCATCGCTAAGGTAAACCTAACCGAATTGTGATCACTATCACCAAAGTGCTCACCTACATCTAAATCTAACACCTGGCTGGGTTCATTTTCCAGTACCAAATCCAATGTGGCATCGCCCCTGGTTGGCCTGTCTACATACTGTGTCAGAAAACCCTCCTGCACACACTGGACAAAAACTGACCCATCTAAAGTACTCGAACTATAGTATTTCCAGTCGATATTTGGAAAGTTAAAGTCCCCCATAACAACTACCCTGTTACTCTCGCCCCTGTCGAGAATCATCTTCGCTATCCTTTCCTCTACATCTCTGGAACTATTCGATATGAATCCCTCATCTCTGAAATACATCCGCAGGCCGGATGGAAACCTTTGGCGGGCCAGATCCTGGCCCGCGGGCCGATGTTGGATAACACCTATTTATCTACTTATAAAACAATTACAGTCCTTTCTGCTGGCAGCTGTTTGCAAGTGTCAGGGCCCAAAGCAAAGCAAAGAATGTCCATCGTTCACAGAATACAACCACCAATGTCGCCAGTTAAGTATAAAAATCTAATTGCAACTGTGTGTTAATGCCTATCTGTTCACAGCTCTGGATTCCTTCAGCCTCAGGGTTTACAGCCCATACAATGTACAGGATATAAACATCTCAATGTGTTTTACAACTGACTGTAGAATTATCATACACTTTTGTGACGATAGATCTGAACTTGAATTAGTGCAGTATAGAAGCATTGAATATGATGCATTTCCAGTGTGGTTTCAGGATACCATTGACAATGCAACAATGTTACCAGCGACATCAACACAGGGATCCTTTAATTTTCCAGAAATTCCATGGAAAATAACACTGGTAAATTTCACTCACACTGTGTTAATTAGGGCCTTCACCTTCTATCCGCAGATAGTTACTTTGGCTTCCCAGCGCACCTTGTAAAACAATTAAATGTGAATTTGCACACAACAAGGTCCCACAATATCATAATCCATTGACATGATGTCGGTTTGGAACACTTTGATCAAAACAGTTCCATCGGAAAGACATCACATTCAGCAGTGCAACTGACTGGTCAACACATAAATGCTGGCCTAGCCAGCGACGCCCACATCCCATGAACGAACATAATAAAATATATACTGATTTGGAAGCTACAGAGTTTGTGAATTTGAGGATTGCAAAGATTTTCTGTAATCCAGTTGTGCAGCATAGCACCAGTACTTCACTGAACTATCAACCTGCACTTCCAAAGGCTGCTGAAACCATATCCTCCTGACTCAGAGGGGAGAGTGGAACCACTGAACCATGGCTGCTGCAGTGAAGGGTGAGGAAGATAAAGTGACCAGAGAATGTTCACAGGAGAACATTCACCAAAGGCCCCTGTCGCTGCTGCAGATTAACTGGAACTACTACATAATCTGAGAATATCCCATTGTGTGAATGGTGTACACATTGTTAAATAAAACCGCAACAGTCTATCAATGTAAAAAACCATTGGAGGTTTAGTTGGAATTCGAAAGAACATTATCCTATCAACAAACATCCCACAAAAGGAAGAGGGAGGAAAGGTAATGCATGATATTCTCGTAATTTCTGTTTTAGACCTGAAATCAGCGAAATAATGACTTTAGGACGAAGAGAGCAAATGAACAGAGGCACAGGGAGAGCAGTCATAGAGAGACACACAGATTTATACCATCAGTAACAAGTTACAAAGACTGACGGGAACTCAAAGGGTCCAAGAATAACGTCAGAAACCAGTTGTCCCAATAGTTACACTGAACCTGGACATGTGATTAATGCAAGTCTCATTTCAGAAGAGATGATGATCTCCTGGTCATTGATGCAGAGGAATATAGGAACACAGGAGGAAGTCGATCAGCACAATAAGTCTTTTCCATCATTCAATTAGAGTCATAGGGTCATTGAGTTATAGAGTTATACAGCACAGAAACAGGCCCTTCCTGTCTGTGCGGGCCATCAAGCACCTATCTATTCTAATCCCATTTTCCAGCACTCGGCCTGTAGCCTTGTCTGCTTTGACGTTTCAAGTGCTCATCTAAATACTGATTAAATATTGTGAGGGTCCTGTCTCTACCACCACTTCAGGCAGTGTGTTCCAGATTCCAACCATCCTCTGGGTGAATATTTTTTTACACTCAAATCCCCTCTAAACATCCTGCCCCTTTCCTTAAATCTATGCCCCTGGGTTATTCACCCCTCAGATAAAGGAAAAAGTTTCTTCCTATCTATCCTATCTAAGCCCCTCATAATTTTGTATACATCAGTCAGGTCCCACCTCATCCTTCTCTGCTCTTAGGAAAACTTGAGAAAACTTAAGAAGACTTGCAGGTTGATAGGTAAATTGGCCATTATAAATTGTCACTCGTATAGGTAGGTGGGAGGGAAATATATGGACAGGTGGGGATGTTTGTTGGGAATATGGGATTAGTGTAGGATTAGTATAAAATGGGTGGTTGATGTTCGGCACAGACTCGGTGGGCCGAAGGGCCTGTTTCAGTGCTGTATGTCTAATCTAATCTAATCTAAACTAAACTAAAACAACACCAGCCTATCCAATCTCGCTTTATAGCTAAAATGCTCCAGCTCAGGCAACATCCTGGTGAATCTCCTCTGCACCCTCTCCAGTGCAATCACATCCTTCCTAAAGTGTGGCAACCTGAACTTTACACAGTACTCCAGCTGTGGCTTAACTAGCATTTTATACACCTTATCTACCTGCGCTGCTGCCTTCCCTCTGACCCTCTGTACTTCCTAGGGTCCTACCATCCATTGCATATTCCCTTCCCTTGTTAGTCTGCTCAAAATGCATCACCTCACACTTCTCAGGATTAACTTCCATTTGCCACTGCTCCACCCATTTTACCAGCCTATCGATATCGTCCTCTAATTTAAGCCTTTCCTCCTCACTGTTTACGACACCACCAATTTTCATGTCATCTGTAAACTTACTGATCATACCTCCTATATTCACGTCAAATTCATTAATGTACACTACAAACAGCACAAACAGCACGATCCATGTGGTACACCACTGGTCACAGGCTGCCACTCGCAAAATCAACCCTCGACCATTACCGTCTGTCTCCTGCCACGAAGCCAATTTCGGATCCAATTTGCCAAATTGCCCTGGATCCCATGGGCTCTGACCTTCTTAACCAATCTCCTATGCAGGACCTTATCAACAGCAATTTGGTCCTGGTAAATCTGCTCTTTATCTTCACTCGGCCGTCTTCGTTCCATATGTTTTGACATTCTTACTTTAAAAGTTCTATTGTTTTCAGTCCTGAAAACATTAATTGAGCAAGCAGTACTAGACTTCAAAGAGAAGGTGTTCTGGATTTCCGCTAACCCCTGTATGAAAAATTGCTTCCTGCTTTTTCTGCTAAATGGCATAACTCGAATTTTAATAGCATTTCCCCTTGTTTTCGATTGCACGGCGCCAAGAAACAGTTTCCTTCCTGTACCATTCTTTTATCAATTTAAATACTTCAGTCATATCACACATAACTTTCTAAAAGCGAGGGAACATAAGCCAAATTTATGAAACAGGCTTCTGGATTTGACCGTTTGAGTCCTGACATCATTCTATTGAATCTACACAGACCCTGGATCCCCTCCCCGCCCTGTCCCACCACCTGTGACCCCCGGTCCACTCCCCACCCTCCCCAAATCCAATACATAGTCCCAGTAGTGCAGTGCTTATAACTGAAAGCATGAATGCAGCAGGGGTCTGACCAAGGCTCTGTACAACTGAAATAAAAACAAGAAATGCTGGAACCACTCAACAGGTCTGGCAGCATCTGTGGAAAGAGAAGCAGAGTTAACGTTTCAGGTCAGTGACCCTTCTTCATAGCTATGTGGCCTTGTCCAATCTACACTTTCTCCTTTGTTATCTCTTGCCCCACCCCCGCCTCACTTGCTTATAACCTTTGACATTTGTAATATTTGTCAGTTCCCAAGAAGGGTCACTGACCTGAAACGTTAACTCTGCTTCTCTTTCCACAGATGCTGCCAGACCTGCTGAGTGGTTCCAGCATTTCTTGTTTTTATTTCAGATTTCCAGCATCCGCAGTATTTTGCTTTTATTTTATCTGTCCAACTGAAGCAGCTCTTGTTCACTTTGTCATTCAAACACCAGTGAGATAAAGAAAAACACTACATTATCATGGTTCCCCCAAACTCTGTATCATAGCTTGCAAACAATTACCTCCAATTCTGTATCTTTTCATTGTTGGTAATAATCTCTGTGTGAACGCTTAACAAGATACTGGACAGAAACGCTTTTGGAATACGATTTGAGAATATAGGAACGGAAAACCATTGAATCATGAACTGAAGATAGTTGAAATTAAATTTACACCAGATGATAGGACATTGCATGAAGCTAACAATTGGGAGCTTTCAGCAACAAGAACTATTTATATCGCGTCTTCGAGGTAATTAAACGTCCGAAGGTGCTTCACAGGAGTACTATAAAGCAACGATGATACAGAAACACAGACAGAGATAGTAAGTCAGATGACAAAAAGGCTTGGTAAAAGCTGTAGGCTTTAAAGAGTTTCTGAAAGGAGAACAGCGGGGGAGAGAGGCAGAAAGTGTCGGGAGGTTATACCAGGGTGGAGGAAGGGTCTTTCGCTGAATATTTTAACTACACGATGATCTCAATGAACATATCACACAGGTAAAGTGGCGGAATGGGATAATGTAATACGCAATTAAACTCTGACCTTGAATGAGAAACAGCAAAATAAACACGTCAGAAGAAACAAAACTACATTAGAACACGGACCAAGAGCGCTAAGATAATTAAATCATTAAATAGGCTCAGCAGAATGTCAAGAATAAAACCTCGAACTGTATCGTTGATATTTTCATTTGCTGTCAATGTGAAACTGTAATTGACATGACAATTGTGAAACGGAAGGGTTGTGAAGAAACTCATGACAGTATTGAAGGAAACTGATCTCCCTTGCAATGTTTGTATTTTTTGGTGCTGTTTGAAACTGTTTGACAATGTAATTTTTGCAGATTTTTATGAATAAAGTATATTTTGGAAATTAAAAAAAAATTTCAAGAATAAAAGCCGGAGCATTGGAGTTTAATGTCGGTCGTATTTCTTCAAAAATAAATCTGGAAGGGTTCAGTGTCCTCTGGAGGTGGGGACTCGTTCCACTGATTGTGAGATTTTACTTTCACAACTCAAGTGGGGAATTTGAGTCCGTGGTACAGTAAGGGTTAAACTGCACCATTTTCACACACTGGGATCTGTCACATTAAACTGTAAATGTGAGGGAGAAGAAAGTAACAGCGACATAGATTACAGGGCGATATAATGGAAGTGTTTAAAGTTATGGAAGAGTGGGAGAAGGTGGATGGAAGAACATTGTTTCGAAACAATGAGACGGTGAAGAAGGAGGCAGCAGAGTTGAAAGATTAAATGGAAGATATTTGGAACAGAAAACAGGAGAAATGTCTTCACAAAGAGAGTTGGGAAACGGTGCAGTTCAGTTCCAGGATTAGGGGTTGAGGCAGAAACTATATCCAGATACAGAGTAGATTGAACAGGTGGATGGAGGAAGAGGTGGTGAAGGTTTCGGGGGACAGGGTGTGGAAATCTGATTAGGATATCTTCTATGTACAAGAATCTGGAGTTAAATTACATGGTATTTGAGAGGACCAGTGATTTGACTGGGTGGACGGACATGCTCAGAGTGCAGCGTTTTTGTATCAACCTGAAGCATGAGATTGGTCAAATCCGGATGGTGAAAGCTGAAACGAGTTTCTCAACTGGGGCAACGCAGGACTGTTTCACAGAGTCCCGCTGCAGTGTTTAAATCACTCTTTCACTGCATTGAATTCCCTGCCCCACCTGCAGGAAGGTCTGGGACAGAAACCAGCTGCCTCCCACCGGCTGAAGGGATCAGAATACCCGCTCGGTGGGAGAAGAGGTAACTGAGAACAGGCTGGTAACCGGACAGGAGAGGAGATCAGAGGGAGAGTCTGTGTTCCTTCACGGAGAACAAATCCACACTTGGAGTGGATTGTGATCATCAGGAATAAGATCCAACACATTGTGGAAACAGACCGAGAACAGTGAGAATATCTGAATAATGGGACTGAACAAATCCCGGTGCTGACTGTCCGTACTCACATGTATATATCTGTCAGCAGATCTGTCCTCAGCAGAAATCAGAGGGGGAGAAACTGGGGCATTTTATAAAGCAGTGAAGGAAGAGTAAAAGTTATTGCTTGTCAGATATTACTGACTGTTACTGGAATGAAGGAGAGGAGAGTGAGTCTGTTGGGCAATGGAAAAATTAAACTGAAATAGTCCGTTTTATCACACACTGAACTGATTCTCAGTTCAGACGGAACCAGTTTGAAGATGTTAAATGAAGAAAATAAGCTGCAGGCTTTGATAGAGATTTAAAAGAACATTTTAACGTCAACAAATAATCTGTCAATGAGTAGAGGGAGTGGAAAATACAAAGAATGTGGTTCTGCTTTTGGATTGGCGTGAGAGAAAAAAAGTGAAAAGGAACAGTTCCCGAGATAAGAGCAGGAATACAGTTAACCTCTACTTTATACATTTAGTGACTGAATATAATCACTTACCTGGGATTCCAACTGCTGCTATAATCGGATAGTAAATCATTACTGTCTGTAACATTGGTGGTAACATTTTAAATGGATAAAAGCTCAATGGAACTCTCATTCTGTCTGAGAAGTGATGGTGACTCTTGCGGCTGGACACGGAACTCCAACTAACTGTGGGATGAGAGATTAAGAGAAATCCCATATTTATTATTGAGAGACACCTCCCGTGAGATCCTGAAGCAGGGGAGCATTGACATTATTTCCAGTCATTTGAACAAGCAGCCAACACCCTTCAATGTAATAAAAGCAAAATACTGCGGATTTGGGCTGCTCTCGTTATACTGGCAAATAGACATTGTAATTGTTTTTGTTTAAAGAAACAGGCCAGAATCGGAATTACATTTTCTTCACATTTCTATCTAACAACACACTGAATGCCCGGCCCTGACTGCATCACTTCTGTGCGTTAAACAAAAGCAGCTTTGGTTTCTGTTGTTATGTGAATCGGTTCATCTTTGTCGATGCACCCACCATGTGAATTCTCAAACTGATTTTAAGGTTTTACACCAGCTCGGCGATGGAAACTTATCCGTATTTTCAAGCGGGTAGAGGAGCCGTAACTGAATTAGAAAGTTATGTGTTCTGACTGTGAACAGTTCTGGCTTTGCACTAACTCATGAAATACAATAAATTTAAAATATCAGATAGAAATAGATTATCATGAACACTGGCTTGGGAAATCCAGTTTCACTGATATTTACATTCTGTGAAGGTTGCAGCTGATGTTAAAAGAGATCCCGTTCCGTTCGAAGAAGCTATAGGGAGTTGTACAATACTGAAATAGGGTCTGACACATTTGAAGGAAAATCTCTTTGAAAATCTACATCCCCCCGGATTCTCTTTCCGGTGGTGGGGATTCGACTTTCTGCTCAGTTTATTAGTTTCTATTGTTGTCCAATCCAGTTAGTTTTACTTTGAACTTTCTGGTGAAGTAATAGAAGATGAAGACTTGTAACATGAGCACATTAAGACCATTAGCAGGTCATTCAGCCTCTCAGTCCTGCTCCGCCATTCAGCCTCTCAGTCCTGCTCCGCCATTCAATTAGATCATTGTGATCTGCAGTTCAGCTCCATTCCCCTCTGCCCCCTCCCCGCCCCCACCTTTGCTCCATATCGTTTGCTACCTACAGCTTAAAAAAAAAATCACTGCCCTGAAAAGCTACAAATGAACCCGCAGCATTCACAGCTTTTTGACAAGAGGGTTTTAAATTTTAGCTCCCTTCGTGTCAAAAAGTGCTTCCTGATATCACTTTTGAAGGACGTCACTCGCATTGAACATTCATTGCACAGAATTATATAGAATTTCCAGCACAGAAGCAGACCACTCGGCCCATCTGGTCTATGTTTATCCTCTACAGGAGCTTCCTCTCACCTCTCTTTATCTAACACTATCACTATGACCTTCTATTACTATTACACACATTTCATCTGAAAAAAATGAGCTTCCTTTTAAATACATCGATGATATTTGCCTCAACTGCTCCTTTTGATGTGAAATCCACAATATGTTCCATTGTGCTTTATTCTTCTAGCAGAGGAAAGAGTTCTCTGTATCTACCCTATAGAAACATTTAACATTTGTATTCACTTCTCAATGAGCAGCCCTCAATCTCTTCCACTGAAGGAAATATAAACCATATGTTTTCCACCTCTTCTCATAATCTAACCCGTTTTAACCCGGTATCATTCTGTTGAATCTGTGCTTCATCCACGACAAGGTTATTATATCCTTCCTGAACATTGATTCCCAGAACTATAAGCAGTGTTCCTGATTGGTTCTGAACAAGTCTGTCTATAAATGAAGAACTGGATAATTGCATTTGTATTCCAGCCAGCATTCTGTTGGCCATTTTGATAACCTTTTTATATTTGTTTTTAATGATTTTTGCATTTGGACTCCCAAATCTTTCTGTTGTCTGCAGCCTGAGGCTGACCCAGATTTTTATTCTTTGTGCATGGGGTGTAGGCGTTACAGACAAGGACAGCATTTGTTCCCATCCCTAATTACCCTGAACAATCTGAAGTCCATCCATTTTAGCTATAGGACTGTTAGGAAGGCATTTGACCCAACGGCAGTGAAGGAACAGCGATATATTTCTAAGTCTGGATGGTGTGTGACTTGGAGTGGGAAGGCAGGTGGTGTTCCCATGTATTGGGGTGAACGCTGTGGGTTTGGAATGTGCTGTTGAAGGAACCTTCATGAGTTTCTACAGTGTATCCGGTAGATAGTATACACTGCAGCCACTGTGCACCAGTGATGGAAGGAGTGATTGATAAAGTTTGTGGATGGAGTGTTGATCAAGCGGGCTGCTTTGTATTGGATGGTGTTGTAGGTAGATTTGGGTAGTTAAATTTTAGCTTAACTTGACCATTTTTATATTGTATCCATTGCAATGAATAACAAGGTCAAGGAAGCCGTTTTAATACTAACAAGTGACCAAAGTGACGAAATACAGAGCGAGTATATACCAATGAGAGGAAGAAGCTCCACTTCACAGAAAAAACGGCCATGGACAACTAAAGAGATTTGGGATAGCATCAAGCAAAAAGAAATGGCTTACAGAAATGCAAAACGCAGCACAGATCCCCGGCCGAATGGGATCGACACAAAGACCAGGAAAAGGTCACAAAGCAGCTTATAAGAGCTACTAAAAGAAATTATGAAAGGAAACTTACAAGGAACATCAAAATCAATAAGAAGAAATGTTATAGTTACATAAAGGGAAAACGGGTGGGCAAGAGCAATGTAGACCCACTAAAAGCTGAAACTGGACATATTGTCATGGATAATGGGGAAATGGCAGACATGGTGAACAACTACTTTGCCTCAGTATTTACAGTTGAAAAGGAGGATAACTTGCTGGAAGTCCCGAAAAAATTAATAGCCGCTAGGGGACAGGGACTTAATACAATTAATGTAAGTAAATCATCAGTAACAAGGAAATTAATGGAACTAAAGAGTGAGAAATCCTCAGGACCTGATGGTTTCCATCCGAGGGTGTTAAAGTAAGTAAGGCGAGCACATTGTAGATGCCCTAACTATAGTCTTTCAGAGTTCCCTAGATTCAGGAGTGGTCCCTCTGGATTGGAAAGTTGCACATGTCACTTCACTTTTTAAGAAGGGTGAAAGGGGGATCCAAGGAAATTACAGACCAGTTTGCCTGACATCTGTGGTGGGCAAGTTGCTGGAGTCTATAATCAAGGTTAGGGTGACTGAACACCGAGAAAAATTTCAGTCAATTAGGGACAGCCAGCATGGATTCATGACGGGAAGGTCATGCCTGACAAATGTCATTGTATTTTTTTGAAGAGGTGACAGGGGAGTGTCCATGGATGTTATTTATATGGACTTCCAGAAGGCATTTGATAAAGTCTCACATAAGAGACTGTTAACTAAGGTAGAAGCCCATGGAGTTGAGGGCAAATTATTGACATGGTTAGAAAGTTGGTTGAGTGGTAGACGACAGAGAGTGGGGATAATGGGTAAGTACTCCGATTGGCAGGATGTAACTAGTGGTGTCCCGCAGGGATCTGTGTTGGGGCCTCAATTATTCACATTATTTATTAACGACTTGGATGATGGCATAGTAAGTCATATATCTAAATTTGCAGATGATACAAAGTTAGGCGGCATTGTAGACAGTCTAGATGATAGCATAAAATTGCAGAGAGATATTGACAGACTAGGTGAGTGGGCAAAACTGTGGCAGATGGATTTCAATGCGGGCAAGTGTGAGGTTATCCATTTTGGACCAAAAAAGGATAGAGCAGGGTACTTTCTAAATGGGAAGAGGTTAAGTACAGTGGATGTCCAAAGAGACTTGGGGGTTCAGGTGCATCGATCATTAAAATACCACGAACAAGTGCAGAAAATAATCAAAAAGGCTAATGGAATGCTAGCCTTTATATCCAGAAGATTGGAGTATAAAGACACAGAGGTTATGCTGCAGCTGTACAAAACCCTGCTTAGACCCCACTTGGAGTACTGAGAGCAGTTCTGGGCACCACACCTTAGGAAGGATATATTGGCCTTGGAGAGAGTGCAACGTCGGTTTACAAGAATGATACCTGGACTACAGGGGTTAAGTTACGAGGAGAGATTACACATATTATGCCTGTTTTCACTAGAATTTAGAAGGTTAAGTGGTGATCTGATTGAAGTCTTCAAGATATTAACAGGAAAAGACAGGCTCGATAAAGATAAACTATTTTCACTGGTTCGTGATTCTAAAACTAGGGGGCATAGTCTAAAAATTAGGACCAGACCATTCAGCAGAGATATTCGGAAGCACTTCTTCATGCAAAGGGTGGTAGAGGTTTGGAACTCGCTCCCACAAACAGCAGTTGAAGCGAGAACAGTTGTCAATTTTAAATCTGAGATAGATAGATTTTTGTTAAGAAAAGATATTAAGGGATATGGGCCAAAGTCAGTTATATGGAGTTAGGCCGTGGATCAGCCAAGATCTCATTGAATGGCGGGACAGGCTAGAGGGGCTGAATGGCCTACTCCTATTCCTGTCTTCCCATGTTCCGATGTTGCTAAGAAGCCATTTTGTATTCTGTGTTCACTGATGACGAGTTACCCATCAGGAAAACAGATGATTGTAAAAGTAATGAACTTCGATTTAGTTATAATTAATGAATCAATAATCATTTTAGATAGAATGGGTTTTCATTTAAAGCTTATTAAATTTACTTACTGTAATTTTCTGTTTCTGTGTCAGTGCAGTTTCAGCCAAAAGTGATTAAACATTGGACTTTTCTAGGATCCTGATAAAACCCAAGAGATGGTACATCGTGACTTTCAAGAGATTGGCTTCAATGAATGGAGAAGTGTTAGAGATCAGATTTGGAGACAGTTTGAAACCAGTCCATTGGAATCGAATGAACACAGGTGGCCGTCAGTGGAAGACATCATTAAAAACCAATTAAGTTTACCTAGCAACAACTAGAACCAATTATTGTTTTACAAGAGTCTGACTGAGGTGGTGTGATGGTCATCCAGGGGTTAAAAACAGGGGTCTTGCAACATTTTGTCAGGCAGGGACACTGGAAGAGCTCGGAGGTAAAGGCACAGACCATCAGCCACGTTCTCCACCTGAGGAGATATCTGGATCAAAGAAAGAGAACCGCCTCACTCTGTAACCAAGTTCACCTGCTGGAGCTGGAAAGTTATATTCCCAAGTCTGTTAAATCTAATTTTACTTTCAATTGTTAAATATTGTTTTACTCTCAATATGAACATTCTGGATTTATTAATCAAATATCCTCTTGTCTGAATTGGTTAATTTCGTGCCTGAAGTGATTGTCCGCAACAGAGATTTCAGACTTTCAGGGGCGACCATGGCAGGACTAGAATAAACAGGAGAACTCTATTAATAAAGAATAATGCAGTCTCATCAAGGAGAGTACTACAGAAGGAAGGAAGAAGGTGTATTTTAGGGAAGTGATCACCTTTATTGAAGGACGAGTGGAAAATAAGAAGTTGAGGGCAGGAAAACTCCGGGCCATCAGGCATTTGGAATGTACTTTGGTGCCGCGGAAGATGACAAGATTATCAGGAGAAAGAATCGAAAGATCCAGGAGTTACAGCAGCTGCTGGAAAAACAGAGAGAGCAAAATGGTCAGGTGTTAGAGGCCTTAAGTATCCAAATGGATCAACAGGTGTTAAGTCTGTAGACCCGTATTCGCGACCGAGCAAGAGATACCGACAGAACGGCTGATATGCTACAACAGCAGAACTATTCAACTGTGACTGCTGGGGCAGTGGATGTTGAAGCACAACATCTAAGACAGGGACTTGCCGAGTGCAAGGCAGAAAATGAAAAGCTTCAGTTAGACCCAGGGGACGCTGGAGGTGTCCTTAGAGAATACATTAACCAGTGAGAGCTGGAGGTAGATTATACTCAGTGTCAGTTATGGATTTGTGAACTAGATTGACAGTTAGGTAGACAGCGGGCTGTGGTCACTGCCGTTACCAGGGGAAGTGAGATACCTGATATATGACAGTATGACCCAGAGGCGTGTGTGTCTGACTGGGAATGGCCAGATCCGCAACCACCCGCAGGGATGACCTGTCCCCTACTGATAGGAAGAAGGAGCAATCCTGTGGTACCTTTATATGCAGCTCCTCTGGAATATACTTCTGTCAAATACTGCGTTAAGAATGTCGAGGTTGCAGGACTTGTCCAACCACCCCTTATACTGAGAGACTGTTGAAGTCATTTCAATGCACCCAGTTACCGAGGTTCACCATTTCTGTCGTACCCTCCGAGCATGGTAGTTCATCAGACAACACACAGTAACATCCTTCTTTATGAACTGAGTAGTCCCGTGTCCCGCTTCCCCTTCCAACTGAAGAGAAAGTAGAATCATTTCTGTCACTGCAGTATCAAAGAAGACAGTGAAATATCCAAACGGTGATGTGGGACATGAGGAGGAGCAATCCGTTCCGCTCATCACCTCTGAGATACAAGCGTGAGAGAGAGCAAATGTCATGGTACAAGCGTGAGAGAGAGCAAATGTCATGGTGCAAGTGTAAGAGAGCGCAAATGTCATGGTGCAAGCGTTAGAGAGAGCAAATGTCATGGTGCAAGTGTAAGGGAGAGCAAATGTCATGGTGCAAGCTTAAGTAGAGCAAATGTCATGGTGCAAGCGCAAGGGAGAGCAAATGTCATAGTGCAAGCTTAAGAGAGAGCAAATGTCATGGTGCAAGTGCAAGAGAGAGCAAATGTCATGGTGCAAGCATAAGAGAGAGCAAATGTCATGGTGCAAGCGTAAGAGAGAGCAAATGTCATGCTGCAAGCGCAAGAGAGAGCAAATGTCGTGGTGCAAATGTAAGAGAGAGCAAATGTCATGGTACAAGTGTAAGAGAGAGCAAATGTCATGGTGCAAGCGTAAGAGAGAGCAAATGTCATGGTGCAAGCGTAAGAGAGAGCAAATGTCATGGTCGAAGTGTAAGAGAGAGAAAATGTCATGGTGCAAGCGTAAGAGAGAGCAAATGTCATGGTGCAAGCGCAAGAGAGAGCAAATGTCATGGTGCAAATGTAAGAGAGAGCAAATGTCATGGTACAAGTGTAAGAGAGAGCAAATGTCATGGTGCAAGCGTAAGAGAGAGCAAATGTCATGGTGCAAGTGTAAGAGAGAGCAAATGTCATGGTGCAAGCGTAAGAGAGAGCAAATGTCATGGTGCAAGTGTAAGAGAGAGCAAATGTCATGGTGCAAGCGTAAGAGAGAGCAAATGTCATGGTCTAAGTGTAAGAGAGAGCAAATGTCATGGTCTAAGTGTAAGAGAGAGAAAATGTCATGGTACAAGTGTAAGGGAGAGCAAATGTCATGGTACAAGTGTAAGAGAGAGAAAATGTCATGGTACAAGTGTAAGAGAGTTGGGAACAGTACAAGATGGAGATGATCCCTTGAGGTAAATAGGCGCTGGCAGATTTTAGACGGGGTGATTCAGAATTCGAGGATTTGGACCTTAGGCGAATTCCTTTCTCTGCCTGTCCAAGGGTTCTAAAGGATAATGCAGGCCCAGATGTTTATAATTCATGGACCAATGCGGAAATGGTAGATCACATTTTATGCGTCCTCGGGATTATGGGAGTAAATATAACTGAAAAGATACATCAGACTCAGCAACGCCCAGATGAGTCAGCTCGCACCTTCTCCAACTGATTATATTCTTTGAACAAACATTCCCAACATTGTCGCCCCTCGAACCATCCACGGAGAGAAAAATCAGATCAGTTTCAAAAATATGTTTTTGAAGCAACTCCATCCAATGGTTCGGAGCACTCTGGCAATTTTGACCAAAGCGACCAATCCATGACACCAAGGCGAAGCCAATACCATCAAGGTATGGGTGTCCATTAAAGATTCCCTGGCTGCACAATCAAAGGAGCCCCCTAAGGCCAAGAAACCCGCTGCTGCAGTGGAGGCTCTGAAGCAGGTTCCCCACTCACACTTTCCAAACGTCCCAGCAGCGGAAAGGCCGAAGTAACCCGAACACCCACGTGCTCCAAGAGGGGTTAATGGATCCTGTTTCCATTCTGGAAGAACGGGACACATGGCACGAGTCTGTAAAAATCCATGCAAATTTCCCGTAAAGGAGCAAAAGGGACATTCTCCCAATTTAGATCAGGAGATAAAACAGATGTTAGGGAAAAGAGCTATCACAGATGATGTTCTTTATTGGAGACCAATATTCCATTCTGCAGTCGGCAAATACTGTCTGACCAAGTGCACCTGTTGCGGAGAGACACCAATGAAGCGGGTCTGCCCGCTTCGGCTGGTTGGATGTGGGGTTGCAGCGTGATTGTGATTGGGGACCACTCATTTCTGTTACTTTTGAGGGGGACCAGTAACAGACTGTATTAATTGATACGAGCTCCGTCATCACGATCATCCACACCCCACACCCTGAATACTATACAGCAGTGGGAAAGGGTCCTCATCACTGACAGGTTTTACAGGGAATGATACTCTGGTGTTTCCTGGAAAGGCTTCTGAACTCCGGTTGGGAGGCTTTACCTGCACTTTGCCATCACCAGTATATCTGACCATACCGGCAGGAAAGGGGAATAGTGGGAACTGATGTGTTAAATCAGTACGGAGCAATTATTGATTATAACCGTAATTGTATGTGTCACGGATCAGGAAGTAAAAATGTCATGGTAATCTCAGATGTTCAATATGTCGATGCAGTCAAAAAGGCGTGTGTGTATGAACCTCCTAGGCTTGATAATATTCAGATAGATCAGCTGATTCAAAGACATCTCGTTGCTTTTACAACCAGCAAACATGACGGTGGACGGATTGAAAGAGAGGAGTCCATCAACAGACCTCCTTACCCAATAATCAAACAATACTAGATCTCCATAGAAAGTCACTCCTGTATCAGAGAAATGATCCAGTCCCTCATTAATCAGGTCATTGTGAGGCCAGGTATTTTCACAGCGAGCTCACCAATTTGACCCGTAAAGAAAACTGATGGCAGTTGTAGATTAACTATCGACTCAAATCCGTAATCCCAGTCTGTTCCCCTGTTGTGTGAGAAATTCCCACTCTTCTATAGAAAATACCAGTTGGTTCGAAGTATTTCTGCACATTAGACATTTCTAATGGGTTTTGGATCATCCCCATTAAAAAGGATTAGTATCGGGGAACAAAGTTGCAATTGGACTTATCTGAAACAGGGATTCCACAATGGCCACACAATTGTTCAGAAACGATTGGCAGCAGCCCTGAAAGATTTTCTTTTCCAGACCAGAGTTCCTGTTGCAGTATGTAGACGATTTGCTGCTAGTAACCAAGACTGTGGACGGGCCTTTGTCATCGCTAGACCAACTGTTAACAATTTTGACTAAGGCGATTCTCAAAGTCAATCAGCTTCAGCTCAGTTATTTAAAGAACGAGTTACATTATTTGGAGTTTGAATCTGTTTGGAGGGAATTGGCCGACATGCCAACAAATTAGAAATCATCCCGAGACTGCCGCTGCCTCAATCTTAAACCGTACTTCAATCGTTTTGAGGTTTGGTTAGCTATCAGTGAAACTATATTCCTGACTTTCCCGAGATAGCAAAGCCGCTGTATGAACTTCTGATATCCAGTCTGACTAGACAGAGTGCCACACTGAAGACAAAACAAAACTTCAAATGGTAGTTATGCAAGCTCTGAGTTAAATCATGCCTGACCCCACTCAACCATTCCAAATAGAGGTCAAAAAGTCCATCTGTTGTGCTTTGTCAGAAATACGCAGGACGACTGCAGCAATTGCATTTTCGGGAGGGATCCTGAAAGAGGTTCAAACTATGTATTCTGCGTGTGAACGTCACTTGCTGGCCACGTTTTGGGTCATCCACCACTTTACATACACCACAGTTTTGCAACAGATCATTTTAAACTCACCACACACAACAATGAATTAACTAATGATGGCAGGAGACTCATTCGTTTCAATTCAGCGATTAAGCCAGTGGACTTTCAAATAACTGAACTGAGATTTTGATATTTCATAAGTGTCATTTTTGTTCCCATCCTGTCATGAAAAATACCATCGACAGCACCCTGGATGTATATTGATGGTTCCTCCGACCACTTGCAAGATTCACCCCATTAATAGTTAAACTTGATAAAGACACCAGTTCAGCCTCAAAGAACTAAGAACAAAGAACAAAGACAATTACAGCACAGGAACAGGCCCTTCGGCCCTCCAAGCCTGCGCCGATCCAGATCCTCTATCTAAACATGTCGCCTATTTTCTAAGGGTCTGTATCTCTTTGCTTTCTGCCCATTCATGTATCTGTCTAGATACATCTTAAAAGACGCTATCATGCCCGCGTCTACCACCTCCACTGACAACGCGTTCTGGCACCCACCACCCTCTGCATAAAGAACTTTCCATGCATATCCCCCCTAAACTTTTCCCCTCTCACTTTGAACTCGTGACCCCAAGTGATTGAATCCCCCACTCTGGGAAAAAGCTTCTTGCTATCCACCCGGTCTATACCTCTCATGATTTTATACACCTCAATCAGGTCCCCCTCAACCTCCGTCTTTCTAATGAAAATAATCCTAATCTACATAACCTCTCTTCATAGCTAGCTCCCTCCATACCAGGCAACATCCTGGTGAACCTCCTCTGCACCCTCTCCAAAGCATCTACATCCTTTTGGTAATGTGGCGACCAGAACTACACGCAGTATTCCAAATGTGGCCGAACCAAAGTTTTATACAACTGTAACATGACCTGCCAATTCTTGTACTCAATACCCCGTCCGATGAAGGAAAGCCTGCCGTATGCCTTCTTGACCACTCTATTGACCTGCGTTGCCACCTTCAGGGAACAATGGACCTGAACACCCAAATCTCTCTGTACATCAATTTTCCCCAGGACTTTTCCATTTACTGTATAGTTCAATCTTGAATTGGATCTTCCAAAATGCATCACCTCGCATTTGCCCTGATTGAACTCCATCTGCCATTTCTCTGCCCAACTCTCCAATCTATCTACAGTCTGCTGTATTCCCTGACAGTCCCCTTCACTATCTGCTACTCCACCAATCTTAGTGTCGTCTGAAAACTTGCTAAACAGACCACCTATACTTTCCTCCAAATCATTTATGTACATCACAAACAACAGTGGTCCCAGCACGGATCCCTGTGGAACACCACTGGTCACACATCTCCAATTTGAGAAACTCCCTTCCACTGCTACTCTCTGTCTCCTGTTGCCCAGCCAGTTCTTTATCCATCTAGCTGGTACACCCTGGACCCCATGCGACTTCACTTTCTCCATCAGCCTACCATGGGGAACCTTATCAAACGCATTACTGAAGTCCATGTATATGACATCTACAGCCCTTCCCTCATCAATCAACTTTGTCACTTCCTCAAAGAATTCTATTAAGTTGGTAAGACATGACCTTCCCTGCACAAAACCATGTTGCCTATCACGGATAAGCCCATTTTCTTCCAAATGGAAATAGACCCTATCCCTCAGTATCTTCTCCAGCAGCTTCCCTACCACAGACGTCAGGCTCACCAGTCGAGAATTACCTGGATTATCCCTGCTACCCTTCTTAAACAAGGGGACAACATTAGCAATTCTCCAGTCCTCCAGAACCTCACCCGTGTTTAAGGATGCTGCAAAGATATCTGTTAAGGCCCCAGCTATTTCCTCTCTCGCTTCCCTCAGTAACCTGGGATAGATCCCATCCGGATCTGGGGACTTGTCCACCTTAATGCCTTTTAGAATAGTCAGCACTTCCTCCCTCCTTATGCTGACTTGACCAAGAGTAATCAGGCATCTATCCCTAACCTCAACATCCGTCATGTCCCTCTCCTTGGTGAATACCGATGCAAAGTACTCGTTTAGAATCTCACCCATTTTCTCTGACTCCACGCATAACTTTCCTCCTTTGTCCTTGAGTGGGCCAATCCTTTCTCTAGTTACCCTCTTGCTCCTTATAAATGAATAAAAGGCTTTGGGATTTTCCTTTACCCTGTTTGCGAAAGATATTTCATGACCCCTTTTAGCCCTCTTAATTCCTTGTTTCAGAATGGTCCTCCATTCCCGATATTCTTCCAAAGCTTCGTCTTTCTTCAGCCTTATGAATGCTTCCTTTTTCCTCTTAGCTAGTCTCACAATTTCACCTGTCATCCATGGTTCCCCAATCTTGCCATTTCTATCCCTCATTTTCACAGGAACATGTCTCTCCTGCGCGCTAATCAACTTCTCTTTAAAAGCCTCCCACATATCACATGTGGATTTACCTTCAAACAGCTGCTCCCAATCTACATTCCCCAGCTCCTGCCGAATTTTGGTATAGTTGGCCTTCCCCCAATTTAGCACTCTTCCTTTAGGACCACTCTCGTCTTTGTCCATGAGTATTCTAAAATTTACGGAATTGTGATCACTATTCCCAAAGTAATCCCCTACTGAAACTTCAACCACCTGGCTGGGCTCATTCCCCAACACCAGGTCCAGTATGGCCCCTTCCCGAGTTGGACTATTTACATACTGCTCTAGAAAACCCTCCTGGATGCTCCTTACAAATTCTGCTCCATCTAGACCTCTAACACTCAGTGATTCCCAGTCAATGTTGGGAAAATTAAAATCTCCTATCACCACCACCCTGTTGCTCCTACATCTTTCCATAATCTGTTTACATATTTGTACCTCTATCTCACGCTGGCTGTTGGGAGGCCTGTAGTACAGCCCTAACATTGTTACCGCACCCTTCCTATTTCTGAGTTCTGCCCATATTGCCTCACTGCTCGAGTCCTCCATAGTGCCCTCCTTCAGCACAGCTGTGATGTCCTCTTTGACCAGTAATGCAACGCCTCCACCTCTTTAACCTCCCTCTCTATCCCGCCTGAAGCATCGATATCCTGGGATATTTATTTGCCAATCATGCCCTTCCCTCAACCAAGTCTCAGTAATAGCAATAACATCATACTCCCATGTACTAATCCAAGTCCTAAATTCATCTGCCTTACCTACTACACTTCTTGCATTAAAACAAATGCACCTCAGACCACCAGTCTCTTTGCGTTCATCATCTGCTCCCTGCCTGCTCTTCCCCTTAGTCACACTGACTTCATTATCTGGTTCCTTACACGCTTTAGTTACTACCTCCTTACTGTCCACTGACCTCCTCATTTGGTTCCCATCCCCCTGCCACATTAGTTTAAACCCTCCCCAACAGCATTAGCAAAAGCACCGCAAGGACATTGGTTCCAGTCTGGCCCAGGTGTCGACTGTCCAATTTGTAATAGTCCCACCTCCCCCAGAAGCGGTCCCAATGTCCCAAAAATCTGAACCCCTCCCTCCTGCACCATCTCTCAAGCCACACATTCATCCTGACTATTCTTTCATTTCTACTCTGACTAGCACGTGGCACTGGTCGCAATCCTGAGATTACTACCTCTGAGGTCCTACTTTTTAACTTGGCTCCTAACTCCCTAAATTCTGCTTGTAGGACCTCATCCCGTTTTTTACCTATATCATTGGTGCCTATGTGCACAATGACAACTAGCTGTTCACCCTCCCCCTTCAGAATGTTCTGCAGCCAATCTGAGACATCCTTGACCCGTGCACCTGGGAGGCAACATACCATTCGGGAGTCTTGTTTTCGACCACAGAACCGCCTATCTACTCCCCTTACAATCGAATCCCCTATGACTATAGCCCTTCCACTCTTTTTCCCGCCCTTCCGAAAAGCAGAGCCAGCCACGGTGCCATGAACCTGGCTACTGCTGCCTTCCCCTGGTGAGCCATCTCCCCCAACAGTATCCAAAACGGTATACCTGTTTTGGAGAGAGATTGACCGCAGGGGACAGCTGCGCTGCCTTCCTGCTCTTTCTCTGCCTTTTGGTCACCCATTCCCTTTCTCCCTCAGCAATCCTAATCTGCGGTGTGACCAATTCACTAAACGTGCTATCCACGACCTCCTCAGCATCGCGGATGCTCCAAAGTGAGTCCATCCGCAGCTCCAGAGCTGTCATGTGGTCTAACAAGAGCTGCAGCTGGACACAATTCCCGCACGTGAAGGAGTCGGGGACATCAGCCGTGTCCCTGAGCTCCCACATTGAGCAAGAGGAGCAGAACACGGGCCTGAGATCTCCTACCATTTTTAATCTTAAGCTTAACTTAGTCTTAACTTAGATAAATGAAAAAGGAATGAAAAGTTTTTACCAATCACACAATAAAAAAATAAAAGAAATAGAAAAAGCATTATCTCATCTACACACCACCGAGTCCTTTTTTTTGGTTTGAGGAGGAGGGCGGGAGGGAGACACTACAGGTGTAATGTCTCGGGTTCAGCCGCTGCCCAAATATATAGGACTTACTTACCCAGCTGCCACCTCGCTCTCACTGTCGCTGCTGCAAAAAGAAACTGCCGAAACAAAAAGGTAAGTTTATATAAGTTGGAACTTACTTACCCAGCTGCCACCTCGCTCTCACTGTCGCTGCTGCAAAAAGAGTTTATGGGTGCCACACTTTCGTTAAGATGTGAAAGCTTTGGCGACAGAAAAGATTCAAGAGAATGCTTCAAGGGGTGAGGAACATCAGTTACGAAGGTAAATTGGAGAAGTATTTTTTCTTTGTTCGTTGGATGTGGGCATCGCTGGTTGGGTCAGCATTTATTGCCCATCCCTAAATGCCCTTGAGAAGGTGGTGGTGAGCTGCATTCTTAAACCACTGTAGTCCTTGGGTGTAGGTGCACCCATAGTGTTGTTAGGAAGGGAATTCCAGGATTTTGACCTAACAACAATGAAGGGTTGGTGACATAGTTCCAAGTCCAGATGGTGTGTGTCTTGGAGGGGAACTTACAGGTGGTGGTATTCCCATGCATCTGCTGACCTTGCGTTTCTAGGTGGTAAAGATCGCAAGTTTGGAAGGTGCTGTTGAAGGAACCTCGGTGAGTTGCTGCAGTGCATCTTGTAGGTGGTACAGACTGCTGCCACTGTGCATGGGTAGTGAAGGGAGTGAATGTTAAAGGTGGTGGATGAGTTGCCAATCAAGCGGGTTGCTTTGCCCCGGATAGTTTCGAGCTTCTTGAGCACCCATCCAGGAAAGTGCAGATTATTCTATCACCATCCTGACGTGTACCTTGTAGATGGTGGACAGGCATTGGGGAAAGAGGAGTTGAGTTACTTGCCACGTAATTTCCAGCCTCTAACCTGCTATTGTCACCACGGTATTTATATGACTGGTCCAGTGAAATTTCTGGTCAATCGTAAACCCCCAGGATATTGATGGTGGGGGATTCAGCGATGGCAATGACATTGAATATCAAAGGGAATTGGTTACGTTCACTCTTATTGGTGATGGTCGTTGCATGGGCAATTGTTTGGCGTGAATGTTAATTGCCGCTTATCAGCCCAAGCCTGAATGTTGTCCAGGTCCTGCTTCTGTGGACATGGACTGCTTCAGTATGTGAGGAGTTGTGAATGTTACTGAGCACTGTGCAATCATCAGCAAATATCCCCACTTTAGATTGTATGATTGAGGGAAGATCATTGATGAAGCAACTGAAGATGGTTGAGCCTAGGGCACTACCCTGAGAAACTCCTGCAGTGATGGAGCTGAGATGATTGGCCTCCAACAACCACAACCATCTTCCTTTGTACTAAGTATGACTCCAACCAGTGGGGAGTGTTCCCCCTGATTCCCACTGACTTCAGTTTTGCTCGGGCTCCTTGATGCCACACTCGGTCAATTGCTCCCTTGATGTCAAGGACTGTTACTCTCACCTCAGCTCTGGAATTCAGCTCATTTCTCCATGTCTGGACCAAGGCTGTAATAAAGTCTGGAACTGAATAGCCCTGCCGGAACCCAAACTCAACATCAGTGATCAGTTTAGTGATGAATAAGTGCTGCTTGAGAGTACTGTCAACGACATTTTCCATCACTTTGCTGATTTTTGAGAGGAAAATCAAGGGGTTGTAAATGAACGAATTGGATTTGTCCTGCGATTTGTGGACAGGATATACCTGGGCAATTTTCCACATTGTCGAGTAGATACTAATGTTGCAGCTGTAATGGAACAGCTTGACTCTGAGTGCAGTGAGCTCTGGAGCACAAGTCTTCAGTATTACAGCTGGGATACATTCGGAGCCCATAGCCTTTGCTGTATCCAGTGCCTTCAGCCCATTCTTGATATTACATGGAGTGAATCAAATGTTTCTGAAGACTGGCAACCATGATGCCTCGGACCCCAGAAGGTGGCCAAGATGGATCATCCACTCGGCACCTCTGGTTGAAGATAATTGAAAATGCTTCAGTCTTATCCTTTTCAGTGATGTAAGGTGCTCCACCAGCATAGAGGATGAGGATTAGAATTAGAATTAGAACATTACAGCGCAGTACAGGCCCTTCGGCCCTCGATGTTGCGCCGACCTGTGAAACCATCTGACCTACACTATTCCATTTTCATCCATATGTCTATCCAATGACCACTTAAATGCCCTTAAAGTTGGCGAGTCTACTACTGTTGCAGGCAGGGCGTTCCACGCCCCTACTACTCTCTGCGTAAAGAAACTACCTCTGACATCTGTCCTATATCTTTCACCCCTCAACTTAAAGCTATGTCCCCTCGTGTTTGCCATCATCATCCGAGGAAAAAGACTCTCACTATCCACCCTATCTAACCCTCTGATTATCTTATATGTCTCTATTAAGTCACCTCTCCTCCTCCTTCTCTCTAACGAAAACACCCCCAAGTCCCTCAGCCTTTCCTCGTAAGACCTTCCCTCCATACCAGGCAACATCCTAGTAAATCTCCTCTGCACCCTTTCCAAAGCTTCCACATCCTTCCTATAATGCGGTGACCAGAACTGCACGCAATACTCAAGGTGCGGCCTCACCAGAGTTTTGTCCAGCTGCATCATGACCTCGTGGCTCCGAAACTCGATTCCCCTACTAATAAAAGCTAACACACCATATGCCTTCTTAACAGCCCTATTAACCTGGGTAGCAACTTTCAGGGATTTATGTTCCTGGACACCAAGATCTCGCTGCTCATCTACACTACCAAGAATCTTCCCATTAGCCCAGTACTCTGCATTGCTGGTACTCCTTCCAAAGTGAATCACCTCACACTTCTCCGCATTAAACTCCATTTGCCATCTCTCAGCCCAGCTCTGCAGCCTATCTATGTCCCTCTGTACCCTACAACACCCTTCGACACTATCCACAACTCCACCGACCTTCGTGTCATCCGCAAATTTACTAACCCACCCTTCTACACCCTCATCCAGGTCATTTATAAAAATGACAAACAGCAGTGGCCCCAAAACAGAACCTTGCGGTACACCACTTGTAACTAAACTCCAGGATGAACATTTGCCATCAACCACCACCCTCTGTCTTCTTTCAGCGAGCCAATTTCTGATCCAAAGCTCTAAATCACCTTCAACCCCATACTTCCGTATTTTCTGCAATAGCCTACCGTGGGAAACCTTATCAAACGCCTTACTGAAATCAGAGTCTTCTCCTTTGGCTAGTTGTTTAATTGCCCACTTCCTTCCTGGCCGACTGTGGCAGGACTGCAGCTCTTTGATCTGATCCATTGGTTGTAGCTACGCTTAGCTCTGTCTTTAAACTGCTGCTCCACTGTTTAGCATGTTATGTGGTTCTGTGTTACAGATGCACCAGGGGGCACCTCAGTGTTTATGTATGTCTGGTGTTGCTCCTGATATGCTCTGATTCACTGCTCCTTGAACCAGTGTTGGTTGCCTGGCTTGATGGCAATGCCAGCGTGAGGGATATGATGGGCAATGAAATAAAAATTGTGAAATTCGTTGATCTTCTGAATCTTTTCCCTCTGATGCTTCCTATTCGTTATTTACAAGGACAGCAGCGGTTCAAGAAGGCAGCTCACCTCCACCTTCTCAAGGGCAATTAGGGATGGGCAATAAATGGCCGCTAGCCAGTGACACCCACATTCCATGAATGAAGAAAGAAAAATAATAAATGTCAATTCCCTCCCAGGAATTGGTAATTCTTCAAACCGTGAAATCCTGCACACGCTGCAAAGCTGGATTAATAACAGATGTTGGAAACACTCAGCAGGTCTAGCAGCATCTGTGGAGAGAAGAAGGCTGGGTTAACATTTCAGGTTCCTCGAATGATCAAAGACCAAAACCGCTGTGCCGAGCTTCCTTCCTTTGCAGAAACCACTGGACCAGATGTCTTTCCAGCATTGCCATTGTTTATTTTAGTTTAATTCTTTCTGTATTTCATCCCTTTCCCTCGGATAGTTTTCTGTGAAACTTTCAGCATTGCGTTCAGTTCTTTGTGCATGTTGTTTATTTCAAGTAATGTAAATGTTGTCCTATAAAATCAGACATAAATACTGCTCAGTGTCGAGTAAAATATAACGGAGTACATTTACACATGTCCAATCAATAAAGACAACCCTTTTCATAAAAGAAAAATGTAAAATGTTCAAAGAAGTGTAAGAATCCTGTGAAATCGCAACATTGGATTTTTCTTGTTAATTAACGAATACTAATTTCAATGTAGTGACTGTACACTTCCTTAATTTCACTGTTATGCTGAATATTATACTGAAATATATTTTTCATTCTGTTTATGATAATCTCTGGATAAAAGCATCTGAAAGGTGACGTGATGGAGAACTGTGGTCTGGATTTACATTGACCAAATGTTTTATTGACCAGAAAGATGTAAAAATAACCAAATGTCAAAAATAAACTTCATCAGAACTCGAACAGAGTGTGAAAATAGGCAGGTTGTTGCGTCAGACGAGGAGATAAGCACTTTAGCAGAATCTCAGAAGCCCACATATGAGTTAGACCTCAGACTATTTTTTTTTATTATTACTTCATGGCAATGTGGTCATCACTGACAAGACCAGCATTTGTTGCCCATCCGTAATTATCCTTGAACAGAGTGGCTTGTTCAGCTATTTCAAAAGGCAGTAAAGAGCCAACCACATTGCTGTGGGTCTGGAGTCACATGTAGACCAGACCAGGTAAGGACTACAAATTTCCTTTTCTCTTGGACATTGGTGAACCAGGTGGGGTCTATTGCAATCAGTGATAGTTTTGCAGTACCATTACAAAGACGAGCTTTTAATTCCAGATTATTATTAATTAACTGAATTTAAATTCCACCAACTGCCATGGTGGGATGTGAACTCATGTCCCTCAGGAATTAGTGTTGGAGGTGGATTAATAGTCCAATGACATTCCCACTATGCCGCCGTCTCCCCTGCAGCAACTGGGTGCGAAGAACACTATGTTTCCTTTGCTTCGGCCAGGCACTGGCATTGGATCGTTTCGGAGTTGATAGCTGTTGGAGCGTGGGAAACCAGAGGCCTTGAGAGTTTGTGCTGGCTTGGGCGACCAGATGAATCAATGATATCTTTTAGAATTGGGTCTTTCAAATAGTATTGAGGTAATGATTGTGTTAAATCGGTCTTTGTTGGCCTTTCTGTCAAAAAAAAAATGTATCAAAGGGGATTCTTTGGGCAGAGAGAGAGGCCTAATGAGCCAGAGGAAGTTTGGGACCATCCTGAAGATGAGTTCTCAGAGAAGAACGTGGCTGACTCAGGGACCACACGTTGACTAGCGTGACCAGGGACTGATAATGTGGAGATCAAACTTCTACATAGATTGTAATGGTCACTCTGCTGTGCTTTGATATTGCTGTTCAGATATTAGATAATGCCAAGTCTTACTGATACTGAATAAAATAAAACTATTTTCAACAATGAAGGTTATTACCTGGAATCATTTCAGCATTTGGAAAAGGGGGATAAAGTGTTAAGTGAGTCCCTTACCTGGACTTCTAACAAGTGACGAGCCAGCCAGGAGTGATAAAACATTTTTCTTTATTTTTAGTTTTCATTCCGTGTAAGTGGATTGCTAGGTCACGTGACCGATCACCTTCCTGAGAGTAATGAAGTGACCGTGGAATGAGTCTGGGTAATTGTGGCTTATGTACAAGGACATGGAGTTAAAGAATCTTTCTGATCGTGACCTGCTCTCATTTCTTGCAAGTCCGAAGGGGGTTTGAATCAAAACAAAGCATTGATTGTGTCCAGGAAGAGATTAATGTGGGCACGTTTAATTCAAAACGAGGGAGCGTCCATTGCAATATGCGACCCATTTTTGGACACAACGCGGATATTTGAGAGATGATAAACTCCAGGAAGAAAAATAATAGTAAAATGAACTTTTCATCAAAGAAAAGGAACAGTATTTAGCAGAACGTCAGAAGTTAGAGGGCAAATTGAGTGAACTCAAATGTGCAGTGAGATATCGGCAGGCGAGCGCCCTGGTGGGGGCTGTGCAAGCAGTGCGGACCTAACTAATAAAGGAATGAAACCAAGAGTTAAAGGCCCAAGTCCAAAGACTTGGGCAGGAATTGGAGGACACAAAAGGTGATCTCCAGTTGATGGCTGGCCAGCTCACACGGGAAGCTGACCAGGTTTCGGGCAATTACAGAATTTATGAGCTGCAGATTTAGCCAAGGCAGCGTGATGCTGTGGTCTCAGATGTAACTGTCCAGGGGAACAGACCAAGACAATCCAGCTGGGATAATAATACTGGCGGGATGTATCGAGAGATCCCATCGCAGGGAGTGCTGCCTGTTAATGTGGACCCACACTGGAAAACAGACATTCCCAGGGACGGCAATTGGTGTCTCAGACAACGTTACTCAGGCCACGTGTGCAACCCCGACAAGCAGGAAGGAGGCTGAGGCCTTGTCTTGAGAGTTAAGGACCATTAAAATTGGTGACTGTCCCATTAAAACAAACACCAGGATCGAAACTTTTGTTTGAGTTCACTCTGATATAAAAGGGATTTTTCGGGGTACTATTGACCCGGGAGTGAGGGTCACTGTCGATCCTGATGTGTTAACATCCAACAGGTTACTGAGTTGGATGATCAGCCGTGGTCATAATGAATGGCAGAGCAGGCTTGACGGGCCGAATGGCAGGAACTGGAACAAAGCCTGCGCTGCAGTAAACTGGCATATTCAAAGTTTGGAGATAACATTCTTCAACCGGGGAATCTGATGCAGTGAAACGTTTCAGCAGTGGAAGGGTCTGACAGACGGGCAGTAACATGTTATCGATACAGGAGACTGGGACACATGTCAAAGGATAGAGGAATTTGATAAAATGATGGCGATGTTTATAACCTCACACATATCCAGGGGACAGTTGGGAGTTTTGGTTTCTGTTGTGATTTTGCCCTCAGTTCTATTCGTCCACCTCCAGCAGGATGGGGAGAGGTTTGTCAACAATGATAGATTCCAGCCCTCCGGACACAGTCGCTGGTGGATTTCCAATGTGATGATCATGTCTGACCAGTGATAACTGCTGTCATTAATGGGGCCTAACAGCAGACAATGTTTTTTTAACATGGGGTCGTCCGTGACCGTCATCCATATATCCAAAATTTGATAGATTCTCCCAGATAGCAGTGGAGGTTCATGATTTCTGGATACTGATAGACTCTGTGCTGTGTGAAGTGTGATCCATGGTAATTCTGCACACTCCAGCCGGGAGGGGGATTTTAGGAGCCAGTGTGTCAGGACAATGCAATCTCCTGATAGATTCCGCAAATCAATGCCTCTGATTTGGCGATGGGGGTGGAGGTCTGCCGAGAAATGTCAGATACTCATTCCGTAATTGTGAATAAAAAGGCAAAAAGTGATCGATGCGCTCGCTCAAATTTATAACAAGGTTGTTGCAAAATTAAATCATCTCTCTGGCACTTCTACAATGAAGAGGCAATAAATGCGCTCCAACATTCCTTCACTAAACAGAACAATATTCTGAAAGACAGTCACCCATGTACACGCAATGATACGATCTCTATTATAGCAGCATGTTATTAGAAAAGGCATGTTCACCACAAATTCACCAATCTGACCAATTAAAAAGCCTGATGGCAGCTGGCACCTGACCAATGATTATCGGAAGTTGAATTCTGTCACACCAGCATGTGCTCCAGTGGTGCGAGAAACTCAAACCATCCTGTCCCAAGTCCCAATGACTCAGTGTTTCTCCACATTGGAAGTTGCTGATGGTTCCTGGAGCATCCCCGTTCGACGGGAAGACCAGAATAAATTTGCCATTACATTTGAGGATCAGAGTTATATGTGGATGTGACTCCCACAAGACTTTCAGAATGTGATGACGTTATTCCAGAAACATATGGCCGCTGCTATTAAAGCCTTTTTACAACCACAATGCTTGATACAATATGTGAATGATTTACTGTTGGTTCCCAGCACTAAGGACTAAGGAATTGAGAATTCACATTGAGAAAACACGGGAATTACTTTATACTTAACTGTTAGCAATGAGTAGAGAACAAATAAGATGAATGGTCACATATAGCTTTTCACATTATACTATCTGTTTCAATGTCTTACCAGGAATACCGATGGCTGCAAGAACAGGGTAGTAAATTAGCTCTATTTGGTAAATCACAGGATAGCCCATTTATCATGTGCAACATCAATTTCACTTGTGTCAAGCATAAGATCCTGACCAAGCGAATTTCAAGATTTAATCAGAGGCACCCTTATTAATATCACAAAGGAATCTCCATGGAGGCAGTTACCTGGGGACTATGAGCAGGATATTAGTTACATTCCACTGAACAAACTAATTTAATGAATTGCTTTTACCACAAGGATTTGGGTGTAACATAAATTCAGTAGAGGGCATGGCAAACAAAATAACATTTTACTTCTTTGAAATTTCTTCAGAAAGTTAATTTCAATTTCTTGTGCTATGAAAAGTAAAATTAGCCCTTTGAATTATCACATTTAGTATGAAACAGGTGTTTTGCAAGCAGGGTTTGAAACTGCATGGATAAGGGACATTAAAACGAATGTCCCAAACTCTTAACCAGTCAGCTATCACGTCTTCACAATTGCAGCTTTCAACGAGTTAAATTCTCATTTGAAAGCAAAGTACTGTGGAGATTGCAAATACTCCACAGATGAAGCAGCATCTGTCGGAACAGATACAAAGTTAATGTTTCATGTCGATGATCTTACATTATAAGCTAAGTTCTCATTTCACTACACTCCACTGTATGTTTCATCTTGATAATGAAACTTCAGCTGCTTTTGTGCTATTCAATTTGCTGCAAGTTCTTCAAATTGAAAAGAGTCGCAGTGATTATTGCAATAATCTAAAGCTTCTGATAATTAATGGTAATATAAGCTGTTGAAAACTGTATTGAATATTCTGCAGGATAATAAAGAGAAGGAATGTTGTGTTCTGATCCCACATAGAATCACAGAATCACAGAATGACACAGAACAGCCTCAGCCTCTGTTCTCACCCACCAGCTACTCAAATTTTGGCTGGAATTTAATTTTGCACGCTGAGACAGGAGTTAGGGGCATAATCACATGTGTGGGTGGGAGGGGGGAGTGCCTGTAGCCTACCCATCCCAGTTATATTTTACCAGTTTCAGGGGAGGTGGCTAACAGCCCACGCACCCTAGGTCAATTGAGGCCCTTAAGTGGCCGATTCATTGCGTCTCACTCCAGGGCCTCTTCCCATTACCGCCTGTAATTTACCAGTGGCAGACAGGCACATTAACACCTGAGCGGGCTGCCTGGTAATATCTGGTGACCTCCTTGCAGGCTCTGGTGGGAACCTCCTGATCAGTCCATCTGTGCCCCATGGAGGGTCCCACAGCAACATGAGCCTCCCCAATAAAACTAACTGCCTGCCCTGCTCTCTAACCCATGCTGCCCTTGCTGGGGCCTATCCAATTGTCCCCAACAAGTCCTGACTCTCCCCCTAACTTACCTATTGGAAGGGCGACATCCATCATTCCTCTTCTTGCTGGGTGCACATCCAGCAGTGGCTACTTCTCCTGGGACTGAAGAGCTGCTGACCCTCTGATTAGCCGGCAGCTCCTGGAGGTGGGACATCCTGCCTTCAAGGGGTGGAAACACCAACCGAGGCTATTTAAGGACCTGGGCCATGTAAAATTACAGCGTGTCTTCCATGACCAGCAGAGGTGGGCTTGCCCCTGACTTCTCAGCCAGTGGATGGGGCCACTGCCTCATGCATGTTAAATAATGATATAATTGGACCCTGTCAGGTTAGTTGGAGTTCTCCTGTGGTACTGGTATCATAACCAGATGGTTCTTAAAGATTCTGCATCGATTGCCGAAAGTTTAATCTGTTAACTAAAATGGTCTCCTATCTGATACAGAGGCTGGAGGATTGTACTGGTGGTGTAGGACCTTTGTTAGCAAGATCGATTTGCTTAAAGGATATTGGCAAGTTCCCTTGACCAACCAAGACAAAGAAATTTCTTCTTTGTGACAGCAGATGGTCTGTTCTGATATAATGCCATGTCATTTAGTATGAAAAATGCACCAGCTAAATTTCAAAGCTTAACCAATAAAGTGATTGCTGGATTGTGTAATTGTGTTGTGTACATCGATTACCTTTTGGTGTACAGGGACACTTGGAACGATCATGTCAGACATTTGAGCTCTCCGTTTCACAGGTTGGCCAAAGCTAACATTGTCATAAACCTGGCAAAGAGCAAGTTTTCCAAGGCCAAGATCACTTATTTAAGACATATCATGTGTCAAGGTCAAGTGTTACTGCAAGAGACCAAAGTTCAGGCAACAATAGATTTTCAAGGTAAAGAAAGAAGTGTTACTATTTCTGGGTATATGTGTGTTCTGCAAGAATTTTGTCCCTGATTCTGACATAGTTATCACACCATTGACAAATTTGTTAAAGGAAAAGGTGAAGTCTGAATAGTCAGATTCATACCAAACAACATTTGAGAAGTCAAAGGCCATTTTGATAAAGAGTCAGTTCTTGCAGCTCCAGATGTCAGTAAAACATTTAAGGGGCTATCAACACCAGTGACATCGAGGTAGGAGTGGTGCTGCCCCATTCCCCTTTTCACTTGCTCAAAGCCTGTTACATTTCTAACCTTTATCAGTTCTGATGAAAGGTCACAGACCTGAAAAGTCAACTCTGTTTCTCTCTCCACAGATGCCGCCAGATCTGTTGCGAATTTCCAGCACTTTATGTTTTTATTTCAGATTTCCAGCATTTGCAGTATTTTGCTTTTATTCTCATTATTCTACACATCATTTCCTGTTAAGGGGATATTCCTGTGGTGGAGTGAAATGTTGACCAGACCGTCATCAGGCACATAGACACAAAACTTTTCCAACATTCATTTTCAAGTTCCGATTGCCTCATTCAACTACCTCGAAGGATAGTGAGTGATAACTCACGACTAGCTTTTGAGTGACTTCCATCAATTTCAATAATTCAGCAAAGATTTGCTCTGTAAAATGGGGCCTCGGTTCACTATCCATTTGAAAATGTATTTCCTACCCGCAGAACACCTCACACCATCAGACTTGGTTTGTTGCCATGGTTATGCTGGTTTTACAGGGGAATGCCTCCATCCATTTGTTAAATGTGTCGATAATGAGCAGACAATCCTGTAATGCTGACGGTTCCCCAGGTGGTGCATAGCAGAGTGTGAATATCATGGGCACTATCGGATCAAATATTCACATGTTGTTCGGTAGTTTAGATTAATGTCATGACTCGGGTTGCCATCTCAGTATATTGTGCAGAATGGAGGATAAATCGATACTGAAGAACATGGTTGTGGAGAATAACAGAAAACCCAGTCATGGACATCCCGTTCATATGGAATGATGAGCTATGGATGTAAATATCAGGAAGTGTTTTTGATTGCAGACTTCCGGACTGGATATGCCGTGAAGTTAAGGAGAGGGAGCGGGTTTTCATGCGGCTCTCCCTCATACTGCATCATTTGAGGTTACAGAGTGGTGTGTTTTGGAGTAATGTCCAAGTGACTCTCCATTAGCGGCAATGTCCAATGGTTTATTCGAGCAGGAGAGACTGACGTGTCCCCGGGTCTCAGTAGTAAATTCAATGAACAGTGAGGTAACTATAAGGTGAACTCTGCAAGTCTGTGATAAATGTGACATGTTTTACTTCCCAGAAGGTGGTGAACAAATGCCGTTCACAGGGCTCATGGGTTTTTTCAACTTTACTGAGGATTAGTGACGCAACTGGCAACAGGTTACCCTGGACATCCTGAGAGAGACCTGCAGCCAGACTTTGGTCGGTTACCCCTCCTTTCAGGTGGAAAGGCTGCCTAAGGTCGAGGGCTATTTGAGATGCCGCCTGCATTCCTGCCTGCTTGAGGGACAGGACAGTGTCAGTATGTTCCGGTGTTCAGTCGGACTATACATTGTCTCCCTTCCCTCCCAGTAAATTAGATTGAGGTTTGTTTTCTCATTCGGCAGACCGCAGGATAAACATTTTCTGATAACCGAATGGTCTGAGAAGTGATCACAAACAGTTTTAGAAGTGGGATGTGGTAATGTTTATATAGTCTGAACATTTAGAATATCAGGTTCCTGAACAGTAACTGACACTGACACTCTCCATAAGGTGACACGTTGCTGCTGTATCAGCAGGGCCTTGCGGAGATTGGGTTTTAATCCTGTTTCTGCAATAACTGTCGGAGATCTTCTAAAGCAGGACATGTTCTTCCTTAGTGCTGGGAACCAACAGTAAATCATTCACATATTGTATCAAGCATTGTGGTTGTAAAAAGGCTTTAATAGCAGCGGCCATATGTTTCTGGAATAACGTCATCACATTCTGAAAGTCTTGTGGGAGGCACATCCACATATATCTCTGATACTCAAATGTAAAGGCAAATTTATTCTGGTCGTCCCGTCGAGCGGGGATGCTCCAGGAACCATCAGCAACTTCCAATGTGGAGAAACACTGAGTCATTGGGACTTGGGACAGGATGGTTTGAGTTTCTCGCACCACTGGAGCACATGCTGGTGTGACAGAATTCAACTTCCGATAATCATTGGTCAGGTGCCAGCTGCCATCAGGCTTTTTAATTGGTCAGATTGGTGAATTTGTGGTGAACATGCCTTTTCTAATAACATGCTGCTATAATAGAGATCGTATCATTGCGTGGACATGGGTGACTGTCTTTCAGAATATTGTTCTGTTTAGTGAAGGAATGTTGGGGCTCATTTATTGCCTCTTCATTGTAGAAGAGTCACAGTCATGATTTAATTTAGCAACAAACTTGTTATAAATTTGAGCGAGTGCGTCAATCATTTTTTGCCTTTTTAATCGCAATTACAGAATGAGTATCTGAAATTTCTCGGCAGATCCCCCCCCTCCCCCCCATCCCTCACCCCGACTGCCCTCCTCCCCCCACCCCCCATCCCCCACCCCGACTGCCCTCCTCCCCCCACCCCCCATCTCCCACCCTGACTGCCCCCCCACCCCCACCCTCCACCCTGACTGCACCCACTCCCCCCACCCCCCAACCGCCAAATCACAGGTATTGATTTACGGAATCTATCAGGAGACTGCATTGTCCTGACACATTGGCTCCTAAAATCCCCCTCCCGGCTGGAGTGTGCAGAATTACCATGGATCACACTTCACACAGCACAGAGTCTATCAGTATCCAGAAATCATGAACCTCCACCGCTATCTGTGAGAATCTATCAAAGTTGGATATATGGATGATGGTCAAAGACGACCTCATGTTAAAAAGCATGGTCTGCTGTTAGGCCCCATTAATGACGTTGAATTGCCGAGTGGATGATCCATCTTGGCCTCCTGCTGGGGTCCCAGGCATCGTAGTGGTCAGTCTTCAGAAAATTTGATTCACTCCACGTAATATCAAGAATGGGCTGAAAGCACTTGATACAGCAAAGGCTATGGACCCCGAATGTATCCCAGCTGTAACACTGAAGGCTGTAATAAGGGCTGGAACTGAATAGCCCTGCCGAAACCCAAACTCAGCATCAGTGATCAGTTTAGTGATGAATAAGTACTGCTTGAGAGCACTGCTCCAGAGCTCACTGCACTCAGAGTCAAACTGTTGCATTACAGCTACAACACTGGAAGTCTACCCGACAATGTGGAAAATTGCCCAGGTATATCCTGTCCACGAATTACAGGACACATCCAATTCATTCAATTGCCGCCCCTTGATTTTACTCTCAATAATCAGCAAAATGATGGAAAATGTCATTGACAGTACTCTCAAGCAGCACTTATTCATCACTAAACTGATCACTGATGCTGAGTTTGTGTTCCAGCAGGGCAATTCAGTTCCAGACCTTATTGCAGCCTTAGTTCAGCCATGGGGAAAAGAGCTGAATTCCAGAGCTGAGGTGAGAGTAACAGTCCTTGACATCAAGGGAGCAATTGACTAAGTGTAGCATCAAGGAGCCCTCGCAAAACTGAAGTCAGTGGGATCAGGGGGAAAACTGCCCACTGGTTGGAGTCATATCTAGTACAAAGGAAGATGGTTGTGGTTGTTGGAGGCCAATCATCTCAGCTTCATCACTGCAGGAGTTCCTCAGGGTAGTGTCCTAGGCCCAAACATCTTCAGCTGCTTCATAAATGATCTTCCCTCAATCATATGGTCTGAAGTGGGGATATTTGTTGATGATTGCACAGTGTTCAGTAACATTCACAACTCCTCACATGTTACTGCCCGTCTGTAACCAACTCCCTTTGACATTCAATGTCATTGCCATCACTGAATCCTCACCATCAACATCCTGGGGGTTACCTTTGACCATAAATTTCACTGGATCAATCATATAAATACTATGGCTACAATAGCAGGTTCGAGGCTGGAAGTTCTGTGGTGAGTAACTCACCTCTTCTCTCCCCAATGCTCGTCCACCATCTACAAGGCACAAGTCAGGAGTGTGATGGAATACTCTCCACTTTCCTGGAAGGGTGCAGCTCCAATGACACTTAAGAAGCTCGAAGCTATCCAGGGCAAAGTAGCCTGCTTGACTGGCAACTTATCCACCACCTTCAACATTCACTCCCTTCGCCACTAACGCACAGTGGCAGCAGTGTGTACCATCTACAAGATGCACTGCAGCAACTTGCCAAGTTTCCTTCGGCAGCACCTTCCAAAACTGCGACCTTTACCAGCTAGAAAGGCAAGGGCAGCAGATGCGCAGGAACACCACCACCTGCAAGTTCCCCTCCAAGACACATACCATCCTGACTTAGAACTATGTCATTGTTGTTCGGTCAAAATCCTGGAACTCCCTTCCTAACAACACTGTTAGTGTACGTCCACCCAATGACTGCAGTGGTTTAAGAAGGCAGTTCTCCACCACCTGCTCAATGGCAATTAGAGATGGGTAATAAATGCTGGCCTAGCCAGCAACGCCCACATCCCATGAACAAAGAAAAATATCTTCTCCAATTTACTTTCATAATTGAAGTTCCTCATCCCCTGAAGAATTCTCTTGAATCTTTTCTGTACTCTCGCCAATGCTTTCAAATCCTTCCTCCAGTGCGGCACCCTAACTGGCTGCAACATTACACGTGAGGCTGAACTCGCGTCTTTAACAAGTTCAGCCATTATGTGGTCAGTCTTGCAAGTGGTTGGAGGAATCATCCACACATGTATATCCAGGGCACTCTCGATGGGGTCCTTCATGACAGAATGGGAATCAAAATGAATAAGAGGCAGTTGACACTAATGAGGGTCGCCCTCATAAGTCAATAACTGTGGTAATAATGTCTTTTTTGCTGTATTAAAATCTCAGTTCAGTAATTTGAAAGTCCACTTTCTTAATCGTTGAGATGAAACTACTGAGTCTCCTGGCGTCATAAGTTACTTTAGTGGTGTGTGTGGTGAGTGTAAAATGATCTGCTGCAAAACTGTGATGTATGTAACGTGGTGGATGACCCAAAACGTGTCCAGCAGGTGACGTTCACGTGCAGAATACCGAGTTTTAATCCCTTTCAGGATCCCTGCCGCAAAAGCAATTTGCTGCAGTCTTCCCACATATTTCTGATAAAGCACAACGGATGGACTTTGTTCTGTAGATGTGACCTCTATTTGGAATGGCTGAGGAGGGTCAGGCATGATTTAACTCAGAGCTTGCATGAAGACCATTTGAAGTTTTGTTTTGTCTTCAGTGTGGCACTCTGTTCAGTCAGACTGGATATCAGAAGTTCATACAGCGGCTTTGCAATCTCGGGAAAGTTAGGGATATAGTTTCACTGATAACTAACCAAATCTCAAAACGATTAAAGGACGGTTTTAGATTGAGGGAGCGACAGTCTCAGGATGATTTCTAATTTGTTGGCATGTCGGCCAATTCCCTCCAGACAGATTCAAACTCCAAATAATGTAACTCGTTCTTGAAATAACTGAGCTGAAGCAGATTTACTTTGAGACTTGCCTTAGTCAAAATTGTTAACAGTTGGTCCAGCGATGACAAAGGCCCGTCTCCAGTCTTGGTTACTGGCAGCAAATCGTCTACATACTTCAACAGGAACTCTGGTCTGGAAAAATCATTCAGGGCTGCTGCCAATCGTTTATGAACAATTGTGTGGCCATTGTGGAATGCAGATGTGCAGAAATACTTCGAACCAACTGGTATTTTCTATGGAAGAGTGGGAATTTCTCACACAACAGGGGAACAGGCTGGGATTACGGATTTGAGTTTACAATAGTCGATAGTTAATCTCCAACCGCCATCAGTTTTCCTTACGGGTCAAATTGGTGAGCTCGCTGTGAAAATACCTGGTCTCACAATGACCTGATTAATGAGGGACTGGATCATTTCTCTGATACAGGAGTGACTTTCTATGGAGATCTGCTATTGTTTGATTAATGGGTGAGGAGGTCTGTTGATGGACTCCTCTCCTTCAATCATGTTTGTTGGTTGTAAAAGTAACGAGATGTCTTTGAACCAGCTGATCTATCTGAATATTATCAAGCCTAGGAGGTTCGTACACACATGCCTTTTTGACTGCATAGACATATTGAACATCTGAGATTACCATGACATTTTTACTTCCTGATCCGTGACACATACAATTACGGTTATAATCAATAATTGCTCCGTACTGATTTAACACATCAGTTCCCACTATTCCCCTTTCCTGCCGGTATGGTCAGATATACTGGTGATGGCAAAGTGCAGGTAAAGTATCCCAACCGGAGTTCAGAAGCCTTTCCTGTACACACCAGAGTATCATTCCCGGTAAAACCTGTCAGTGATGTGGACCCTTTCCCACTGCTGTATAGTATTCAGGGTGTGGGGTGTGGATGATCGTGATGACGGAGCTCGTATCAATTAACACGGTCTGTTGCTGGTCCCCCTCAAAAACAACAGAAATGATCGTTCCCCCATCACAGTCATACTGTAACCCCACATCCAACCAGGGGGCAAACCCGCTTCATTGGTGTCTCTCCGCAACAGGTGCACTTGGTCAGACAGTATTTGCCGACTGCAGAATGGAATATTGGTCTCCAATAAAGAACATCATCTGTGATAGCTCTTTTCCCTAACATCTGTTTTATCTCCTGATCTAAATTGGGAGAATGTCCCTTTTGCTCCTTTGCGGGAAACTTGCATGGATTTTTACAGACTCGTGCCATGTGTCCCGTTCTTCCAGAATGGAAACAGGATCCATTAACCCCTCTTGGAGCACGTGGGTGTTCGGGTTACTTCGGCCTTTCCGCTGCTGGGACGTTTGGAAAGTGTGAGTGGGGAACCTGCTTCAGAGCCTCCACTGCAGCAGCGGGTTTCTTGGCCTTAGGGGGCTCCTTTGATTGTGCAGCCAGGGAATCTTTAATGGACACCCATACCTTGATGGTATTGGCTTCGCCTTGGTGTCATGGATTGGTCGCTTTGGTCAAAATTGCCAGAGTGCTCCGAACCATTGGATGGAGTTGCTTCAAAAACATATTTTTGAAACTGATCTGATTTTTCTCTCCGTGGATGGTTCGAGGGGCGACAATGTTGGGAACGTTTATTCAAAGAATATAATCAGTTGGAGAAGGTGCGAGCTGACTCATCTGGGCGTTGCTGAGTCTGATGTATCTCTTCAGTTATATTTACCCCCATAATCCCGAGGACGCATAAAATGTGATCTACCATTTCCGCATTGGTCCATGAATTATAAACATCTGGGCCTGCATTATCCTTTAGAACCCTTGTACAGGCAGATAAAGGAATTCGCCTAAGGTCCAAATCCTCGAATTCTGAATCACCCCATCTAAAATCTGCCAGCGCCTATTTACCTCAAGGGATCATCTCCATCTTGTACTGTTCCCAACTCTCTTACACTTGTACCATGACATTTGCGCTCTCTTACACTTGTACCATGACATTTGCTCTCCCTTACACTTGCACCATGACATTTGCTCTCCCTTACACTTGCACCATGACATTTGCTCTCTCTCACGCTTGTATCTCAGAGGTGATCAGCGGAACGGATTGCTCCTCCTCATGCACCACGTCACTGTTTGGATATTTCACTGTCTTCTTTGATACTGCAGTGACAGAACTGATTCTACTTTCTCTTCAGTGGGAAGGGGAAGCGGGACACGGGACTACTCAGTTAATAAAGAAGGATGTTACTGTGTGTTGTCTGATGAACTACCAGGTTAGGAGGGTACAACAGAAATGGTGAACCTTGGTAACTGGGTGGATTAAAATGACTTCACCAGTCTCTCAGTATGAGGAGTGGTTGGACAAGTCCTGCAACCTTGACATTCAGATGCTCTTAACGCAGTATTTGACAAAAGTATATTCCACGGGAGCTGCAAATAAAGGTACCACAGGATTGCTCCTTCTTCCTCTCAGTAGGGGACATCCCTGCGGGTGGTGACGGATCAGGCCATTCCCAGTCAGACACACACGCCTCTGGGTCATACTGTCATATATCAGGTATCTCACTTCCCCTGGTAACGGTAGTGACCACAGCCCGCTGTCTACCGAACTGTCCATCGAGTTCACAAATCCATAACTGACACTGAGTATAATCTACCTCCAGCTCTCACTGGTTAATGTATTCCCTAAGGACACCTCCAGCGTCCCCTGGGTCTAACTGAAGCTTTTCATTTTCTGCCTTGCACTCGGCAAGTCCCTGTCTTAGCTGTTGTACTTCAACATCCACTGCCCCAGCAGTCACAATTGAATAGTTCTGCTGTTGTAGCATATCAGCCGTTCTGTCGGTATCTCTTTCTCGGTCGCGAACACGGGTCTACAGACTTAACATCTGCTGATCCATTTGGATACTTAAGGCCTCTAACACCTGACCATTTTGCTCTCTCTGTTTTTCCAGCAGCTGCTGTAACTCCTGGATCTTTCGATTCTTTCTCCTGATAATCTTGTCATCTTCCGCGGCACCAAAGTACGTTCCAAATGCCTGAAGGCCCGGAGTCTTCCTGCCCTCAACTTCTTATTTTCCACTCGTCCTTCAATAAAGGTGATCACTTCCCTAAAAGACAACCTCTTCCTTCCTTCTGTAGTACTCTCCTTGATGAGACAGCATTATTCTTTATTAATAGAGTTCTCCTGTTTATTCTAGTCCTGCCATGGTCGTCCCTGAAAGTCTGAAATCTCTGTTGCGGACAATCACTTCAGGCACGAAATTTACCAATTCAGACAAGAGGATATTTGATTAATAAATCCAGAATGTTTATTGAGAGTAAAACAATATTTAACAATTGAAAGTAAAATTATATTTAACAGACTTGGGAATATAATTTTCCAGCTCCAGCAGGTGAACTTGGTTACAGAGTGAGGCGGTTCTCTTTCTTTGATCCAGATCTCTCCTCAGGTGGAGAACATGGCTGATGGTCTGTGCCTTTACCTCCGAGCTCTTCCAGTGTCCCTTGTGGACCCCTGTTTTTAACCCCTGAATGACCATCACACCATCTCAGTCAGGCTCTTGTAAAACAATATTTGGTTCTAGTTGTTGCTGGGTAAACTTAATTGTTTTTTCATGATGTCTTCCACTAACGGCATCCTGTGTTCGTTCGAGTACAATGGACTGGTTTGAAACTGTCTCCAAATCTGATCTTATTCATTAAAGCCAGACTTTTGAAAGTCACGATGTACCATCTCTTGGGCTTGATCAGGATCCTAGAAAAGTCCAATGTTTAATCACTTTTGGCTGAAACTGCACTGACACAGAAATAGAAAATTACAGTAAGTAAATTTAATAAGCTTTAAATGAAAATCCATTCTATCTAAAATGATTATTGATTCATTAATTATAACTAAATCGAAGTTCATTACTTTTACAATCATCTGTTTTCCTGATGGGTAACTCGTCATCAGTTAACACACAATACAAAATAGCTTCTTCGCAACATCGGAACATAGGAAGATAGGAATAGGAGTAGGCCATTCAGCCCCTCGAGCCTGTCCCGCCATTCAATGAGATCTTGGCTGACCCATGGCCTAACTCCATATAACTGCCTTTGGCCCATATCCCTTAATATCTTTTCTTAACAAAAATCTATCTATCTCAGATTTAAAATTAACAACTGTTCTCGCTTCAACTGCTGTTTGTGGGAGTGAGTTCCAAACCTCTACCACCCTTTGCATGAAGAAGTGCTTCCTAATATCTCTGCTGAATGGTCTGGTCCTAATTTTTAGACTATGCCCCCTAGTTTTAGAATCTCGAACCAGTGAAAATAGTTTATATTTATCTAGCCTGTCTTTCCTGTTAATATCTTGAAGACTTTAATCAGATCACCCCTTAACCTTCTAAATTCTAGCAAAAACAGGTGTAATATGTGTAATTTCGCCTTGTAACTTAACCCCTGTAGTCCAGGTATCAGCTAGAAGGGGACATGAAAAAGTCTTGGCAGGTAGGATTAAGGAAAATCCCAAGGCGTTCTACACTTATGTGAGGAACAAGAGGATGGCCAGAGTGAGGGTAGGGCCGATCAGGGATAGTGGAGGGAACTTGTGCCTGGAGTCGGAGAAGGTAGTGGAGGTCCGAAGTGAATACTTTGCTTTAGTATTCACTCGTGAGAGGGACCTGGTCGTTTGTGAGGACAGCGTGGAACAGGCTGATATGCTCGAATAGGTTGAGGTTAAGAGGGAGGATGTGCTGGAAATTTTGAATGATTTGAAGACAGATAAGTCCCCGGGGCTAGATGGGATATACCCAAGGATATTACGGGAAGCGAGGGAAGAGATTGCTGCACCTTTGGCGATGATCTTTGCATCTTCACTGTCCACTGGAGTAGTATCGGATGATTGGAGGGTGGCAAATGTTGTTCCCTTGTTCAAGAAAGGGAATAGGGATAACCCTGGGAATTATAGACCAGTCAGTCTTACGTTGGTAGTGGGAAAATTATTGGAGAGGATTCTGAGAGACAGGATTTATGATTATTTGGAAAAGCATGGTTTGATTAGAGACAGTCAGCATGGCTTTGTGAGGGGCAGGTCATGCCTCACAAGCCTTATTGAATTCTTTGAAGATGTGACAAAACACATTGATGAAGGAAGAGCAGTGGATGTGGTGTATATGGATTTTAGCAAGGCGTTTGATAAGGTTCCCCATGGTAGGCTCATTCAGAAAGTGAGGAGGCATGGGATTCAGGGAAATTTGGCTGTCTGGATACAACATTGGCTGGCCCATAGAAGTCAGAGGGTGGTAGTAGATGGAAAGTATTCAGCATGGAGCTCGGTGACTAGTGGTGTTCCACAAGGATCTGTTCTGGGACCTCTGCTCTTTGTGATTTTTATAAATGACTTGGATGAGGAAGTGGAAGGCTGGGTTAGCAAGTTTGCCGATGACACGAAGGTTGCTGGAGTTGTGGATAGTGTGGAAGGCTGTTGTAGGTTGCAACGGGACATTGACAGGATGCAGAGCTGGGCTGAGAAGTGGCAGATGGAGTTTAACCTGGAAAGGTGTGAAGTGATTCATTTTGGAAGGTCGAAATTGAATGCGGAATACAGGCTTAAAGACAGGATTCTTGGTAGTGTGGAGGAACAGAGGGATCTTGGGGTCCATGTCCATAGATCACTCAAAGTTGCCACCCAAGTTGATAGTGTTGTTAAGAAGGCGTATGGTGTGTTGGCTTTCATTAACAGGGGGATTGATTTTAAGAGCTGTGAGGTTATGCTGCAGCTCTATAAGGCCCTGGTTCGACCAGACTTGGAATATTGTGTTCATTTCTGGTCTCCTCATTATAGGAAGGATGTGGAAGCTTTAGAGAGGGTGCAGAGGAGATTTACCAGGATGCTGCCTGGACTGGAGGGCATGTCCTACGAAGAAAGATTGAGGGAGCTAGGGCTTTTCTCATTGGAGCGAAGAAGGATGAGAGGTGACTTGATAGAGAGGTACAAGATGATGAGAGGCATAGATAGAGTGGATAGTCAGAGACTTTTTCCCAGGGTGGAAAGGGCTATCACCAGGGGGCATAATTTTAAGGTGATTGGAGGAAGGTTCCGGGGAGATGTCAGAGGTAGGTTCTTTACACAGAGAGTGGTGGGTGCGTGGAATGCTCTGCCAGCGGTGGTAGTAGAAGCAGATACATTAGGGGCATTTAAGCGACTCTTGGATAGGTACATGGATGATAGAAGAATGAAGGGTAGGTAGTTAGTTTGATCTTAGAGTAGGTTAAAGGTTTGGCACAGCATCGTGGGCCGAAGGGCCTGTACTGTGCTGTACTGTTCTATTTTCTATGTTCTATGCTCTAAACCTACGTTGCACTCCCTCCAAGGCCAATATATCCTTCCTAAGGTGTGGTGCCCAGAACTGCTCTCAGTACTCCAAGTGGGGTCTAAGCAGGGTTTTGTACAGCTGCAGCATAACCTCTGTGTCTTTATACTCCAATCTTCTGGATATAAAGGCTAGCATTCCATTAGCCTTTTTGATTCTTTTCTGCACTTGTTCATGGCATTTTAAAGATCGATGCACCTGAACCCCCAAGTCTCTTTGGATATCCACTGTACTTAACCTCTTCCCATTTAGAAAGTACCCTGCTCTATCCTATTTTGGTCCAAAATGGATAACCTCACACTTGCCCGCATTGAAATCCATCTGCCACAGTTTTGCCCACTCACCTAGTCTGTCAATATCTCTCTGCAATTTTATGCTATCATCTAGACTGGCTACAATGCCGCCTAACTTTGTATCATCAGCAAATTTGGATATATGACTTACTATGCCATCATCCAAGTCGTTAATAAATAATGTGAATAATTGAGGCCCCAACACAGATCCCTGTGGGACACCACTAGTTACATCCTGCCAATCGGAGTACTTACCCATTATCCCCACTCTCTGTTGCCTACCACTCAACCAACTTTCTAACCATGTCAATAATTTGCCCTCAACTCCATGGTCTTCTACCTTAGTTAACAGTCTCTTATGTGGGACTTTATCAAATGTCTTCTGGAAGTCCATATAAATAACATCCATGGACACTCCCCTGTCACCTCTTCAAAAAAATACAATGACATTTGTCAGGCATGACCTTCCCGTCATGAATCCATGCTGGATGTCCCTAAATAACAGAAATTTTCCGAGGTGTTCAGTCACCCTAACCTTGATTATAGACTCCAGAAACTTGCCCACCACAGATGTCAGGCTAACTGGTCTGTAATTTCCTTGGATCCCCCTTTCACCCTTCTTAAAAAGTGGAGTGACATGTGCAACTTTCCAATCCAGAGGGACCACTCCTGAATCTAGGGAACTCAGAAAGACTATAGTTAGGGCATCTACAATGTGCACGCCTACTTACTTTAACACCCTCGGATGGAAACCATCAGGTCCTGAGGATTTCTCACTCTTTAGTTCCATTAATTTCCTTGTTACTGATGATTAACTTACATTAATTGTATTAAGTCCCTGTCCCCTCGCGGCTATTAATTTTTTCGGGACTTCCAGCAAGTTATCCTCATTTTCAACTGTAAATACTGAGGCAAAGTAGTTGTTCACCATGTCTGTCATTTCCCCATTATTAATGACAATATGTCCAGTTTCAGCTTTTAGTGGGTCTACATTGCTCTTGCCCACCCGTTTTCCCTTTATGTAACGAGAACATTTCTTCTTATTGATTTTGATGTTCCTTGTAAGTTTCCTTTCATAATTTCTTTTAGTAGCTCTTATAAGCTGCTTTGTGACCCTTTGCTGGTCTTTGTGTCGATCCTATTCGGCCGGATCTTTGCTGCGTTTTGCATTTCTGGAAGCCATTTCTTTTTGCTTGATGCTATCCCAAATCTCTTTAGTTGTCCATGGCCGTTTTTTCTGTGAAGTGGAGCTTCTTCCTCTCATTGGTATATACTCGCTCTGTATTTCGTCACTTTGGCCACTTGTTAGTATTAAAACGGCTTCCTTGACCTTGTTATTCATTACAATGGATACAATATAAAAATGGTCAAATTAAGCTCAAATCTGACTCCCCAAATCTACCTACAACACCATCCAATACAAAGCAGCCCGCTTGATCAACACTCCATCCACAAACTTTATCATTCACTCCTTCCACCACTGGTGCACAGTGGCTGCAGTGTGTACTATCTACCGGATACACTGTAGAAACTCATGAAGGTTCCTTCAACAGCACATTCCAAACCCACAGCGTTCACCCCAATACATGGGAACACCACCTGCCTTCCCCTTTCAAGTCACACACCATCCAGACTTAGAAATATATCGCTGTTCCTTCACTGCCGTTGGGTCAAATGCCTTCCTAACAGTCCTATAGCTAAAATGGATGGACTTCAGATTGTTCAGGGCAATTAGGGATGGGAACAAATGCTGTCTTTGTCTGTAACGCCTACACCCCATGCACAAAGAATAAAAATCTGGGTCAGCCTCAGGCTGCAGACAACAGAAAGATTTGGGAGTCCAAATGCAAAAATCATTAAAAACAAGTATAAAAAGGTTATCAAAATGGCCAGCAGAATGCTGGCTGGAATACAAATGCAATTATCCAGTTCTTCATTTATAGACAGACTTGTTCAGAACCAATCAGGAACACTGCTTATAGTTCTGGGAATCAATGTTCAGGAAGGATATAATAACCTTGTCGTGGATGAAGCACAGATACAACAGAATGATACCGGGTTAAAACGGGTTAGATTATGAGAAGAGGTGGAAAACATATGGTTAATATTTCCTTCAGTGGAAGAGATTGAGGGCTGCCCATTGAGAAGTGAATACAAATGTTAAATGTTTCTATAGGGTAGATACAGAGAACTCTTTCCTCTGCTGGAAGAATAAAGCACAATGGAACATATTGTGGATTTCACATCACAAGGAGCAGCTGAGGCAAATATCATCGATGCATTTAAAAGGAAGCTCATTTTTTTCAGATGAAATGTGTGTAATAGTAATAGAAGGTCATCGTGATAGTGTTAGATAAAGAGAGGTGAGAGGAAGCTCCTGTAGAGCATAAACATAGACCAGATGGGCCGAGTGGTCTGCTTCTGTGCTGGAAATTCTATATAATTCTGTACAATGAATGTTCAATGCGAGTGACGTCCTTCAAAAGTGATATCAGGAAGCACTTTTTGACACGAAGGGAGCTAAAATTTAAAACCCTCTTGTCAAAAAGCTGTGAATGCTGCGGGTTTATTTGTAGCTTTTCAGGGCAGTGATTTTTTTAAGCTGTCGGCAGCAAACGATATGGAGCAAAGGTGAAGGCGGGGAGGAGGCAGAGGGGAATGGAGCTGAACTGCAGATCACAATGATCTAATAGAATGGCGAAGCAGGACTGAGAGGCTGAATGGCGGAGCAGGACTGAGAGGCTGAATGACCTGCTAATGGTCTTAATGTGCTCATGTTACAAGTCTTCACCTTCTATTACTTCACTGGAAAGTTCAAAGTAAAACTAACTGGATTGGACAACAATAGAAACCAGTAAACTGAGCAGAAAGTCGAATCCCCACCACCGGAAAGAGAATCCGGGGGGATGCAGATTTCCAAAGAGATTTTCCTTCAAATGTGTCAGACCCTATTTCAGTATTGTACAACTCCCTATAGCTTCTTCGAACGGAACGGGATCTCTTTTAACATCAGCTGCAATCTTCACAGAATGTAAATATCAGTGAAACTGGATTTCCCAAGCCAGTGTTCATGATGATCTATTTCTACCTGATATTTTAGATTTATTGTATTTCATGAGTTAGTGCAAAGCCAGAACTGTTCACAGTCAGAACACATAACTTTCTAATTCAGTTACTGCTCCTCTACCCGCTTGAAAAAACGGAAAAGTTTCCATCGCCGAACTGGTGTAAAACCTTAAAATCAGTTTGAGAATTCACATGGTGGGTGCATCGACAAAGATGAACCGATTCACATAACAACAGAAAACAAAGCTGCTTTTGTTTAACGCACAGAAGTGATGCAGTCAGGGCCAGGCATTCAGTATGTTGTTAGATAGAAATGTGAAGAAAATGTAATTCCGATTCTGGCCTGTTTCTTTAAACAAAAACAATTACAATGTCTATTTGCCAGTATAACGAGAGCAGCCCAAATCCGCAGTATTTTGCTTTTATTACATTGAAGGGTGTTGGCTGCTTGTTCAAATGACTGGAAAAAATGTCAATGCTCCTCTGCTTCAGGATCTCACGGGAGGTGTCTCTCAATTATAAATATGGGATTTCTCATAATCTCTCATCCCACAGTTAGTTGGAGTTCCGTGTCCAGCGCAAGAGTCACCATCACTTCTCAGACAGAATGAGAGTTCCATTGAGCTTTTATCCATTTAAAATGTTACCACCAATGTTACAGACAGTAATGATTTACTATCCGATTATAGCAGCAGTTGGAATCCCAGGTAAGTGATTATATTCAGTCACTAAATGTATAAAGCAGAGGTTAACTGTATTCCTACTCTGATCTCGGGAACTGTTCTTTTTCACTTTTTCTCTCTCACGCCAATCCAAAAGCAGAACCTCATTCCTTGTATTTTCCACTCTCCTCTACTCATTGACAGATTATTTGTTGACGTTAAAATGTTCTTTTAAATCTCCATCAAAGCCTGCAGATTATTTTCTTCATTTAACATCTTCAAACTGGTTCCGTCTGAACTGAGAATCAGTGCAGTGTGTGATAAAACGGACTATTTCAGTTTAATTTTTCCATTGCCCAACAGACTCACTCTCCTCTCCTTCATTCCAGTAACAATCAGTAATATCTGACAAGCAATAGCTTTTACTCTTCCTTCACTGCTTTATAAAATGCCCCAGTTTCTCCCCCTGCTGGGGACAGATCTGCTGACAGATATATACTTGTGAGTACGGACAGTCAGCACCGGGATTTGTTCAGTCCCATTATTCAGATATTCTCACTGTTCTCGGTCTGTTTCCACAATGTGTTGGATATTATTCCTGATGATAACAATCCACTCCGAGTGTGGATTTGTGCTCCGTGAAGGAACACAGACTCTCCCTCTGATCTTCTCTCCTGGCCGGTTACCAGCCTGTTCTCAGTTACCTCTTCTCCCACCGAGCGGGTATTCTATTCCCTTCAGCCGGTGGGAGGCAGTGGTTTCTGTCCCAGACCTTCCTGCAGGTGGGGCAGGGAATTCAATGCAGTGAAAGAGTGATTTAAACACTGCAGCGGGACTCTGTGAAACGGTCCTGCGTTGCCCCAGTTGAGAAACTCGTTTCAGCTTTCACCATCCGGATTTGACCAATCTCACGCTTCAGGTTGATACAAAAACGCTGCACTCTGAGCATGTCCGTCCACCCAGTCAAATCACTGGTCCTCTCAAATACCATGTAATTTAACTCCATATTCTTGCACATAGAAGATATCCTAATCATATTTCCACACCCTGTCCCCCTAAACCTTCACCACCTCTTCCTCCATCCACCTGTTCAATCTACTCTGTATCTGGATATAGTTTCTGCCTCAACTCTCCTGGAACTGAACTGCACCGTTTCCCAACTCTCTTTGTGAAGAAATTTCTCCTGCTTTCTGTTCCAAATATCTTCCATTTAATCTTTCAACTCTGCTGCCTCCCGCTGCAGTGTTTAAGTCACTCTTTCGCTGCATTGAATTCCCTGCCCCACCTGCAGGAAGGTCTGGGACAGAAACCAGCTGCCTCCCACCGGCTGAAGGGAACAGAATACCCGCTCGGTGGGAGAAGAGGTAACTGAGAACAGGCTGGTAACCGGCCAGGAGAGAAGATCAGAGGGAGAGTCTGTGTTCCTTCACGGAGCACAAATCCACACTCGGAGTGGATTGTTATCATCAGGAATAATATCCAACACATTGTGGAAACAGACCGAGAACAGTGAGAATATCTGAATAATGGGACTGAACAAATCCCGGTATTCACTGTCTCATTTTTTCGAAACCATGTTCTTCCATCGACCTTCTCCCACTGTTCCACAACTTTAAACACTTCCATTATATCGCCCTGTAATCTATGTCGCTGTTACTTTCTTCTCCCTCACATTTACAGTTTAATGTGACAGAGCCCAGTGTGTGAAAATGATGCAGTTTAACCCTTACTGTACCACGGACTCAAATTCCCCACTTGAGGTGTGTAAGTAAAATCTCACAATCAGTGGAACGAGTCCCCATCTCCAGAGGACACTGAACCTTTACAGATTTATTTTTGAAGAAATGTGACCGACATTAAACTCCAATGCTCCGGCTGTTGTTTTTTGAAATTCTGCTGAGCCTATTTAAAGATGTTACACAGGAAGAGAAGAGTGAAGTGAGTTGTCTCGCTGACTCTCACTGACCCTCACCAACCTCAGGGTCAAAGCAGCCCAATGCTCCCATTGGAAGATTCACTCCTGTATTTCGAAGGGTTTCTATGAATGTATCCGCTCACGGGGTCAGTTATATCTCGGTGTCCCGCAGCAATATTCATAATCATTTCTCATAGATAAATGAAGTTTAATTTATTGTGCATCCATTTGACCAAGCGATTCTTTGTGTTCCTGGTTACGGATTCTAAACGTATTTATTTTATGCAGGGTTTAACTGTATCACCGCTCGTTTTGCGTATTCTTCAAATTGCTGTGTTTCTTCTGAAGTATTTGTTTTGCTGTTTCTAATTCAAGATCAGAGTTTAACTATATATCACGTCAGTCGATATCACGTCTATTACAGTAGAGAAAGAAAATGTTGTCGAGGAGAATACTGAGATACAGACTACTCGGCTGGATGGGATTGAGGTTCACAAGGAGGAGGTGTTAGCAATTTTGGAAAGTGTGAAAATAGATAAGTCCCCTGGGCCAGATGGGATTTATCCTAGGATTCTCTGGGAAGCCAGGGAGGAGATTGCAGATTATGTCGGCATTGTCGACAGGAATAGTGCTGGAAGACTGGAGGATAGCAAATGTTGTCCCCTTGTTCAAGAAGGGGAGTAGAGACAGCCCTGGTGATTATAGACCTGTGAGCCTTACTTCGGTTGTGGGTAAAATGTTGGAAAAGGTTATAAGAGATAGGATTTATAATCATCTTGAAAAGAATAAGTTCATTAGCGATAGTCAGCACGGTTTTGTGAAGGGTCGGTCGTGCCTCACAAACTTTATTGAGTTTTTTGAGAAGGTGACCAAACAGGTGGATGAGGGTAAAGCCGTGGATGTGGTGTATATGGATTTCAGTAAGGCGTTTGATAAGGTTCCCCACGGTAGGCTATTGCAGAAAATACGGAAGTATGGGATTGAAAGTGATTTAGTGCTTTGGATCAGAAATTGGTTAGCTGAAAGAAGACAGAGGGTCGTGGTTGATGGCAAATGTTCATCCTGGAGTTTAGTTACTAGTGGTGTACCACAAGGATCTGTTTTGGGGCCACTGCAGTTTGTCATTTTTATAAATGACCTGGAAGAGGGTGTAGAAGGGTGGGTTAGTAAATTTGCAGATGACACTAAGGTCGGTGGAGTTGTGGATAGTGCCGAAGGATGTTATAGGTTACAGAGGGACATAGATAGGCTGCAGAGCTGGGCTGAGAGATGGCAAATGGAGTTTAATGCGGAAAAGTGTGAGGTGATTCACTTTGGAAGGAGTAACAGGAATGCAGAGTACTGGGCTAATGGGAAGATTCTTGGTAGTGTAGATGAGCAGAGAGATCTTGGTATCCAGGTACATAAATCCCTGAAAGTTGCCACCCAGGTTAATAGGGCTGTTAAGAAGGCATATGGTGTGTTAGCTTTTATTAGTAGGGGTATCGAGTTTCGGAGCCACAAGGTCATGCTGCAGCTGTACAAAACTCTGGTGCGGCCGCACCTGGAGTGTTGTGTGCAGTTCTGGTCACCGCATTATAGGAAGGATGTGGAAGCTTTGGAAAGGGTGCAGAGGAGATTTACTGGGATGTTGCCTGGTATGGAGGGAAGGTCCTACGAGGAAAGGCTGAGGGACTTGAGGTTGTTTTCGTTAGAGAGAAGGAGGAGGAGAGGTGACTTAATAGAGACATATAAGATAATCAGAGGGTTAGATAGGGTGGGTAGTGAGAGTCTTTTTCCTCGGATGGTGATGGCAAACACGAGGGGACATAGCTTTAAGTTGAGGGGTGATAGAGAGAGGACAGATGTCAGAGGTAGTTTCTTTACTCAGAGAGTAGTAGGGGCGTGGAACGCCCTGCCTGCAACAGTAGTAGACTCGCCAACTTTAAGGGCATTTAAGTGGTCATTGGATAGACATATGGATGAAAATGGAATTGTGCAGGTCAGATGGTTTCACAGGTCGGCGCAACATCGAGGGCCGAAGGGCCTGTACTGCGCTGTAATGTTTTATGTTCTATGTTCTATGTTCCTCCCATTCCGCCACTTTCTGCATATGATCTGCTTACTGGGATCATAATATGCTTATAATATCCAGCAAAATCTCCTCTCTACACTGTCAGCCTCGCTACCTCGCTGCATTTTAAGAAACTCCTTAAAAACTACTACTTTGAACAAGTTTTCGGTTTTTATTTTACTTCTTTCATGGATATGGACATCGCTGGCATCATTACCCATCCCTCATTGCCCTTGACAACTGAATGGCTTCCTTGGTCACTTCAGAGGGCAGTTAAGAGTCAACCACATTGCTGTGGGTCTGAAGTCACATGTAGGCCAGATCACATCAGGAAAGCAGATTTTCTTCCCTGTAGGACATGAGTGAACCACATGGGTTTGACAACAATCAATGATAGTTTCGTAGCACCATTACTTAGACTAACTTTCAATTCAAGATTTGTTAATTAATAGAATTTGTGTTCTACCAGCTGTTGTGATAGGATTTGAACCCGCATCCAGGGCATCAGCCTGGGTATCTACATTACTAGTTCAGTGACATGACTACTGTACCACTGTCTCCCCATCTGACCTCATATCTCTTTATGTGGTTCTGTGTCACAGTCTGCTTCATAATGCTCCTGTGAAGCACTTTGGCACATTTATTTACCATAAACGCGCGCTATGAACAGAAGTTTTGTTGTAGAAAACCCCAAATTGTTATCTTCATGCAATGTCATCTTGTGCACGTGTATTAACTATTATCTAAATGGTGAAAGGTTGCAAAGCTCTAAGATGTAGAGGGATCTGGGTGTCCTAATGCATGAATCACAAAAGATGCATGGACAGCAAATAATTAGGAAAGCAAATGGAATGTTACCGTTTATTGCGAGGGAAATTGAATACAAATGTAAGGAGGTAATGATTCAGTTATGCATGGCATTGGTGAGACCACATCTGGAATACTGTGTACATTATTTGTCTCCTTATTTGAGGAAGGATGTAAGTGCGTTGGAAGCAGTTCGGAGACGGTTTACTAGACTAATGGAGTGGGCAGGTTGTCTTCTGAGGAAAGCTTGGACAGTTTAGGCTTGCATCTGCTGGAGTTTAGAAGAGTAACGGGCAGCTTGATTGAAACATAAACCCTGAGGGGTCTTGACAGGGTGAATGTGGAAAGAATGTTTCCTCTTGTGGGAGAATCTAGAACTAGGCATCACTGTTTAAAAATAAGTGGTCATCCATTTAAGACAAAGATGAGGATTTTATTTTTCCATCAGAGGGTCGTGAGTCTTTGGAAATCTCTTCCTCCAAATGTGGTGGAAGCAGAATCTTTGAATATTTTTAAGGCAGAGGTAGATAGATTCTTAAGCTGATAAGCAAGGGGTGAAAGATTATCTGGGATAAAAACAAGAAATGCTGGAACCATTCAGCAGGTCTGGCAGCATCTGTGAAAAGAGAAGCAGAGTTAACGTTTTGGGTCAGTGACCCTTCTTCGGAACCGGTTGCGAGCTGGGAGACAGAGATCGGTGATGCATGTTAATGTAATGTTACTTTCCTTTATCTGACGGATGTATGAATGATAAACTGTGCATGAGATGCAGTTGTACAGAGTCTTGGTCAGACCCCCGCTGGAGTACTGCATTCAGTGGGGCAGCGCCCCACTGGGAAGATGTATTGGCTTTGGGGTGGGGGTGGCCTGGGGGTTTCAGCGCAGATTCAACAGACTGATACCAGGGCTGAAAGGATCAAATTCAGAGGACAGGATCCATAAACTTAGCCCGTGTTCCCTTGTGTTTGGAATTTTGATGGGTGACACAGTCCAAGTATTTAAACTGATAATATGATTTGAAGGGTAGATGGAAGTAAACTGTTTCCTGGTGCCGTGTAATCGAAAACAAGGGAAAATAATCTTAACATTAGAATTATGCCATTTAAGAATGAAAGCAGAATTTTTCACGGAAGGAATAGTGGAAATCTGGAGTTCGTTCTCTTTAAAGCCTGTTACTGATGCTCAATTACATTTTTAAGACTGAGATTGATAGATTTTTAAGGTAAGAATATAAAGGACGATGGAAACAAGACATGAATGGAGTTAAGGCACAGATTATCCAGGGTCTAATGGAGTGTTGGGAAAGGCTTGTGGGGCTGAATAACCTCCTCTTGTGTTTTTATATTCCTCTGCGTTAATCACCAGATCATCAGAACTTCTGAAATGAGTGAAACATTAATCGCAAGACTGGGTTCACTGTAACTGAAACCTCTATCGGGACAAATGGTTTCTGATGTTATTCTTACCGTGTTTCGAGTTCCCAGTAAGTCTCTCTGAAGTATTACTGATGGTCTAAATCCATCTCTCCCTCGATGAATGCTCTCTCTGTTCATTTACTCTGTTCGTTTTGAAGTGATTATTTTGCTAATTTCAGGTCTGTTACGGAAATTACGAGAATATCATGCACTGCCGTTCCTCCATCTTCCATTTGCGATATATTTATTGATAGGACAATGTTCTTTCAAACTCCAGCTAACACACCAATGGTTTTCTACATTAATAGTCTCGGGCTGTTACGGTTTTATTTAAGAATGTGAACAGCATTCACAGAATGGGATATGATGAGATTATGAAGTAGTTCCAGTTAATCTGCAGCAGCGACACGGGCCTTTGCTGAATGTTCTCCTGTGGACATTCTCTGGTCACTTTATCTCCATCGCCCTTAACTACACCAGCCGTGGTTCAGTGGTTCCACTCTCCTCTCTGAGTCAGGAGGATGTGGTTTCGAGACCCTTTTGAAACTCCAGGTTGATAGTTCAGTTAAGGACTAATGCCATGCTGCATAGTTGAATAACAGACACTCCTAGGCTGTTTTATATGAACCTTAAGTTCACAAACTCTGTAGCTTCCAAATCAGTATTTTTTGACTCACAATTTGCGCCACCGGATGTGATGTCTTTCCTATCGTACTCTTTCGAACAAAGTACTCCTAAACGAATATCACGAAACAGATTATTATTTTTGTGGGGCTTTGTGTGCAAATTCACATTTAATTGTGCACTCGGAAGTCAAAGTGACCACCTCCCGACAGAAGGTGAAGGCCCATATTGACACTGTGTGTGAAACTTACCAGAGCTAGGTATTACTGCGAAGTTCAAGGAACTCTGTGCTGAGGTCGCTGATAACATTGTTGTATTGCCAATTATTTCCTGAAAGCACACTGGTCAAACATCATATTCAAAGCTTCAATCGTGCACCAACTTCAGTGAAGATGTATCCTCGCTAAACTGTATGATAATTTTGTATGTCAGTTGAAAAATACATTATAATGTTTATATTTCGGATATTACACGAACAATGAACGCTGAGGCTGAAGGAATCGAGAGTTGGGAAACGATAAGCATTAAGGAACAGTTATAATGACATTTTTAGATTTAACAGGCGACATTGGTGGTTGGATTCTGTGAGCGATGGACATTGTTTGCTTTGTTTCCAGTCATTGCATAACATTTACAAACAGAAACAAGTATAAATGATTGTAATCGTTTTATAATTAGATTCATTGTTAATTCAGAGTCACGACTCCTTAAACTGTCACTCTAAGTAAGACGGGGACTATAATGAATAAATCATTGAATAACTGGTACAATTGTTAAATCAATGACTATTTGAATAACGAACAGGTGGCATGATTGATCAATGTTTATGGCAGAATATTTTAGATAAATAAGTTACGAACGAAACTAAAACGTATTGGGAGCAGTCTCACCACACGGACTGCAACGGTTCAAGAAAATGCCTCACCTCCATCTCTCGCAGTGACTGGGAAGCAACACAACATCTCTGATTCCGGATTACTGCAGTCATTTTTCTTAGAACTTTCCCACGACATTTCTGTGTCAAAGGTACCCGTCCCACTCACTCCTCACCCAACCACACACACACAAACACTGAATTAAATTAAGCTTATACACTCTGAAACGCCTGTGATAGAATTTA